>NW_024426230.1:11112346-11388226 GCF_017311325.1 Ursus maritimus
AGGACGGAGATCATGACCTGAGCCGAAGGCAGTTGCCTAACCGACTGAACCACCCAGCCACCCCCTGGGTGCTTGTTAAAAATACAGAACCCCAGGCCCTACCACAGACTTATAACAATCTTCAGAGATTCTTAACCATAGAAAACAAACAGGGTTGCTGGTGGAGAGGCGGATAGGTGGATGGAGTAACTGGGAGATGGGCATTAAGGAGGGCAAATGATATGAGCACTGGGTATTATACACAACTGATGAATAACTGAAACTAATGATATACTGTATGTTAATTAACTGTATTTAAATAAAATCAAAATTTAAAAAATCTTCAGGGAAAAAGCCTTAAAAACTGTGTTTGAGGGGCGCCTAGGTGGCTCAGTTGTTAAGCATCTGCCTTCAGCTCAGGTCATGATCCCAGGGTCCTGGGATCGAGCTCCGCATGGGGCTCCCTGCTTGGCGGGAAGCCTGCTTCTCTCTCTCTCTCACTCCCCCTGCTGGTGTTCCCTCTCTCGCTGGGTCTCTCTGGCCAATTAATAAATAAAATCTTTATTTTATTATTATTATTTTTTAAGATTTTATTTTATTTATTTGACAGAGACAGCCAGTGAGAGAGGGAACACAAGCAGGGGGAGCGGGAAAGGAAGAAGCAGGCTCATAGCGGAGGAGCCTGATGTGGGGCTCGATCCCAGAATGCTGGGATCACGCCCTGAGACCAAGGCAGACGCTTAACGACTGCGCCACCCAGGTGCCCCTATAAATAAAATCTTTAAACAACAACAACAACAAAAGAACAAAACTGTGTTTGGGAAATCTAGCCTAGATTTATAGAGTTGCTTTACCTTTACAGTCTGTCAAAATTTCATCTCAACTGCTAATATTTTTAATGATTATATAAAACAGTGTTGCCGGATTTCATATCTATATGTACATTTTTATTTTCAGATTTAACTGTTGCATTATCAATGTGGAAACACACTTTTCAGGATTTCTACATCTGAATAATTGTTATTGATCTTCCAATTTCAGATTATTCCAAATTATTATTTTTCTTCTATTTCCTTATCCCCATATATCACATACACCCCCCCTTTTTCTGACAGTACACTTGGCTTTTTAAAATTGTAACTTTTTAAAAATAACATTCTTATATATTTACTGCTTTTGTTCTTGGATTCTTTTTAGGTATACCTTACATACATGAAATGCAGATTTTAAGTATATAGTTTGAAGACAAATACACAGGTTACTTCCCTGTGATCATTACCACAATCATCTCCAGGAGTTCCCTCCTTTATGTTTCTACTCCTTTACTTTTCACCTCTTCTGTAAATTCTCTTTTGTATGCCTTATTAAAGTTCGTAGCCATTCACATAGTGCCTTAATGGCCATTAATCCAATCTATCATTTGTCTTTTTCATTCTTTTAGCAACTATATTCTAGAATTGATCTCAGCAAAAGTGCAGGAATCATAAATGCAGTCACAGCAAAATGCTGGTGGTGAGATTGTGACTCCTTTGATTTATATTTCATAGTAAATTCAAAATACCAGCTGAACTGTTCATCCTGATATTGCATCTTTCTACAGTCAGTTCTAGCATACACTTCATACCTCAATTATTTTTTTCCCCATTTCCTGAGCTTACAGAGAAAAGGAGACATAAAGGAATTATTTTGTTTGGTAATAAGATTTGCTTCACACACATTAGGGTTTTTTTTAAAGTCCTGTTTCTAATAACTAAGATGTATAGTGGAAAAGCCAGACAATAAAATGAAATCATCCCCCACATAAACACAAAATTTCCACTGAAAGCTAATCTGCTATATTTCATCAAATCTAGATGCATATTTTGCGCATTTTAACATTTGAAATAGGAATGCCTTGTAACTGATGACAAATTTCGGTTTAACTGAAAATATTTTTTCTTTCTTGGTGGTACATAAAAGAAAGTATACCTTCCAATCAATCGTTCCTTAGATTTGATAAAGTAACATATTGTAAATTTAGTGTTAATTACATTAAACGCACACAAGATTTTTCAGGCATATTTTCTTTTTTTCTTTAAAGTTAATAATGTTAGAGAGTTTTTATCAAGGGAAAATGAAACCAAAAAACTTGTGATTCGGGGGCGCCTGGGTGGCACAGTGGTTAAGCGTCTGCCTTCGGCTCAGGGCGTGATCCTGGCGTTATGGGATCGAGCCCCACATCAGGCTCCTCTGCTATGAGCCTGCTTCTTCCTCTCCCACTCCCCCTGCTTGTGTTCCCTCTCTCGCTGGCTGTCTCTATCTCTGTCAAATAAATAAATAAAATCTTTAAAAAAAAAAAACAAAAAACTTGTGATTCGCCAACATTTAATTAACTGAAACTACTGAGGTCGCTGTGAGGAAATTCTCATTCGATGACATTCACTGGTTTAATCCTTATCTAGGCTGATAAACTTTGTATTCTTTTGTCAGAGACTGACTAGGTTAAACATTTGTGTCAAGGTCAAGAGAAAGACTTGGCAGGGAAAATGGATTAAGCAACATAAATACATATCATTAAAAAGATAATTTAGGGGTGCCTGGGTGGCTCAGTTGGTAAAGCATCTGAGTTCAGCTCAGGTCATGATCCCAGGGTCCTGGGATTGAGTGTCAGCGGCAGGCTCCTCACTCAGCCGCTGAGAGGGGAGTCTGCTTGTCCCTCTGCACTTCCCTCCCCTTGTGCTGTCTCTCTCAAGTTAAAAAAAATAATAATAATAAGATAAAGACACTGCCCTATTGCTGATTAATTTTCCACATATAATTTAGTAAAGAAGACATTCACTACTAAATTACTATACTGACTCATTTATTATAAAGTATCTACCCTAAAACATTCCTAAAAAATTAGTTGTTCATCTTTTGGCAGAAAAACAAATGTACAGAGATGAGTGGACGGTGGAGGAAGAAAAGGAAATTAACTCTATTGCAATAGCCTCCCAACTGGTGTCTTGCTTCTACCTTTTACTCTCTTCAGTCTATTCCTTACAGAGCTACCAGAAGATCCCATGAAACTAAAGATCATTTCTCTACTCAAAACCTTAGGGGGCCCCACTTGGAGAAAAGCTGAAGTCCTTACAGGGGTCTCCCAGGCCCTACAAAATTTGTATCTGACACCCTCTCTCAGGCTAATCGACTATTCCTCTGGCTCACTGTAAACCTGCCATATGACCTCCTTGTTGTTCCTTAAACACAGGGGCATGCTGCCACCTCAGGAGTCTTTGCATTTACTGTTTCCTCTACCTGGAATATTCTGCCCCCAGATATCTATCTGCATAACTAACTCCTTCATTTTCTTCAAGTATTTACCAAAATGTCACCTTCTCACGAAGGTCTTCCCTGGCAACCCTAAGACTACAGCTCAACTCCCCTCCACTCCCAAACAATCCCTATCCCTCCCTCATTTTTTTTCATACCACTTGTTTACCATCTACTAGATTTTGTTTTTTTATTTTTTTTTAAAGATTTTATTTATTTATTCGACAGAGATAGAGACAGCCAGTGAGAGAGGGAACACAAGCAGGGGGAGTGGGAGAGGAAGAAGCAGGCTCATAGCAGAGGAGCCCGATGTGGGGCTAGATCCCATAACGCCGGGATCACGCCCTGAGCCGAAGGCAGACGCTTAACCGCTGTGCCACCCAGATGCCCCATAGATTTTGTTTTTTTAATAGTCCTCCCAAACTAGAATGTCAGTTTTGTGAGGACGTAGATTTTTGTTTTGTTCATTGCTATAGTTCTAGTGGCAGACTTCAATAAATACATGTTGAATGGAGAGAAGGGTAGAAAGAAAGGTGGTAATCATAACTGGGCTAAGAAACTGTAATTACAGTACACGGAAAACCCCTGAGACAGACAGAAGTAAATTCCATTAGGCTCACTAATTCAGGACAAATTTTAAATCTGTTTAACTCCTAGCTCAGATAGGATTTTGGAAGTCCTATAATATACCATTTCTATTATTATTTTATAGCAGTCAACTCTGTGGTTGATTATATATACATTTTCTGGAAATTAGCATATGCAACCAGATTTCCTCTCATCCGCTGTATCAGAAACAACAAAACATTACCAGGGTCACATGATATGTCACTCCAACGCCTTTTTTTTTTTTTTTTTTTAAGACTTATTTATTTACTTTAGAAGAAAGCACGTGCACACAAGGGGGCAGAGGGAGAGGGAAAGGGAGAGAACCAGATTCCCTACTGAGTGCAGAGCCCAAGGCGGGGCTGGATCTCAGAACCATGAGATCATGACCTAACCTAAAATCAAGAGTCAGGCGCTTAACTGACCTGAGCCATCCAGGAGCCCCATCCAATGCCTTTCCTGATGGTCTCGCAACTCCTGCTCTTTTGCCATACCCAGCTTGCAAATTCTCGTAACTGGTATTAATCCAATCATCAACTCTCTGCTTTTACACTTTGAGCTGCTGAGTGTGACTAGATAAAGTCGTAACTGGCATTTGCAACCAGATTTCCTCTCACATACCATATCAAGACACAATAAAACATTACTATGCTATTACTAGGGTAGTACTAACGGTGTCCACCGCTGAATTCCCTCCAAGTCAAAATTAATACTTTACTCTTTAGACAACATACTAATATGCATTTATTTAATAAACTTTTAAAAATATTTATTTATTCATTCATTCATTCATTCATTTATTTATTTATTTATGAGACAGAGAGAGAGAGAGCACGCGCGCACAAGCAGGGGGACCTGCAGGCAGAGGGAGAAGCAGGTTCTCCTGAGCAAGGAGCCTGATGTGGGACTTGATCCCAGAACCCTGGGATCATGACCTGAGCCAAAGGCAGCCACTTAACTGACTGAGCCACCGAGGCATCCCTTTAATGAAAAAAGATTTATCCACTTACCTGAGAGAGGGAGAGAGCATGAGTGGGGGGGTGGAGCAGAGGGAGAGGGTGAAAATCTCCAGCAGACTCCTCACCGAGTGCAGAGCCAGCCTGACGGGTGGGGGGTGTGTGTCTGGATCTCATGACCCTGAGACCATGATCAGAATCAAAATCAAGAGCCAGGCGCTTAACCAACTATGCTACCTAGGAACCCCTTCCCTGTACTTTTAACCAAATAATCAAATTTTCATCTTGTTTTAATAGATTTCAAACAACTGTCCTGGGTATTGTGGAGTACACATAAGGTGAACAAAAAGCCTTGCCTTCAAGAAATCGGTATTGAGGGAGACAATCAACTTTATGTAATAAAACACAAAATTAAGTACTTCCCATTCTCTTTCCTCACCAACTGTACTCTGTGTACAATTTAACCTTATCAACACTTCCTGTTCTGTGACCTTTCCGTATGTCTGCAGTCTGTTACCCTCTCTGCTTCCCTCTTCTTCCACTCCACTGCATGATACGTCACTCCAATACCTTTCTTACTGGTCCCGTCAACTCTCATTGCTCTTTTGCCGTACTTGGCTTGCAAATTCCCGCACTCAGGATCAATTCAACAATCACCTTTGCTTTCTGAGCTGCCTGTGTGGCTAGAGAAAAGTCACTTAAAACCACTCAACACTCCAGAGTAGATCTGCTCAGCTCTCTTCCGATTCCTTTCAGCAACTACTCCAAACTTTTACCTCCTCAACCCTCTACATTTCCAACCCCACTCTCAACAAGTGACCTGGTTTCCCACACCCCAACAAACATTTGCAGCTGTTTTGCCCTCAGACCTACCAATAAACTCTCCTACAAATAAATCTAACCTCATCATCTTTTCCACTTTTTCATAAGCAGTGTCCATCTGTCCACCGAGCATTTAATTGTGCTGTCTGCTTCATGACCTGCTCATACACTGCTCTTCTCAAGGTTACACTCAGTCTCACAAACCCTTCAACACTGAGTACCTAATTTCCAAATCCACTAACTTTTTAGTGTTCTTAACTTCTCTGCAGTATTTTGCCTCGGTGGTCATTCTAATTCCTTTAAACTCTCTCAACTTTTGGGAACTTCTCTCATATCCCTCCTACCTCTCTCAGCCCTGTCAACTGATCTATTTCTTCCCTATAACCCTTAAATGCTGGTTTCCACAGGTGCTATCTACCCTGAGCAATCTTAGCCATTCTCGACTGTAACTCCTAAATATTTATCATCAACTCAGACCTCTTCTTCTAAATTCCCAATCATACTTTCACATTACCAACTAGACATATCCGCCTACAAGTATTCACTTATTAAACACCTGAGTGCCTTCAATGTGCAAACCACTGTCCTAGGAGCTAGGGATAGGGCAGTGAAAAGACACAATCCTCACCTTTACAGATCTTTGGCAGGAAAGGGATTAGATACTTTATAGGCACTTCAAATCCAACATATATGAAACCAAACATATTATCTACCTAACTCTGTTCTTCTCTCCTGTTCCTCATTTTCTCCTTCTCCTCTGCCCAGCCCATACAGTCACTATACCTTATCAACTCTATCTCCTGAACATCTCTTTGCTATGTCCCTTCCTTCATCCTCTCTTCCACTAATTTAGTTATACCTTCATTTTTCATCTGGACTGTTACAATAGCCTATTAACTGGCTTCTCTTGTGAAAGGAAGAATCAACCCACCCTCCACATCAGAGTAATCTACAATGCTATTTTCATCTAGGCATAGGTCATTCCCAGCTTAAAATCCCAAGGGCCTCCCACTGCCTGGAATCTTAATTATTATGCACTTTACACTCAATCTACTCTATCCATTATCTACCCTTGCTTCCTGTGAGAACAAGTGCTCCAGGTGGAACCAAATTACCCACCCAGGCTATCCACTCTGCGGGCAAGCCTTCCCCTTCCCTGAGAGCCTACAAAATCCCTGGCCAATATTTAAGGCTTAGCTCATTTAGGCGATAGCACAGCAGTTGAAGAGTGCCAGACCTGGAGCTAGACTGAGCCTGAGTCTGAATCCAGCTCATACTGGCTGTTATAACCTTCAGCGAGTTATTTAATCTCTCTGAACCTCAGTTCTCCTTTCCAAACTAGAATAGTAGCAGCTACTTAACAGAGATTTGAGAATTGAGTTAATATATGGGAAGTACCTGGCTCACAGTAAATGCTACAGCAGTATGTAGCTATCATTACGTCTTCACTACTTCCCCTTCTCCCAAAGGCAAACACTCCCTCCTTTGTACTCCCATGGCACTTTATGATAAGTCTGTCAATATACTGTGATGGTCTTAGGGCAGGAACTTTCTCTTTTTCCTCTGCCAACATTCATCTTATCCTCTGCCAACATCATTGATGTCACATTTTTATCTAAAATAACTGTCAATAAATGTGGAATATGCTCAAACTAAATGCTGTGTAGGTACAAAAGAAAATGCAAATATCTGGCCAAGTCTTCAAAGATAAATCAAATTTCAAGTGAAAAAAAAAGGTGAGGGAAAAAAGCATTCTACCACATTAATGAGCATGCATAAAGCAGACATTAAAGTGCCTGGACAACGACAATCAGACTAGAATATGTCTAGCGGGAAAGATATACTGAGAAATGAAGCCAGCCCGAAAGTGTCATGAACGGTGTTTAATGCTAGCCCAAGGAGTTTGAACCTTACTGCAAAAAGAACTGGGTCCAAGTAAATACTTTTGACTAGTGTCGATATATGATTTAGTCATTTAAAGTTAGGCAACTTTAAATAATGTAAAGCCTAGATTGGAAGGTAGACAGAAACGAGACACAGACCAATGACAGGTACTGCTACAATCCAGGCAAGAAATAGCAAGGACATTAAGTGGGGCCATACGAACGAAAGATGGCATAAAGAACATTTTTGAGATGAAATTAACTGGCCTCAGGGACCTGTGGGTAGGTTAAGTGTTTGCCTTTGGCTCAGGTCATGATCCCAAGGTCCTGGGATCGAGTACCGCATCCAGCTCCTTGCTCAACAGGGAGCCCACTTCTCCCTCTGCCTGCCGCACCCCTGCTTACGCTCTCCCTCTGACAAATAAATAAATAAAACCTTAAAATAAAAAAAGGAAATTAACTGGCCTCAGTGACTACTCTGATATGGAGATGAAGGATAGGATTCAGAGGTTTCTTGACTGCATGACTGGCAAATGATAACATGACAAAGATAAGGAATAGAGAGGGAGGAGCAAAGCTAGGAGTCCAGGAGAGGTGTAGTTACTCCACCTGAAGTAATTCTGAAAATAAATGTATTATTTAGAATTCAAATCAAATGCTAAGAGAATTATGCCAACACACTGGCACCCACTGCTCTTATTTAACAAGCACATCAGAGCAAAATGTGCCCAGTTCAAAGGGCTCATTTGTTTACTAAATAATATGTTACTGTCCTTCATCTTGGGGAAAAAAAAGCCTATTATATAGAGGTATGGCTGAAGAGTGGCCAGTAATTTTCAATATTGTGTATTTCTTAAAGCCTGCTTTTTAAGTCTCTCACAAAACAACATTTTCTTAAGACTATAAGATTCTCTCCTGTAACAACATTTTCTTAAGACTATAAGATTCTCTCCTGTTCCAAAAATCATGATGAAAATTTAAGGCTGCTTAAAAATGTATTTAAAAATATTGACTTTAATTTTGTAGCTCTGTATGAAATGCTTGCATTATTTCTGAATCTATGATTTATACCAAAATTCCTATTGATACATGCACTTCATGCTTTTTCTCTCTCAAGAGTTTCTTAAAAGGCTGAACAAGTTAACCTAAACTAAAAGTATAATGTCTAGAAGTTCTAATTATGGCAGTCTACTTCTATCAGAACAAACACAATATAAGGAAATTTAAACAGGCCAGATATTTCTGTTCCTGAAATGATGGAACAGCAGGATAACTGTGCAGTTGTAATCAAACTTCAGTGCACAACAGAATCTTCTTGGGTGCTTGTTGAAGTAGTGTATGGCGATTACACTGGATTTTAAAAAAAGAAGAAGAAAAAGAAGTACTAAAAAAGAGAAGTAATTATCTGTCCTTCTCCCTACTTCAGGAGATTCTGATTTACTAAGGCAGGACGCAGAAACTTTTGTTTTGTTTTTCAAACACCCCAGGTGATTCTGAAGCAAATGTTTCAGGGCCACTTTGAGAAATACTTGTAGTGGCTCTGATATCAAAAACATGGTTTAGTTTAAAGTCCACCTCTCCCACTTTTTGGTTGTGTGACCTTACACCGCTTACTTAGTTTCTCCAAGGTTCATATTTCTTGTCTGTAAAAGGCGAATACAAAAAGTTTCACAAGGATGATGAGAGAATATAATGAAACAATGCTTATACAGTACTTAACACAGTGCCCACCTATTATTACTATGATTCAACCAGTTCCACAGGACAAAAATAAGGAAGAACTGGACACATATACATATTCACCATGACAGTCTAAATGCTTCGTAATTCATAGTAATGTTTTTTCCATTTCTTTCTGGTCAGGCATACTCTTTGTCTCCCTTTCCCTTTAATTTTGTAATACATGAAAAAAGTTTTTGGACACATTATATAAGTGCTTCGAGTTTCATAAACAAATCTTACCAAAGGCATAAGGCAACGAACCCAAATATTAACCAGAAAATGCTCTGCTTTTCATTAACGTAAATGCTCAAAAAATTAATACTTCTACTTAACATTAGTCAGATTTTATAGAGAGCAAATCCTGTTTGCTTTTTCTGGTAGACCACAAAAATTGGACACAAAGTTATCTAAGTAAAGAATGCCAACTACTTTATATTTAGAAAAATCAGTTTAATTGTACTATAATCAATTCATCTCCTTTCATTACACAACTCTACTGGCTTTCCTATTTTAAAATCCAAAATGTAATTTTTAAGTGTCCACCTAACACTACTGTCTTATCCCAGAAGACAGATACACATCTACACAGTTTTTAAAAACTCATTAGAAACTAAACTTTTTAGAAATAACCAGAAATCCTATATGATGCTTTCACACTAACTAGAAATTCTAAATGATGCTTTTGTGTAAACTGAGAAATTTACTAAAACATCATTTATAAAAGTATGCAGCCCCCTCTGTATCCTTACCATTTGAAAACTTTATAAAGCTCATCAGTTAATATGAACTACATCTTTAATATCCTACAAGAATATTTTATCACCTGCCAAAAATCGACTAACTGATGTTATCTTTCACATTATCTAACATGAATAAGTAAAGGCAAAATGGAAAACTGAAGGGCAGGCTGTTAAATGTGATGGACCCAAGGAACCCTGCTGAGCTGCAATCCCCATATATCAATATTTTTCAAGTGCTCACTTGTACAAGGCACTATACAGATTACCCCCTTTCAGCCAAGGCAAATGGGGCGGCGGGGAGTGGGAGGGAGGAATCGGAGCCCTGGAGGCCCTTTCTTAAGTGGCAGGCATTTGGTCTCAAACCACTACCAAGGGAACTCCGCAGAAGATTTATTTTTTGGACATTAAGAAACTTGAAGGTACCGTGAGCTTCCAGCACTTTGCAAAATCTGGTAGGATACTGGACAAGAGTTAAGGTTCAGCAACTGTAAAATTCCTTGCAAAGGCGTAATTTAGAAAAAGCTTGTACTGTATCTGTTTTAGAAGGTGAGAAGAGTGGGCGGCAGCGGGTTCGAGGTCCACAACGGGAGAAAACTAAGGGTGCCTCCACGAAGGTCTGAAAATGGGTTTTCATAGCCCCCCAAAGTGTCGAGGGCTGGGGGTAAGGATCCAGCTCCGGCCTCCACTTCCACTTCCCACCTGCGCCCCGAGCCGGGCGGGGGAGGAGGTCCAAGGGAGGGTCCGAGTCGGGGCGGGGGACAAGAAAGCAGCCGTGGGTCCCCAGGAAATCAGAACGGAGCGGCCCCGAGGGAGGAACGGCTGCAAGAGGGCGGGGCGCGGTGCAGCAAGGAAACCGAAAGGAGGACGCTGGGGTGAAGGTGCCGCGCGACCGGGGACCCTTCCTGGCACTACACCCGGGAGCCAAGGCGGGGGCGGAAGGGTCCCGTGAGCGAGAAGGCGGCAGAACTTACTCCGCGGTCCTCCTCCGAGAGGAAGTCGGGGCCGTCGTCCAGGCCTTCCTGCGGGGTCGCCCGGCCCCGCCGCACCAGGGGAGAAGATGGAGTTGGGGAGACACAAAGGGAAACATTAGTGCTAGGCCGGCGCGGCCCCCGCGCCCGCCCCGCGCCCGCCGCCCCCACCGCGCGCCCGGGGCTCAGCGCCGCTGAGAACACCCACCATCATGGCTGCTCCGAGGCGAGGGCCAGCGCAGGCGCGCACCGCACCGCAGGGCCGGAGGGAGCCGGCAGCAGCGGGAGAGGCGGGGCTGGTGGCGGCAGGAGGAGGCGGGGTCTCGGAGCAGCCTGCCCCGCCCCGCCCTGGCGCGGAGGGCCGGGGGCCGTAAGCTGTAGGAAGAAGGAAGGCAGGGCCCTCCGCCCGAGGTTGAAGCACCCCAGTCGGAAAGGGCCCAAAGGCCCAGACCCACATGGCTGCGAGCAGTCTCGGCTGGACGGCTCTGACCCGGAAGGGGCCAAATGCCACCTGGGGAGCTGTCCAGTTTCCTTTCCCTGAGGGCTGCCGCGAAAAAACCCAAACAAGCTCCCTCCAAGAAGCCACAATAACTCGCCTAGTTTTTGTATTATGCCACACAGTAATTAATCACAATTAATATTTTGCCCATAGAAATTGTGGGAACTAAGGACCTTCACACAGCTGTAATCAAGCTTTTACTGTTGGTGAGGTAATAACCTCAGGGTTTAGGGCGCTAACGGTTGAGGACTATAAAAATGAGCTGTTCGCGTTACAAGAGTATTCCTTTCCTTTTTATGAACAAGTGCCTCCAGACCTACTCTAACTGTCCAGCCGGACAGCACCACATGGGTGTCCACAGCAATTCAAAAGACGGGACAAAATCATTCCTTAACCTTTGCCCCATGTCACCTGTTACGCGCGCGCACGCACAAAGGCACACGCCATCGTTGTGCTTCCAGTCACTTAATGGCATCAGCATCTTTACATTTTTCAGACCAGAAACCTCAAAGTCCTATTCAAATCCTTCCTTCTTCTCCCCTACTCGTCACACCATTTAGTAACAAATTCTATTGCGTCTATAATTGATTGTCTCATCTCTTAAATTGGTCCCAGTCCTACCCCTCCTCCCCTCCACAGCAATTACCCTCAATATCTGTCTGGACCTTTGCGATACTCTCTTAACTCTTCTTATTTCCATCTCTCTCTCCTCCATTCTACATCCAGCTGCCAGTTTTCCTCCTAAGACACAGACATCGATGGTAAGGCTGCTACCCTGTTCAAAAATCTTTATAATCTTTGTTACATTAAAGTCGAACTCCTCCGCCTAGCATTTAAGGCCCTCCACAATTGATTCTCTCCCTATTTTGCTAGACCCTCTGTCCTATCTTGTTGAATTGAGGCTCTCAAAACAATAATGTTAAGCTATTGTAGCTTTCATTTTGTATGTAAGGAGAACTGAGGCATAGAGAAGTTAAGTTACTGCCCAAACAAGGGTTATTCTCCAATTGGGTGGGAGGTGGCTTTATTTTTTTGTCTTTTGTTTCTTGTTTTCCAGTGCATTGTAATAACTACTAGAGTAGTGTTTTTCACTGGGAGTCATGCGGCATCATGCGGTGTCAGTGTAGTGTGATGAAGTGTCAGGAGGAATGTCCTGGTAATTTGTTGCTGATGAAAAGTGCCAATATTTCCTATTTTGTTTTTGGATTGTAGGTAATGCCTGTAGAGCTCCTGCTTCCTAGATGGAGAGAGGAGTGAAGCTACAATTAATAAGCAGGGTTTGCATGCAACTGATAGGAGGAAGTGTGTCCTGTGGACAAAGACTGAGAAGTGCCACCTAGGACCACCTAAATATCTCTGAGGGTTTCAACACTTAAGCCAAGTCTGGAAATATTGTACAGAAACACTCAAATTATCAAATGTCAAAACTTAGAAATCACTAGTTAAAAACAAGATTTAAAATATGAGCAGCCAAATAAAATTATCAACAAAAACATTTAGTAATTACTGCAGTTAAAATCAATAGCCGAAAACTCACACGAATAGAGAACCCAACCTTGAAATAATAAAGTTATTCATTAATACCTGAGCCTCCCTATCTGGGTAAAAGTCTCAAACTATATTTTGTAAATGATAAGAAGGAATTAACAGGAACTGATACTATCAACTATCAAAAAGACAGTTACAGAATTTAAGGAATATCAAAGGAAAAGAAATTAAAATAAGCTCACATAACAGATTTTTCTGCTACTTAAAAATCAAGAAGATATTAAAGCTGAGCCACTTCTCTAGTACTTTCTTTAAAAAATTTATTTATTTGAGAGAAAGAGACAGACAGCACAAGTGGGAGGGGCAAAGGGAGAGGGAGAGAAAATCCCAAGAAAATCCCAAGAAGGCTCCATGCCGAGCATGGAGCCTGACATGGGGTTCAATCCCAGGACCCTCTGATCATGACCCAAGCCGAAATCAAGAGTCAGACGCTTAACTAACTGTGCCACCCAAGAGCCCCTTCCCTAGTACTTTGAACCAAATAATTGATTCTTCATCTTGTTTTAAAAATTTTTATGAAAATGCCTATTTCTATACAAATTTCATGAGCAAATTGTGTTGAATCCCAATTTGATTATTTCATAGATTTAGCTACATGAAAATAAAATATTACAGTTGGGAGTAGATACCCAATAGAGTGCTTCAAAAACAAATGTATTGGAGATTTTAGAGAAGAGTAAACTTTTAGAGAATAATAAATAAGTTGCTTTTAAATTTTGAAAATAAAAATGTATGTGGTTTGAACATTTTTGTCAAACAAAAACCAAGTTTTTTTTCTAGAAGAAAAACTTAAAATATATGAAATGGTGGTTACTTAATTAGATTTATAAGAAAATGGTTTAATTCCTTTTATCATGTTCTTTTTTTTTTTTTAAAGATTTTATTTATTTATTTGACAGAGATAGAGACAGCCAGCGAGAGAGGGAACACAAGCAGGGGGAGTGGGAGAGGAAGAAGCAGGCTCATAGCAGAGGAGCCTGATGTGGGGCTCGATCCCATAACGCTGGGATCACGCCCTGAGCCGAAGGCAGACGCTTAACCGCTGTGCCACCCAGGCCCCCCCCTTTTATCATGTTCTGATCAAAGAAGGTTTCACAAAATGTATTTTACCAACTCCTCACTTTCTCAAATTCTAGATCATTTTTTTGTTTTGGACAACCTTTGGGTCCTAATTCTTCCCTCTACCCCGGGGGGGTTATGCTACGACAAAATTCTCTACAGGAAGATTGCTGAACTCTGTTTTTTTCCAATTATATCAGTTAGTCTGGGTTTACCTGCAAGTAACATAAAAACATCAATTCAAATAAACTGAGAAGTATAGAAATTTATGATCTCACAACAAAAAATCAAGAAATAAGGAGTCCTTAGGCATAGTATAGATCTTCCTCAATTTGTGACAGTGTTACAGCCTGATAAACCCATCGTAAGTTCAAAATATCATAATTGAAAATGCATTTAATACACTTAACCTATTCAACATCATAGCTTAGCCTAGCCCAACTTAAACATGCTCAGAACACTTACATTAGCCTACAGTTGGGCAAAATCATCTAACATAAAGCCTATTGTACAATAAGTGTTGACTATCTCATGTATTCATTGAATTCTGTACTGAAAGTGAAAAACAGAATGGTTGCATGGGTACAGAATGGTTTTAAGTGTATTGGTGGTCTATCCTTGTGAACTGTGGTTCATTGCCAATGTCTAGCAATGGTAGCTCTGACAAAATGAATCATTTATAATCCAGCACTTGGAGAAAATCACTGTTCATATTTTGGTAAATAAGCCTTTAAGTGTTTTCCCATGTGTATGCCTCATCTAGTATTTTTCTTTTTTACATTTTGTTGATTTATTTAGAGAGAGAGGGAGATTGAGTGTGCATGAAGGGGGGTGGTGGAGGCATAGGGTGGTAGAATCTCAAGCAGACCATGCTGAGCAAGGAGCCCAACTCGGGGCTTGATCTCACCACCCTGAGATCATGACCTGAGCCAAAATCAAGAGTTGGACCCTTAACCTACTGAGTCATCCAGGCACCCCCCTCATCTAGTATTTTTTTTTTTTTAAGATTTATTTATTTATTTGAGAGAGAGAGAGAGCGCGTGGTGGGGAGGGGCAGAGGAGAGAGGGTCTTAGGCAGACTCTGCGCAGAGCGCAGAGCCAGATGCAGGGCTCAATCCCAAGACCCTGAGATCACAGCCTGAGCCGAAACTAAGAGTCGGATGCTCAACTGACTGTGCCACCCAGATGCCCCCCTCATCTAGTATTTTTATTGACATAATCAAGATCATTTCTTATAATATTATGTCATATTATTCGATATATTTCTATTCTTAAGCATTGATTTTAATAACTATGATATTCTATCAGCTAGATGTATCAATGCATTTAACCAAACCCCATTGTTTGAAATTGACATTGTTTATATTTTAGTTTGTTAAATGAAAACAAAAAAGTATAAAACATCCCTTTTTTTTTTTTAAGATTTTATTTATTTATTTGACAGAGATAGAGACAGCCAGCGAGAGAGGGAACACAAGCAGGGGTAGTGGGAGAGGAAGAAGCAGGCTTCCAGCGGAGGAGCCTGATGTGGGGCTCGATCCCAGAACGCCAGGATCACGCCCTGAGCTGAAGGCAGACGCTTAACAACTGAGCCACCCAGGCGCTCCTAAAACATCCTTTTTAAAAAAAAAGTTTTAAAACATTTTTTAAATTTAAATTCAATTAATTAACATGTAATGTATTATTGGTTTCAGAGGTACAGGCCTGTGATTCATCAGTCATATAATACCCAGTGCTCATTATATCACATGTCCTCCTTAATGTCCATCATCCTGTTACCCATTCCCTCCACTCCCCTCCCCTCAAGCAACACTCAGTTTGTTTCCTATGATTAATAGTCTCTTATAGTTTGTCTCCCTCTCAGGTTTTGTCTTATTTTTTTCTCTCTTCCCCTATGATCCTCTGTTTTCTTTCTTAAACAGACACATATCAGTGAGATCATATGATAATTGTCTTTCTCTGACTTATTTCACTTAGCATAATACCCTCTAGTTACATCCACATCATTGCAAATAGCAAGATTTCATTTTTTTGATGGCTGAGTAATATTCCATTGTATATATATACCACATCTTCTTTATCCATTCATCTGTCGATGGACATCTGGGCTCTTTCCATAGTTTGGCTATTGTGGACATTACTGCTATAAACATTGGGGTGCAGGTGCCCCTTCAGATCACTACATTTGGATCTTTGGGGTAAATACCCAGCAGTGCAATTGTCAGGTCCTAGGGTAGCTCTATTTGCAACTTTTTGAGGAACCTCTATACTGTTTTCCAGAGTGGCTGCACCAGCTTGCATTCCCACCAACAGTGTAGGAGGGTTCCCCTTTCTCCTCATCCTTGCCAACATCTGTCATTTCCCGACTTGTTAATTTTAGCCGTTCTGACTGGTGTGAGGTGGTATCTCATTGTGGTTTTGATTTGTATTTCCCTGATGCCGAGTGATGTTGAGCATTTTTTCATGTGTCTGTTGGCCATTTGGATATCTTCTTTGGAGAAATGTCTATTCATGTCTTCTGCCCATTTCTTGACTGGACTTTTTGTTCTTTGGGTTTGTTCTTGAGTTTGGTAAGTTCTTATAGATTTTGGATACTAGTCCTTTATCTGATATGTCATTTGCAAATATCTTCTCCCATTCTGTCAGTTGTCTTTTGGTTTTGTCGACTGTTTCCTTTGCTGTGCAACAGTTTTTATCTTGATGAAGTCCCAATAGTTCATTTTTACCTTTGTTTCGCTTGCCTTTGGAGACATGTCTAGCGAGAAGTTGCTGCAGCCAAGGTCAAAGAGTTTGCTGCCTGCTTTGATGGATTCCTGTCTCATGTTTAAGTCTTTCATCCATTTTGAGTCTATTTCTGTGTATGGTGTAAGGAAATGGTCTAGTTTCATTCTTCTACATGTGGCTAATTTTCCCAACACTATCTGTTGAAGCCTCTTTTTTTTTTTTTTAAAGAGATTTCACTTATTTATTTGAGAGAGAGAGTGAGCAAGAGAACACAAGCAGGGGGAGCAGCAGAGGAAGAAGCAGGCATCTCGCTGAGCAGGGAGCCCAATGCGGGACTCAATCTCAGGACCCTGGGATTATGACCTGAGCCAAAGGCCAATGCTTAACCTACTGAGCCACCCAGGCACCGTAAAGATACATGTTTTAATTAACTTTGCCTTTTAGTTTTACAGTATGATGTTGACCCTGTAAGTTTTTAAATTTAATGTACTTAGATCTATTCAGTGATAATACCGAGAAAGACCTTACCTATCCCAAGTACATAAATATCCACAAATATTTTTTTCCAGTAAGTTTTTAGATTGAAAGTTACTGACTTAAGTTAATGGACCACATCAGATGAGCAAAAATAAATTTGTCAATCTCATTGCTCCTTGATCCTCCCCCATAACTTCAGAGTTAAAAAAGCAAACCACACTTTATTTAAATGAATCAGTAAGCAAGCAAACAACACAGACACCATATATAGACGATCAAAATAAATAAATAAATAAATAAATAAATAAATAAATAAATAAATATCTCAGGAGAATGAGGGTGGAAAAGTTAATGTTCCAGAGATGAAAATTACTCTTAGAGAAATAATCAACTCCCACTTTCCTGGGATTCAGACCTGGGAATCAGTACCAGTAGCAACAAGCTGAACTAATCTTGACCATAGTGCCTGAGGACCAAGAGAGAAAGCAACATAGTCTCTGTAGAACCCTGACCCCAGGGCACATGCAGATTGATTGATTAATGTCAATACCTCTAATTCTCTTCGGAAGAATTCCATTTAGAAGCCAAAGATCATTAAACTGAAGTCTAGCACACTTTCCTTTGCCATTTTAAACATGAGCTGGTAAGGATAGAGACGTAGAGGACAGTTGAATGTTGCTCCATGCCTAGAACAAAAGCAGCACACATATTATGTTAAATCATTTCTAAGTTGTGTTTCAATATTGATGATTTGATGATCTCATTCCTCCATCACAGAGCTGCAGTGGAGGCAGAAGACAGAAGCCTGCAAGAAAAAAACAGAACTGCCTAACATATGACACTCATAAGTAGTCAGACAAATTAGAATAATTCAAGATTTCCCATCCCCCTAATCCCAGATGTGAAATGCTTTAAGAGAAGGGAAACCAAGTTGTGTTTAGATATATTTTCTTTCATCTTTTGTTATATTCCATTATTTCACTTGAGGATTCAGGCCCTACAGGAAAAGCAGAAATAAAGAGTGCAAATCTTTCAAGCATTTCAAAATAAATTATCTGGTGTAATGACTTTATTTGCATTCTAGGCACAGTAGAGCAGGCTAAGAACCCTACTGTTTATTACCTGTCAGAAGACTTCTACCCAGACATCATTCTGATTTTTTTAAAGTCAGAAAACTTTCAAACATCTAAAATACTTCATTTCCAAAAATTACATTTTACTCAGATTTTCAAGAATGTACCTATTATGCAACATAAGATAGAGTTGTGTTTTGTAGATCATAGAAAAAAAAGGATTTTAAAAGATTTAACAAAATTGTTGGACACTATGCCGCACATAACCCATTGTTTCTCTAGTTAAGCATTTCTTCTTTTGTTTTTTTTTTCTAGTTAAGAATTTCTGCCTTCCGGGGCGCCTGGGTGGCACAGCGGTTAAGCGTCTGCCTTCGGCTCAGGGCGTGATCCCGGCGTTCTGGGATCGAGCCCCACATCAGGCTCCTCCGCTATGAGCCTGCTTCTTCCTCTCCCACTCCCCCTGCTTGTGTTCCCTCTCTCGCTGGCTGTCTCTACGTCTGTCGAATAAATAAATAAAAAATCTTAAAAAAAAAAAAAAAAGAATTTCTGCCTTCAGAATAAAAGCTACACTTCCTCCACATAAGACATTCTGCTACTTCTCTAGGGACTTTTTCCCTTTTTCTTTTGTGTGCGTGCGTGCAGCTTTTTCACTTCCACTTTTCTCTGCATTTTGGAACCTGGGTTATTTTTTAAAGTCCTTCTTGCAAAGAATGTTGATGACCCAAGATGAAAAAGTGATTAATCCAAAAAATAAAACTTAGCAACTTCAAATCATTTTTGGATACCCCCTCTACTCACACTGACATCAATACTATATGTTTTCATCTTTTAGAGATTGAATTCAGGAGCTGAGAAATCCCGTGTCTTCTCTCAATCATATCACGTTAACTTTTAGCGCTGAGTCCTTTCATTCTTTTGGTTGACTAACAGATAATTAACCTTAACGTTGACAATTACACTCACTATGCTGACATAGATGGCTTCTATAATTTTCCATACAAGATGAGGTTTCCTGGATGAAATTTCAATTTGGTAGTTGCATTGAGCACTCTTTTTTTTTCTTTTCTTTTCTTTTCTTTTCTTTCTTTTTTTTTTTTTTTTAAGATTTATTTGTTTGAGAGAGAGAGAAAGAGAGAGAGCATTAAGTCTGGGAAGGGGCAGAGGAAGAGAGAGAGAATCTCAAGGCAACTCCCTGCTGAGCCTGGGCACAGAACCTGATGCAGGGCTTGATCTCACGATCCTGAGACCATCACTTCAGCTGAAATCAAGAGTTGGCCACCCAACCAACTGAGCCACTCGGTGCCTCTGGATTGAGCACTCTTAGGTGCACCATTGAGTGAGGTACTGCAGCTTTCAAAAAAAGTTCCATGGGACTGTTAAACATGCTTTTTTTTTTTTTTTAATTTTTATTTATTTTAAGTAATCTCTATCCCCAACGTGGGGCTTGAACTCACGACCCCAAGGTCAAGAGTCACCTGCTTTTCCAACTGAGCCACCCAGGTGCCCCTATACACATGCTCTATAAAGCATTTGTTACAAATGTGCTCTGCCAGATCTTACCTGATATGCTTTTTAAGGAGAAAGCTCAGAATAAATTGAAATTGTCCCTTTACACACATACATCTCTGAAAGTAAACAGTAATTGCCAGGGGCTGGGCAGGATTGGGGGAAAAATAGGGAGTGACTGCTGATGGGTATGTGGTTTCTTTTTACAGTGATGAAAAATGTTCTGGAATTGGATAGTAGTGATGGTTGTACATGGTAAATGTCCTAAAAACCACCGAATAGTATGCTTTAAAAGAGGGCAGGTTCTAGTATGTGAATTATATCTCAATTAAAAAAAAAAAGAATGAAGTGTCTTCGGGGAATTTCTTTCTTAGGAGTTTACACACAGTTTTAAAGAAGATCACTGCATTCTTTTCTCAAAAGATATCTGCATGTTTGCATAAAGAAGAATGAGTAATGTATACAAACCCCATGCCTTGTTTGGAAAACCTGCTGTGTCACCCCTGCTTTAATCTTTTAGGAATAGCTTATCCCTTTGTTTTAGGATCAAAGGGTAGCTGGGCAAGAACCATTGTCTAGCAAAGATTAAGGGGGTTAAGTCCCAGGAAGCCTGGAAGAGGGGGCTCAACCTCTGCCATAGGAATTCCAAGAAAGGAAATATACAGGGTTCAGGGAACGATTCCAGCTCCCAGAGCAAAAGGCCTAGAAATAACCCCTGTAGACTCAGCCATAGGCCCTGCGTACCCCCTTCTGTTTGTCCCTTTGGTACTGTTGCTCAGGCATAACTGGGCCCAAGAGTTCCAGAAACACGAAGCTTTCCAGATCAGGAGTGGGTGTGAACAGTGTTTGGTCACTGTGTTCCATAGAGAATAAAATGGCAGGTCCAGGAAGCCCTTTGATTTGTGGTCCCGAACTTTCTTCTCATTATAATGAAAAGACTCACAGGTTAGTCTGGTCTAGAACGGGGAGCTGCCCAGATTTCGGTATGTGTAGGTAGTGTAAGGCCTTTCTCTGATCTCACTGCCTGAACTGACTTCTCATCTTTGCCTCTCCCAATCCTATTCATCCTTCAATATTGGCCCAGGAGTTGCCTCCATCACCACTCCTTCTTTACCTGCAATGGTTAAGAAAGGATGTGGGCTCTGGAGATAGTCTCCTGTGTTCAGATGTTGGCCCTGTGACTTGTAACCGTGAGCAAGCCATTTTCTCTCTCTGTGCCAGTTTCCTCATACGTAACAATAATACAGTTTCTGGAGTTAGACTTTTTTTTTTTTTTAAAGATTTTATTTATTTATTTGACACAGAGAGAGAGACAGCCAGCGAGAGAGGGAACACAAGCAGCGGAGTGGGAGAAGAAGAAGCAGGCTCCCAGTGGAGGAGCCCAACGTGGGGCTCGATCCCAGGGATCCGGGATCACGCCCTGAGCCAAAGGCAGACACTAAACAACCGAGCCACTCAGGCGCCCCTGGAGTTAGACTTCTTGAGTGTGAATCTAAGCTTTGCCATTTAACTATTGTGGAGCCTTGAACATTTTCCTAAATGGTTTTGTTCTTTGGCTTCTCCTTTTATTTTTCTTTCTTTAAGATTTATTTATTTGAGAGACAGAGAGAGAGAGAGAGAGAGAGAGATCAGGAGCAGGAGGGGCAGATGGAGAGAGAGAATCTCAAGTAGACTTCCCACTCAGCACAGAGCCCGATGTGGGGCTCAAACTCAAGACTGTAAGATCATGACCTGAACTGAAATCAAGAGTCAGATGCTCAATCGACTGAGCAATGCTGGCTCCCCAAAGTTTCTCCTTCTTTAAAATGGGGATAGGGGCACCTGGGTGGCTCAGGTGTTAAGCGTCTGCCTTTGGCTCAGGGCGTGATCCTGGCGTTCTGGGATGGAGCCCCACGTCAGGCTCCTCTGCTATGAGCCTGCTTCTTCCTCTCCCATGCCCCTTGCTGTGTTCCCTCTCTCGCTGGCTGTCTCTCTCTCTCTGTCGAATGAATAAATAAAAAATCTTAAAAAATAAAATAAAATAAAATGGGGATAATAAATAACATGTACCTCTATCTCAAAGGGTTCAAGGACGTTTAAAATAATCCATATACAGCACATAGAGGAGTATCGGACATATAGCAAAAGCTGAGATGTTTGTTATAATATTATCATTTTCTTAGAACTACCTATCCCACTCCAGATAAGTGAGTCCCCCAAAGCCATGTTTCTATCATGGACAGTAAACCCAAGTTACAACTGATTGGACCAGAGGAACAACTCAAGCTGGCTGAGCCAATCAGATTCCTCTGCTTAAGAATTTTAGCAAGTGAGGGGTGCCTGGGTGGCTCAGTCAGTTGAGTGCCAGACTCTTGATTTTGGCTCAGGTCATGATCTCAGGGTCCTGGGATCGAGCCCCACATCAGGATCCACATTCAGCAAGGAGTTCACTTGAGGATTCTCTCTCTCTCTCCCCCTCTCTGCCCCCCCCCAAATAAATAAATAACTCTTTTTTAAAAAAAGAATTTTAGCAGAGACATGTAGAGACAGAGTTGGAAGCTGAGTCAGTTTAATGGCAGGGCCTATCATAAGAGACAAGCACCCCAGAACACTGCTGCTGAGATCCCAGGCGCTGCTCTGACCCTTCCCCTTTAAGAAGTCTGATGATTTGACTTCTCTTTGTATTCAGGGAAAAACTCCAGTAGTTTTCCAGTAACATCTCCCTTTTTGGTTAAGCTTTTGGTTACTCGTAAAAAAAAAAAAAGTTTCAATTAATACTAATATATGTACTTTTGTATTAGTTAGTGTGTGTGTGTGTGTGTGTGTGTGTGTATGTGTGTGTATCAAGTTTAGTGGTTAAGAGCCATATTAGTTCAGATCATGCTAGGTGCTTTAATAGTAAAAGCCAAAACCTAAATGGAGGAACCCTGTGTGATTTATTTCTTACTTACGCAGAATGTATCTGGCAGTAGGGAAGAGTTTGGGAGTGGATTCCCTGTGGTATGTAGATATTCAGGAGCTCCGGCTCCTCCCATCTTCTGGTTCTGACATCCCTTTTAGGACAGTCATAAAGGTCACAGAATTCAGAGAATCTGTAATCTGGTTGGGAAAGAAATTCACATCTTTATTTTCTGTAGCTTTTATTGTAGGCAACAAACCACAGTAGTATTCAAGACTTTGCTACCAAGAGAAATTACAGATATTTTCATGTTATATTACAGATGTTACAAAATCTTTAAATAATATTTATGCTCACTGCTATTACTAGACTTACCACTAGATCTAATTATTTAATGTGTTAATAAAAAAACCCATGTTATTGTATCACAATTAAAAAAAATCCCAATACCTATATTTCAATATGACTTGTTTTCTTTTTAATCCTCTTTTATGCAGTAAAAACATTATTCTGAAATTCTACAAAATACTTGACTGTTACTCCTTGAAAGTGTCTTTCAGAGGTCATAAAAAAAGGGAAAACGGGGGCGCCTGACTGGCTTAGTCAAAAGAGCATGTGACACTTGACCTCAGGGTCATGGATTTGAGCCCTACATTGGGTGCAGAGATTACTAAAAAAAAATAATAATAAAAAAAAAGGGAAATACAGACACGGTCACAGACCAAAGGATACTGAGAAGACTTTTTTTTTTTAAATTATATTTATTTATTTGTCAGAGAGAGAGAGCACAAGCTGGTGGAGCAGCAGGCAGAGGGAGAAGCAGGCTCCTGCTGAGCAGGGAGTCGGATGTGGGACTCGACCCCAGACCCTGGGATCCTGACCTGAGCCAAAAGCAGACGCTCAACAGACTGAACCACACAGAGATCCCAGACGCTAAGAAGACTTAAAAATTACATACAACATGGTATCTTGGATTAGATCCTGGAACAGAAAAAGGACATTAATGGAAAATGAGCTCAATCCGAATAAAGTCTGGCGTTTAGTTAAAGATAATATACTAATATTGGTCTTTCTTTCTTTCTTTCTTTCTTTCTTTCTTTCTTTCTTTCTTTCTTTCTTTCTTTTTTTTAAGATTTTATTTATTTATTTGACAGAGAGAGACAGCCAGCGAGAGAGGGAACACAAGCAGGGGGAGTGGGAGAGGAACAAGAGGCTCCCAGCGGAGGAGCCTGATGTGGGGCTCGATCCCAGAATGCCGGGATCAAGCCCTGAGCCGAAGGCAGACGCTTAATGACTGCACCACCCAGGCGCCCCAATACTGGTTTCTTAGTTTTGGCAAATGTACCTCAGTAATGTAAGATGGTAAGTTTGGAGGACACTGAAACTGAGTGGGGAGTGTAAGGAAATTCTCTCTACTATTGCAATGGACTGAATGTTTATGTCCCCCCGCCCCACACCCAATCCATATGTTGAAATCTTAATGCCCCATGTGATGGTATTAAGAGGTGGTTTCTTTGGGATGTGATTAGTGCCTCCCATGACTGGGATTAGTGCCCTTATAGAGGAGGCCCCAGAGAGACCTCTCACCCCTTCTGCCATGTGAAGCTGCAGTAAGAAGAAAGCTGTCTCTAAGGAAGCGAGCCCTCATCAGACACCGAATCTGCTAGTGCCTTGGTCTTGGACTTCTCAGCCTCCAGAATTGTGCAAAATAAATTTCTGTTGTTTAAAAGCCATCGTCTGTGATATTTTGTTACAGTGGCCCAAATGGACTAAGACACTATCTTTGCAACTTCTCTGTAAATCTAAAATTATTCCAAAATAAATAATTTATTAAAAATGGGGAGGGGGAACACTTTCCTCCCCAGTGTACTGCCACTTTGTTGGGCGGCCCCCTGGGCTGTGCACATTTGAAATCTGGGCCCTCCCTGGTGTGTGATTAGTGAACCACAAAGAGAAATCTCAGAAAACGCGATGCTTTTTGTGTGTTATCCAAGTTACCATGTGAATTTTGTCTGTAGTTATTACCCATTCAATCCTTCGTTTCTCAAATGGAAACAGCTGTAAAGAGGATTCTTGAAGCCTGAATTTTTAAGATGTATATTTTGTTAAGTGTCTTCTCTAAAGTGTCTTCTCTATTTTTTTGGCTTTTGAATAACAAACTATTTCTCATTTCTAAAAAAAAAAAAGTGTGGGGGGTGCATCTGGGTGGCTCCATCAGGTAAGCATCTGACTATGGATTTCGGCTCAGGCGATGATCTCAGGGTCATGAGATCGAGCCTGGAGTTGGGCTCCACGCTCTCTCCCTCTTCCTCTGCCCTTCCCCCTGCTCTCTCTCTTTCTCAAATAAATAAATAAAATCTTAAAAAAAAAAAAAAAAGCAGCATGATTCTGAAAAGGGATTCAGGTATCCATAGCACAAAAGGATTAGTGCCCGCCCTAGGGCCTCAGATGCTATTGAACAAGGGCAGAGAGCGTGCCAGGCTCAAGTGGGAAGCTTCTGTGGGCCGGGCCTGGTGGTAGGAACATCTCTTCTGCCTATGTTCAGTCACATGGTCTGTCCTGACACAAGAAGGTCTGGGAATGACAGTAACTCCCAGACTGGGCAGCAACTCCACACTGTGGAAGGGCACACAACCAGCTAGCCATCTACCACGTGAGTTCTGGCAATGGAGTTACAGACTTCCTGTCTCTCAGTGAGGATTCTAATAGGAAACAGATGTCACACTCAAATTAAGAGATTCAAGGAGGGTTCGCTTACAGAGAGAAAAAGTTCAAACGGGAGGGTGACAGTAAGGCAGGACCAGGGCCAGCAGAACCCAGGCCAGTAGAAGCCCCAAAGCACTGAGATCTCGAGGGCAGGAAGCCTGCCATCCCAGTAGTAAGGAGTCCTTAATGGATCCTCAACAGATAGTTTTCATTAAGTTGCAATAAAATGGAATGAAAACCTGGGAAATATATTATAAAGCCAGGCTGACCTTGAGCAGAAAAGTTAAAGAATAACTTCTTTAAGTGCAAAGACTTAAATCAGATAGAACTCATTTTTAGTTCTAGCTTCTCCACTTAATAAAACAGGACTTGCTTCTGTAAATATTAAAGTATTGAATAGAAATACATTCCTGAGTTTTAGTCCCTACCTTTCCATCTCTGGCCTGAGCCTTGAGGCTTACTGCCCCAGAGCAAGAGAGAGCAGTCACTTGCCCTTAGTTGCAGGATACTTGGCTGATGGAGGAGTTAGAGCATAGAACTCCCCTGACAATGTAAACCAGAGATTCCTGCCTGCTCCTAAGCCCTTGCTGGGAGGCTGGAGTGGAGAGGGAGACAGTGGCTCCAACCCTCTTCAGCCCTGATGGGGGGGAAGAGAAAGCAAGAGAAGAGGAGGGCATAAACAGACACACAGGTCCTGATTTCCCGTCTTCAGACTCTAGGTCTGAAGGAACAAGGGCCTGACTCACTGATTCACATGCTGGTAATAGGGAGACACTCTTGTTCTGAGCATGGAGCCTGAGCTCAACACAGGGCTTGAACTCACAACCCTGGGATCAAGAGTCGGATGCTTAACCAACTGAGCCACCCAAGTGCCCTGAGAGACTCTTGTTCTTGATCAGTTTGAGGACTCAGAAGTGAGTTGTCCGGAGGGCTGCGCCCATGCTTACTGGGTAGTTCAGCCCTATCAGGCAGAAAGAAGTCTTGAGGTTTAGCTTTCCTTGCGATATGGTTGAGGCCCAGGAGTTTCCCCACTCCTCAGCCCTTCCTCGAAGGCAGAAGACAGCTCAGCTGGGTGCCAGTCTGCCTTCCATGTGTAAGGCACCTAGCAGGTACCGGGTATGTTAGCTACGGTAGAGATGTTCTGAGGACTCAGACAAAACTTTGAAAAGGTCTATACAGTGCCTTCTCCATGCCTAGAGATCGTGGAACAGAGCAGCTCCTACCCCCGCCCCCTCTTCCTGTCTCCATCTCTCCCCTGCCCCACACCCCACCCTTGCCCCAGCGGGGAAGATCTTGGTCTGAGCCTTCCCAGAAGCAGAGAGTTGGGCCAAACGACCTCTTGAGGTTTCTTTCTGCTTTTTGATTCAGCAGATGGGTTGAATTATTCACTCTTTTGTATTCTACAACCACATTTTTTAGTCACTTCTCTGACCTTGCTGTTTACACAATTTCCTTTGCCTTGCAGTTTCTAAAAAGGAAAGCCAGAACATGTGCATCCTCATTTTAAGGGCATATTGGCAGCATCTATTAAATTCTAAATTATTAAAGACAATTCTCTCCCCCTCTCGCATTTAATTGAACCTGTACCTTGCATAAACTTGCTGTGGGAGGGTCTCTGAAATTTGGGTGAAGACCACCCTCACCTGCCACAGGATTCCACACAAGACAGAGATTGCAGTAATTGTCAAGGTCTGGTCTGGGGCAGGAGTGTGGTGCCCTCGAGGATGTGAGAGGCATTCAGTCTGGCTGGTGGATCCATGAGGGGCTGTGGAGGAGAGATTCACCAAACGCTCTTCTTTCTTTTCCCTGGCCATTCAAAGAGACTACATTACCCAGACGCCACAGAGATTGGAGCAGCTATGTGACTAAGTCAAATAGGATGTGAGTGAAAAAGATGTGCACAGGGCTGCCTGTGAAAAACCTGTTTAATGACTGTATTAGTTCTTCCTACTGCTTCTGCGACAAATTACCACAGACTTAGTTACTTAAAACAACACAGTTTTGTTCTCTTAACTTCTAGTGGCCGTGAATTGGAAATCAGTTTCACCGGGCTAAAGTCAGGGTGCTCACAGAGCTGGTTCCTCCTGGAAGATCTAGTGGGAAATCCATTTCCTTGCTTTTTTTCTGGAAGCTGCCTGCGTGCTCTGGCACATGGCCCCTTCCTCACCCCAACATCTTGGATCCTCACATCTCCTCCTTCCTCCTTTGACCTTCTTGCTTCCCTCTTCTGAGGATGCTAGTGATTTCACTTAGAAACCACCCAGATAATCCAGGATAATCTCCCCATCTTAAGATCCTTAATCACATCTACAAAGTCCCTTTTGCAATGTACGATAACATTCCCAGAGTCTGGAGAGTAGGACATGGACATCTTTGGCGACTCCAATTCAGCCTACTGCAGTGATCCTCCTACTTTGTCTGTCTTTCCACACCTGCAGAGACCGGTGAAGCTGAAAGAGATGGGAAAGTCCCATCACAGAAGGCCAGGTGGCTGAGTGACTGGGTAGAACACAGTTCCCTGCTGACTACACTGGACTGTGAAATGAGGGAGAAGAATCTTTTATTGTGGTGAGCCACTGTGGTTGGCTGAATTATTGGCCCCGATGCTTTAACCCCCACCCGTGTCAACACCTTTGCAATGGCCTCATTGTGGGCAGAGTGTACTTCCTAGCCCTTTGACTTTGGGCTTGACAATGTGACTTGCTTTGGCCACTAGCATGTGAGTGGAGTGACTGACAGTGTGCTCTGGCCTTAAAGGTCACTCGTGCATCTGCATGCTCTGGTTTGCCTCTGCCATTGCCATGGGCCCAGTCTAATGCTTCATAATGGAATGGTTGTTGTTCTCCACCAATAAATGTTAGGATGGCTTACTAGATAGCAAAGGTTAACTAACATAACTACTGAGATTTTAATTTGCTTATGACAGGCAGTGAGACTAAAGCAGGGGCTGGGAGAATAACTGAGTGAGGGAGGTGGAAGAATGGAATGCCACGGCCAGAGAGAGGGGAGTTGGAATCTATTATTCCAGCGGAGTAGAAGTTCCCGGTGATAGCAAGGTCAGGGTATAACCGTGAAGGGAGGGGCTCAATAAATCGAGGCGTTGTCACTGGAGATGAGCAGATCAAAGAGAGTGACAGAACTTGAGTTGGAATGGAAGACTGACTGCAAGCCAAGGGCCTGAGCCACCACTGGATAAGGGGGGCTGGTCTTGTGACTGGGAAGCTAAACATCAGGTAGGTAACTTTGGAAAGAAGAAAATTCAGAAATGCTAGAATGAGCCTATGAAGAGTACTAGGAGTGGGAGACCGCCTCCAAACTTCTGTTGTATGGAAACCAGGGAAGGGTGAAGCCACTGGGAGGTGACATCTTACTTGGAAAGATTAGCTGTGCTTGATCTCAGTTGCCCGGTTTAGTCCCCCAGAAGAAGAAGGAGAAGAAAGGCAGTGGGGATGGGAAGGCTTCATTAAACCACAAATGTTGTGAGATTATACTGAAGCTTAGGCTGAGTGAACCAAAGCCTGCCTGGGTACCTCGACAAGGCCTGAATTAAGTGCAAAAGCAAAAGTATCTCCCACTGGCACATTGATTGGATAATTGCTTTTGTATCAATTGGCTCATTATTTCATAAAATTTAGGATAAGGCATGATGTATGTCAACTATAATTCAATAAGAAATATTAAAAAATAAAAAGGGCTAGAGGGGTGCCTGGGGGCTCAGTTGGTAGACCATGTGACTCTTGATCTCAGGGTCGAGAGTTCAAGCCCCATGTTAGGCATGGAGCCTACTTAAAAAAAAAATAAATAAATAAAATAAGATGTTTTCTCAGGGTGCCTGGCTGGCTCAGTCGGTGGAGGATGCGACTCTTGATCTCTGGGTTGTGAGTCTGAGCCCCACCTTGGGTGTAGAGATTACTTAAAAAGAAAATCTCTAAAAACAAACAAACAAATAAATAAATAAACAAATTTTAAAAAAGGCAAGGAACAGCATGAGAGTATTTTGCATGTCCTTTGTAGAAATTAAGTGTACTAATAAACGAATACTCTAATTAAGGGTACTAATACAATAATAAATGGGCTTGATGTTTGAGTGCTCCTGAAAAGGATCTGGAAGTGCTCAAAACCTTCTTCTTCCTGCAGTCTGAAGACTTCCCGAGGATATTAAGTTCATTTTCCAGCAAAGTGGATATAAGTGGCCCCCTGAAACAGACTATGGCTTCCTGTCCTCCTAACGGGGGGTGCTGCAGTGGCACAATTCTAATTCCAAGTAATCTACCCCCTGTGGTAGGCGGAGCGATGGCCTCTGAAGAGCTGTGTGTCCTGATCTCTAGACCCTGGGAAAGTGCTACCTTCCAAGGCAAAGGGGAGTTAAGTTTGCAGACGGAATTAGGTCTGTTAATCAGTTGGCCTTAAGAGGAGGAGATGATCCTGAATTATATTAGGTGGGCCCAGTATAATCAATCACAAGCCTTCTTGTAAGTGAAAGAAGAGGCCCCCGCGAGGTGGCAGCATGAAAAAGACCTGGCCCAATGTTTCTGGAAGGGGGCCATGAGCCAAGGACTGCAGGCAGCCTTGGGACGGAAAAGGCAATGCGGCAGATTCTCCCCTAGAGCCACCAGAAGGAACGCAGCCTTGCTGACACCTTGATTTTAGCCCCGTGAGACTCCTTTTCACTTCTGAGCTCCCAAAGCAGAAGGTAATAGTCCTTTCCTCACACGTCCTTATCAGTACTTGGCTGAAGACTTGATGGGAACCCTCTTCAGATGTTTGGAGCTCACTCTCTCTTTCTGTGCAGCCAGTCTCTCTGGTACCCTGCCCTGAAAATTCCAGCCACCTGGGTCTTCTCAACTTCTCAACTCTGTCTCCTTCACTTGGGGAGACTACAGAACCCATGCCAGCTTCCCCTCCTCTGTGCCACTGCCTGGAAACGGCCCAGGCAGTAAGCCGGAGCGACCACAGACTTCATCTTTTTATTTCCCTTCAGAGATCATTGTTCTCTGCTGCCTCTTGTCCAATGTCTGAAACTGTTGTTTCAATTTTGTTGCCCCGTTTAAAACAACGTTTAAGGCAGGCAGCGAGTTTGGTTCCTCTTACTTCATCATGGCAGAAAGCGGAAGTCGCGGGAGCCATACTTCAATCACAGATGGGCTATTTTTCCCTGAATAAGTTCCTTAGCCTCTCAGACCTCACTTTCTCCAGTGATTTTTTTTTAATGGACTACTTTTTGAGCAGTTTTAGGTTTATAACAAAGTTCAGTGGAAGTTACAAAGATTCCCCACATACTCCCTGCCCCTACACGTGCACAGCCTCCCCCATTCTCAACATCCCCCACCAGAGTGGTACGTCTGGTACAACTGGTGAACGTGCACTGATGCATCATTACCACACAGGGTCCACAGCGTAGAGTACGGTGTGCTTTCTGTGTTGTACATGCTGTGGGTTTGGACAAATATATAATGACAAGTATCCACCATTATGGTATCATACAGAGTATTTTCACTGCCCTAAAAATCCTCTGTGCTCCACCTATTATCTCTCCCCACCGCCCCCCACCCTCAACCCCTGGCAACCACTGATCTTCTTACTGTCTCCTAGTTTTGCCTTTACCAGAATGTCACAGAGATGGAATCATACAGCATGTACCTTTTCTTTTTACTCTATTTTTATTTTTTATTTTTGAGAGAGAGAGAACATGAGTGGAGGGAGGGGCATAGGGAGAAGCAGGCTCCCTGCTGAGCAGGAGCCAGATGCAGGGCTCAAGCCCAGGACCCTGAGATCATGACCTGAGCCGAAGGCAGACGCTTAACTGACTGAGCCACCGACGTGCCCCAGTATGTACTTTTCCAGATTGGCTTCTTTCATTTAGTAATATACACGTAAGCTTCCTCCATGTCTTTTCATGGCTTGGTACTCCATTGTCTAGATGTCTCTCAGTTCATCCATTCACCCACTGCAGGATATCTTGGTCGTTTCCAGGTTTGGGCAAGTATGAACAAGCTACTATAAATAGCTGTGTGTAGGTTTTCGTGTGTGCATAGCTTTCACCTCCTTTGGGTAAATACCAAGGAGTACTTTTGCTGAATTGTATGGCAAGAGTATTTTTAGTTTTGTAAGAAACTGCCAAACTGTCTTCTAAAGTGGCATTCCTACCAGCAGTGAATGGGAGCTCCTTTTGCTCCATATTCTCACCACCATTTGGTGTTGGAAAGGTTTGGATTTTGGCCATCTGTAGTGGTATCTCACTGTTGTTTTTTATTTGCATTTCCCCGATGACATATGATGTGGAACATGCAGATCACATGCATCTGCATATCTTCTTTGGTGAGGTATCTGTTAAGGTCTTTGGCTCATTTTTGGATCAGGTTGTCTGTTTCTTATTGTTGAGCTTTAAGTGTTCTCTGTATATTTTGGAAAACAGGGTTTGTTTTTTTTTTTTTTTTTAGAGAAATGTCTTTTGCAAATAGTTTCTTTTAGTCTGGGGCTTATCTCTTCATTTTCTTTCTTTTTTTTTTTTTAATTTTATTTATTTATTTGACAGAGATAGAGACAGCCAGCAAGAGAGGGAACACAAGCAAGGGGAGTGGGAGAGGAAGAAGCAGGCTTCCAGTGGAGGAGCCTGATGTGGGGCTCGATCCCAGAACGCCAGGATCACGCCCTGAGCCGAAGGCAGACGCTTAACGACTGAACCATCCAGGCGCCCCTATCTCTTCATTTTCTTGACAGTGTCTTTCACAGAGCAGAAAACTTTAAATTTAATAAAGTCCAGCTTATCAACTTTTTCTTTCATGGATTGTGCCTTTGGTGTTATATCTAAAAAATCATCAGCAAATTCAAGGTCATTTCTCCTATGTTACCCTCTAGGGATTTTATAGTTTTGTATATTACATGTAGGTCTATGGTCCATTTTGAGTGATTTTGTGAAGGGTGTAAGGTCTATGTCTAGATTGATTTTTCTGGCATGCGGATGTCTAGTTGTCCCAGGACCATTTGTTGAAAACTCAAATGATCTTAGGTGATATTTATTCAGGTATAATATAAATGTCAGCTGCCTGGATGTCCTCAAGCTCTTCGAAATTCAAATAGCAGTTAGTTCAAATACTCATCCCCAATGTCTCTGAGGATTCTCTGGAGCTTAGTCTCCTCTCAGTGTCCTCTGGTCGACGTCTTGTTTCCAGCCACAGTATAGCCCCTCAACTCATTGTTGCTTCTGTCTTTTCCTCACCTCATCCCCTCACTAGAGACTGCCTCAATCTCTTCTCTCTGAAGCACTACTCATCTACATTGTACATGAGCAGATATTATCAAAGGAAGAGAGGCATGGAGGAGATGACATTTAGGGCAGGATGACCTAAATTGGGTTTTAACATTTCTGAGCTTAAAAATCCCTGGTCCGTTCTTTCTTCTGGAGAAATCACTCTGTATCTTTTCCTTTCAGGTTGCAGTCTCTTGGCATTATGCTGGTCCCTCTTGGGGTCACTGCTGACCCATATGATGTCTTTGTGCACATCTAGAAAAAAGCAGCTCTCCTTTAGCAGGCCTTGCAATTCACAGCTTGACAGCAGAAAGTGGGCCAGATTTCAGCCCCAGTGCCGCCTCATCTTGCTTAGCCTTCATACTTCCCTAACTTATTTGTCCTTAATCCCCCAAATTCTTGTTCATTTCTTTTCTTTTTAAAGATTTTATTTATTTGACAGAAAGCGAGAGAGTGAGAGACAGCGCACAAGCAGGGGAGGGGGCAGAGGGAGAGGGAGAAGCAGACTCCCCACTGAGCAGGGACCCCAATGCAGGCACTTGATCCTAGTTCCCCAGGATCATGACCTGAGCCGAAGGCAGACGTTTAACCGCTGTGCCACCCAGGCGCCCCATCCCTCTTGTTCATTTCTTATAGAGTGCTTAAGCTCTTCCTTTACTGGCTCTAGGCCATCCAAGTTATTCCCTAGAGTCTCATCTTCATAATTAATTTAAAAAATGTTCTCCTAGGTTCCTCAAAAAGTTAAAAACAGAACTACCCTACAATCCAGCAATTGCACTACTAGGTATTTACCCAAAGGATACAAAAATACTGATTCGAAGAGACACATGCACCTGATGTTTATAGCATTGCCAATAATAGCCAAATTATGGAAAGAGCCCAAACGTCCAATGACTGGAGAATGGGTAAAGAAGATGTGGTATAGGGGTGCCTGGGTGGCTCAGTCGTTAAGCATCTGCCTTCGGCCCAGGGCGTGATTCCAGAGTGCTGGGATCGAGCCCCGCATCAGGCTCCTCCGCTGTGAGCCTGCTTCTTCCTCTCCCACTCCCCCTGCTTGTGTTCCCTCTCTCGCTGGCTCTCTCTCTCCTTCTGTCAAATAAATAAAATCTTAAAAAAAAAAAAAAAGAAGATGTGGTATATATACACAATAGGATACTACTCAGCCATAAAAAAGAATGAAATCTTGCCATTGCAACAACGTGGGTGGAGCTAGAGTGTATTACGTTAAGCCAAATAAGTCTGTCAGAGAAAGACAAATACCGTATGATTTCACTTGTATGTGGAATTTAAGAAACAAAACAGAAGAACATAGGGGGAAAAGAAGAGAGGCAAGCCATAAAACAGACTCTTAACTATAGAGAACAAACTGAGGATGGCTGGAGAGGAGGTGGGTGGGGGAATGAGCTAAATGGATGATGGGCATTAAGGAGGGCACGTGTAATGAGCACTGGGTGTTGTATGTAAGTGATGAATCACTATGTTGTACACCGGAAACTAGTACTACACTGTATGTTAACTAACTGAACTTAAAGATTTATTTATCTGAGAGAGAGAGAGGGAGGGAGGGAGCATTAGTGAGAGAGGCAGAGGGAGAGAGAGAATCTCAAGCGACTCCCTGCTGAGGGTGGAGCCCAGTTGGGACTCAGGGCTCAATCCCACGACCTGAGCCAAAATCAAGTCAGTTGCTTAACGGACTGAGCCACCCAGGCACCCCTTACCTAACTGGAATTTAAAACTTGAAAAAAGTAAAAAGAGAAAAAATAAAAATGTGCTCCTAAGCTATAACAGTTTTAACTGTGGAAGGAACAAAGGGGTGTTAATTCCCCCCCCCCCCACACTACACATACATTGTAATGATGGTGATAAAGATGAAATAATGACTAACAGCCCTGAAGTAAATATGCTTCAGTTATATGAAGACAAAAATGTTTCTCCAGGAACATCAATGGTCCTTTCTTTAACATGTAAGAGATTGCATATTATACCCATGTTTACTACAGAATAGAAACCAGAGTCTCTAAAGTGCTTCTCCCCTCTCCCTCCTCTAAAGTGCGTTAAGCTCTCAAGATCAAAAATGCTTAACTCTGCAGATGCATTTTGCAAATGTATACATATGGCAGGAAGCCAGGAAGTTCCTGGAAGACAACAGGATGTCAGTCCAGCTTTACAAAGCATATGTAATTGTCATAGTCATCACATTCTTCAACAGACCATAGGGAAGCAAGAGACATGGGGCACATCTTTGACATAATGTATTTCTGCAATTCTAGGATATACTGACAGCATATGGGGGAAACAAAAAAGCCAGCGTATTAAATGTTCACACCAACAATAACTTACGTCCTGATTTCAAAACTTAATTTTTTTAAATTTTTTAAAATTTATTTTAATATAATACAATTATTTGCTTTGATGGCTTGGCTTTAATGTAAAAATGTTTTTAAAATACCAGTGTAGTTATCATACCGTGTTATCTTAGTTTCAAGTATACAATATAGTGATTTAACAATTCTATGCATCACTCAGTGCTCACTATAATGGCTATACTCTTAATCCCCTTCACCTATTTCATCCATCCCTCCCACCCGCCTCCCTTCTGGTAATCACCAGTTTGTTCTCTATAGTTAAGAGTTTGTTTTTTGGTTTGTCTCCTTTTTCTTTGTTCTTTGTTAGCATAGTGCCTAGAATACAAGAGTGTCCACTGCTCTGCAGAAATTCAGAAGGAACTGCGAAGGAAAGGCTGGGGATTATTTACTCCTTGTATTAGTCAATCTAACTCAACAAATATTTAATGAGCATCTACTTTATACCAAGAATTGGACTGGGAGCTGCTATAGGAGGACATAAAGAAGAATGTTGTGATTATCTTGTCTTAGGAAAAGAGAGCAGATTAGAAATATTTAGTAAATTTAATTTTATTAACTTAATTTTGGGTTTAAATGTTAATTATGTTTTATTTATTTATTTTTAATGATTTATTTATTTATTTATTTATTTGACAGAGAGAGAGAGAGTGTACACACATAAGCAGGGGGAGCGGCAGAGGGAGAGGGAGAAGCAGGTTCTCTGCTGAACAGGGAGCCCAACATGGGGCACTATCCCAGGACCCTGAGATCATGACTCACGCTGAAGGCAGATGCTTAACTGATGGAGCCACTGAGGTACCCTTGATTATATTTAAATTATCAAATACATTAAATGAATTAAACTAAATATGTTAAGTATGTTATGTTGCTCTAATATACCTATTTAGTTTAATGTATTGTTTTATATACATGACTTAGATAATTTTGCATTTGTCAATAATGCTAATGAAAGAATGCTTTATTTTTTATACTAAATTTTATTTTTTTAAAGTAATCTCCATGCCCAATGTGGGGCTCAAACTCCCAACACTGAGATCAAGAGTTGCATGCTCCACTGACTGAGCCAGGCAGGTGCTCCAAGAATGCTTTATTTTTAAGTGGCACTAACCCAGTTTCCCCCAAGAAAATTAAAATAAATGAAGCAACTAGAGTATATACCTTACCTCTAATTCCTGGAACTGAGGAGTAAATGAACCAATTAAGAAATACCTCTTACTTCTAAAATAGCAAACTTGGGATGTACTAGGACATGACCGGTCCTTGTTCCCAATGACAAGAGTGAATGGCCCTATAGGACACCTTAGGATTAGACATTATCCAGGTATGTGTCATAGCCAGTCTCCAAGACGGCCCCCAGGGATCCTTACCTCTGATAACCGCAGGTCTGGCAGAATCTCATTGCATCCTCATGAAAGACTCCAAGGTAGAACTTCCTGGCCAAGCCCTTTCCAAATTCCTGACTCAGAAACAATGAGAGAAAACATGATTATTGTTGCTTTAAGCCACTACAGTTTAAGATAAATTATTACTGCTACAGAACGCATTGAGGTGATGTCAAGTCATTGAAGGGTATTAAGCAGAGAAGTACATAGTACAGACTTGCATCTTAGAAATAATGCCACGTGTGGTGTGGAAACTGGGAAGCTAAAGGCAGGGCACTGGTTAGGAAGCTATCATACCATCCAGGTAGGGACCAAAATTAAGTGAGTGGCAATCAAGCTGGATGTTAGAGAAATGGATCACAAAGTGTTTATAAGGGACGCCTGGGTGGTTCAGTTGGTTAAGCATCTGCCTTTGGCTCACGTCATGATCCCAGGGTCCCTCCCTCTTCAGTGGTGAGTCTGCTTCTCCTGATCCCTCTGCTCCTCCCCAGTGCTTGTGCTCTCTCTCTCTCAAATAAATAAATAAAATCTTAAAAAAAGAAAGATGTATCTGTCTATGTCAGAAGGAAACAGCACACTCAAATAGGATAATTCAAGGTGGGTTTAATAAAGGTAACATTTACACAAGAGCGTGCAGTGTGTAGGGAGACCACCAGGATAACAGTATCAGGGCTAGTCCTACCTGTTGGCTAGGGAGGGAGCACACAATCCAGAGAGATGTGGAGTCTGCCAGAAGAGGGGGTGTGACCTTTCAGGGATGAAGCTGGACAATTATAACACCTCCTTCACTGTCTTCTCTTCCTCTAGTCTCTGCTGGAGATCTTTATTGGTTGAACCCAACTGGAAGTCAAAGACCATGTGGGCCTGTCACTCTACAGAACAGGGTGAAGAAGGGTGAAGAGTAGATCTGGAGGGCAAATGGATATCTTGTCTACAACGTCATACAATTTATCAAGTAGTCAGAGCTGGGTATTATGTACGCCAAGATTCTAGAAGGAAAAAAAAAAGAACACAGAAATCATTTTAGTCTCTACCTCTCCTGCCACAGCCAATCGGTCACTTAATGGAGGCAGTCCTATCTTTTATAAACACTTGTTTTTAAAGATTTTTATTTATTTGAGAGAGAGAGATCATGAGCACGGAGGGGATGGGTAGAGGGAGAAGCAGACCTGAGCCCAAGACAGATGCTTAACCAACTGAGCCACCCAGGCGCCCCCGACAGATACATCTTGATAGAAGGAATTTACCAAGCTATTATTGGCCATAAACATCCAATTATAAATTAGCTTATGAGATTGCTTTTCAAAGTATAACTACCTAAGGTTGTGCTTGGAGGGAATGAGGCATAAAACAAGTCTTCATAGAGATAAAAAAGAAAAAAGAAAAAATACAATACAACCAAAAGAGCAGGGCTGTGAAACCAGAAAATCTCAGCTTGAGTTCCAGATCAACACTTTGGGTCTCATTTTTCTCAACTGTAAAATAAGAGTTTTAAAATAGTTTAGTGGCCTTTGTTTCTTTCTAAGGTTTTATTTTTAAGTACTCTCTACACCCAACGTGAGGCTTGAACCCGCAACCGTGAGATCAAGTCGCCTGCTCTTCTGACTCAGCTGGCCAGGCACCCTGAGATCAGTGGCTTTCGATCTGTATTTCACAAAACGTCACAGTTCCAAGCGGTACCTCAATGTCCACCAACCTGGGAGGGGAGAGATACAGAGAAAGGACAAGAGGAAAGAGACAGAGCCCTACCCCTACTTCAACGAAGGCAGCTCTGTTGTCTGCTTTATACGGAACAAAGTGACCAAAGGTGTGATTTATGATTCCAGGTCAAAGACAGGTTACTTGATTTTAGAGACTTTGGAGGTCATGGATACAAGACTGGGTATTCTAGCTGCCAGTCCTCTAGGGAGAGGTGGCCTTTGGGCTGTGCGTATGTGTGTGTGCGCACGCGCGTGTGTTTAAAGAGCAGTTTGGGAGATCTGCCCTTTGTGTGCATTAAACTGGGTGGGGAAGGACATCTTCTTTCCCTCTTCTAGGAGTCATTGCAGCTATCTGTGTGTGTGTGACGGGGGGCAATCCAGGGCAATGCTGGGGGCGGTAGAAACTAGTCCAAATCCGAGTCTCCACACTCCCAGCAGAGACCAGTAGGCAAGCAAGAGAAGACTGGGTCCCAGCCCGAGTCTGCCCCCTGGCGTTCATGGAGGTATTAACAGAGAGGAATTCCGGAGAAGGAAAAAAAGACATGTTTCTGGGATTGGTACACACGTGTGTGCGTGTGGTAGACTTGTTTAGTTTTAATGTTAAAAGGAATGTGATTATATTTCAGACCCCTATCTGGGAGAAGCGGCCCATACTCATGACATATCGACCGTGCATGGGCACAGAATAGGTGCTCAAAACTGGGGAATAAATGAATGCGTGGATGAATGAAAAGTGGGTGAATTCTGGGTTACACTGCACTAGAAGATAAGGGTTCTGCTTTTAAACGCATGTGTGAAAAGCGGTGAGCTAGTTCACATTAGAAGTCCAGTTAGCTGTGATGGCCAGCGAGTGTGGGCAGACCTGTTCTTGCCAGACCCTTGCAGGTCCTTTAAGACATCAGGAACGGCTACTGGGTACTGGCAAAAGCAGGGAAAGAAAAATAGAGAATACAAATCTCAAATGATGCATATTTTTTTTTAAAGATTTTATTTATTTATTCGACAGAGAGAGAGACAGCCAGCGAGAGAGGGAACACAAGCAGGGGGAGTGGGAGAGGAAGAAGCAGGCTCATAGAGAGGAGCCTGATGTGGGGCTCCATCCCAGAACTCCGGGATCACGCCCTGAGCCGAAGGCAGACGCTTAACCGCTGTGCCACCCAGGCGCCCCGATGCATATTTTTCTATTTCTGTCATTGGCATTTTCTTTCTTTTATGGTTCAACAAGTTCAAAGAAAGATTTCAATGAGTTAAAGCTGCAAAGTAGTCACTAGATTTTTTTTCAACTTTTTATCTTGCAATAATTACAGGTTCACAGGAAGTTGAAAAACATATGGAGAGACTAGTGTATCTTACAACAAAATATGTTTTTTTAAAATGTAAAACCCAGTTAAATATTTTGGGGTCACTTTACTGCATTTAGTTCTTCTTCTGGCATGTTGATTATTTTAGAAATTAGGCTCAAACAGATAATTGATCACATTTAAATAGCTTCTCAGACACACTTCTAAGGAATCAAGTTGGTTCTCAAAAAAAAAAGTTGTTGCTTTCTCTTTGAGGATAAGCCTTCAGAAAAAAAAAATCACTCAATAGGAAAGTTACAGAGAGAAAGGGTTATATTTACGGTGTTTCAAAAATTGGGGGTCCTCGGTGAAACCATTAGCTGCCTGGCTCTCTGGAAGGTAACCAGTAGAGGGCACTCCAGGCTTCATAGACTGCAGAAAACGCTCGTGCATCAGTCCAGAAGCCTTAATTTTTCCTTCACCTTATTATGAGCTTGCCTCTTGGATGATTGCAGAGTAGTTTTCTTGGTGACAAAAACCAAAACTTCTGAACTCCCAAATAGCCATGTTAATATTTCATGAATAATTCAAAAGTAACCCAATGTTCTTGTACCAATGCGGCCCCATTACTCAACTTCTTTGAATCAGTCACTTAATGCTACAGGATTCCAGGAGATAACATACCCATGATTATCAGGATGTCTTGATCCTGGACGCTTTTGCCTGAATCCACATACATTACTTGAACCCAAATGCAGTGCAGAGCTATTTCTACATCAGCCTCCAAATGAAAAGACCAACGTGCTTTGAGCAGCTTGGCAGGAGAGCAAAGCATGCTTTTTTTCACCTTTTCTAAACAGTGTACAAAATAGGATTATGATTTTCCCCATAAACATGCAGACGTAACTAGAACTTCAGCAGAAATAAACCAGCGTGTGCGTTAGATGCCACAGAGTTCCTCTGGAAGTGGGAGGAAAACTAATATATGCCAAAAACTTAGCACTCGACAGGCACTTGCTGGGTGTTTTAACACACAGTCTCATTTCATGCTCCTACTGACATGCCTAACTGGGGAAACAAAAGTTGCTCAAGGACATCCAGCTAGTTCAAGTACATCCAGAAGCAAACCCAGATGTTCCTGGCCTCCGTGTGCCTGTTTTTTTTTTTTTTTTTGGAGGTGGGGGCAGCCCTGCTCTGTACTGAGTCACTCTGCCATGACTTGTCCTGGCATTTTCTGGGAATGTGTTCCACAGTGAGGTTCATGTTCAGTGATTTCTGATGGCTTTTTTTTGAAATTTGCCTGTTGCTTACAATATGCCATCTGTTGTTATGAAAGTGCCCCAAACTGTGGTAATAGAGTTTTTTTTTTTTTTTTTTTAAGAACTTTTTTGTAGAGACTGAATGGTGGGAGAGGAGGGCTGGGTGAGGGCAATGAAGGGAGACCTTTGTTTTTCACTCTGTATGCTTTTGTAATGTTCGAATGTTTTATGATTAGAACATACTCATGTATTTTTTTTAATAAAAAAGGAAAAAAAAGAAACTTTCCAGGGAAATATGAAGAAACAATGTAGAAACAACCACAGTGCAGTATTCTTTATGATATATTTATGACATATTTATAGTAATTTGAAGATAAAGACCTCTTTTGAGAGAGGAAAAAAAGAGGACCAAGATGGCATTATATGGCTATTTTCTTCTCCTCATCCCTCACACCCTACACACAGAAACACAAACAAAAGCCTCTTATTGTTTCCCCTGATGGAACAACGATGACTAAGTGAATAAATCATCCAGTCACCAAAACTTCATCCCCAGTCATTTGACACCATGTAGGGAATACTATGTTGGAAATGCGCAGCTGTTCGAATCCGAAGCAGCACCACCCCTGGAGGTTAGAGGGTACGAAGCACAGGAAAGAGCCGGTCAATACCACTCGTCACTAAATGAACTACGGATGTCTCATTTCAACGGTTGTGCCGTTAGTTTGAGGGTGAGAGGGGTGAAAATATGCATCCCCCTTTCTTCTCCTGAACTCCAGCACAGACTATCTTCATAATATGGGGAAGGAAACAAGTTTGAAAATTTTAGGGTTGAATTTGTAAACTAGAGCCTGTTAAATTCATTCCCGGTCCTGTAAGCACCTCTCGAGTAAAACCTGTACCAGTACACTGAAGGACGCTGGGGTTAATGGTTAGACACGAAGAGGGCTTATTAATCTCCCCCGATGAGTCAGGATCTGCTGAGCAGAGTTCACCGCAGAGAAGCACGACAGTGGGAACAGTGCACGATTCTTACCCCTCCATTACTCAGGCTGCTTTTGAAACCTTATTAAAACTGGAGCATTGTGAAAGCTCTATTTATTCTAGTTATTCTGGCAAAAATCCCCTCCTTATGTGGCAAGAGCACCTTAAACTTCTTTTCAACCTCCAGCAGTCAGTACCCTGCTTTCCCTGTCACCTCCTGAATAATGAGAACTGCTTACGCATTCACCAGTGCCTCCCGGGCAAGGCCAATTTTGTGCGTAGATAGTGTATTACATGCACATCTGTGTGTATGTGTGTGTCGTGTATATGTGAGTGTACGCACATATATGCAGGTATGTACACAATAAACACATTTACGTATACATATACATACATGTATATATATATATATTCATATGTTTTGTTTTAAGAAACTGAGGGCCTGGGGCGCTGGGTGGCGCACTCATTAGGCGTCTGTCTTCGGCTCAGGGTGTGATCCCGACGTTATGGGATCGAGTCCCACATCAGGCTCCTCCGCTATGAGCCTGCTTCTTCCTCTCCCACTCCCCCTGCTTGTGTTCCCTCTCTCTCTGGCTCTCTCTCTGTCGAATGAATAAATAAAAAAAAAAAAAAAGAAAAAAAAAGAAAAAAGAAACTGAGGGCCTCTATAGCAGATTTTCCTTTTGCTGGCCTTTTCTCTCTGGTCCTTTAAACCTCACTGAGTGTTGGGGAGGGGGCTCCTGGATGGCTCCGTTGGCTGAGTATCTGCCTTCGGCTCAGGTCATGATCCCAGGGTCCAGGAGAAGCAGGGAGTCTGCTTCTCCTCCTCCCTCTGCAGCATCCCCTGCTTCTGCTCTCTCACGCTCTCTCTCTCAAATAAATAAATAAAAATCTTTAAAAGAAAAATCACCAAGGGGTGCCTGGCTGGTTCAGTTGGTGGAACACGGGACTCTTGATTTCGGGGTTATGAGTTCGAGCCCCACATTGGGTGTAGAGATTACTGAAATATAGAAATCTTTTTAAAAAATAAATAAAAAATAATAATCACTGAATTACTGCTTAACAGTCCTGTTCTTCATAAACTTTTAAATGTAACCACATGTATAAGACAGAGTTCATGAGCCGAGAATATTTGCTGCCTTGTGATTATGTTCTGTACACCTATTTGATATTTTTACTTCATTCTTCTGGTTCTTAAGACTTTTTGGTAAATATGCACTTTTGGGGAGTTTCTTAATCCATCGATTTAGGTTACCTTTTATTTTTTAACAGTGCAGAAATGTATTATTTTACATAACAAGAAGTTCAGAGGTGGGGCGGCTTTGGAGTTGGTTAACTTGGTGTCTCAACGTTGTCAAGGACACAGATTCTTTCCATTTGTTCTCTGGCCCTCCCAACTGAATTGGCTTTTGTCCCCCAGCTTGTCTCTTCCCGGTCTCCTCTGCAACTTCCCTTCTTGATGATTATTTTTGGTTCTTTTTCTGGTTTCCTTACCTAAAGGAGTTTTGCCCCAGGAGATGTGAGGCTTTGCTAACCTCCATCCTGTTCCTCCAGAAGGTTACCTGATCTGACTCCAACTGGCATAGCTCTGAGTCCCCCGGCTCCTCTCCCGGCCTGGTCTTGAGAATTAATTTGCACCTTGAATTAAAAACCACAAGCAGCTCAGGGGTGGGATTCGTTGTTTCTTCCCCATTACCTCTGCACCCCAATCCCCGATACCTCGCTGCTTTGCTTCTGGCCTGGAAGTTTCCTGAGTTTCAGACTAGCCTCCTCAAGGACAGTCCTTCTCCTGGGGAAGTCACCTATCCTGTGGCTTCCCCTTTCACTTCTCTGTGCCTTTCTTTACCTTACCTAGGAAGAGGATCAGCTTCCCATCTCCAGTCACAACCCATTGGGCTTGTCACCTGAAAGTTCTGTCATTACTTTGACTTGAACAAGCCCCAAGATGAATGCCCCATCCCTTCCCTCCTTAGGCCTCTCATTGTATAGATGCTGTGAACGGGTGTCATTCTGTGTAAATATGCTAAGAACTGAAAAAGTTAAAAATTGAAAAATAGCGGGATTATTTTCAGTGCAAGCCACTTTTTTTTTTTTTTAAAGTACAGGGATCAGAAATAAAGATGAAAAATTGCTGGGGCCCATATTTAGTTATGAGGCCCAACATGTACATAAAAATTAAGAGGAAAACAACAGCTTTAGCACCAAAGGGGGAAGTGCTAAATTTCAGAATAAATGGATGAGACATGACAATTAAATGTAATGTATGATTTTTTTCCTTGTTTCTTTTTTTAAGTCTAGATTTTTTTTTTCAACCTATGGAGGATATATTATTGGGATAATTGGGAATATTTGAATATGGACTGTATATTAGATAATACTAGTGCATTTATGTTAAATTTCCTGAGCGAGATACTCATTCTGTGGTTATGTAGGACGAATGTCCTTCTTCTTAGGAAATACACACTGAAGTGTTTGGGGATGAAGTGTCACAGTGTCTATAATTAACTCTTAAATGGTTCAGCAAAAAGTTGAAAATTAAAAGCAGAATGAGAGAAAACGAATGCAGTGACATTCTAATGATAAATATAACAGAACAGCATATGGTGTTCACTGTACTACTTACCACTCTCCTATGTTTGAAATTTTTCAAAATAAAAAGGTGGGGGAAAAGCTGTGACCGGTAATGAAAATCACTCTTCTGATTCAAGGACTCTGTGTGTGTGTGTGTGTGTGTGCGTGTGTGTGTGTGTGTAAGGTTATCGTGGTTTAAGTTTATAGTTAGAAATTTTGGATGTATAATCATTCAAGAAAGCAGATGTGATCATTATCTATTTAAAACTAATAACAATTTGAACTGTTCTAATGGGTCGAAGGGCTGCTTAGGAATGTTGCTTCCTGAAGGGGGGGTTGTGTCAATCCCCTCTCTGAAGGCCTCCGCCACTTGGCAGCAAGCCCTGCTGGCTGGACATACGCCCCATGAAGAAACTGGGCTGCATGTCTCCCTGTGTTCAGATACAGGCGTGGTGCTCTTGGTCCCGCCCCACGGACTGGGTCGTGGGGAGGTGGGAAGTAACACATCGCTCCTGCCAGTTGTCGAGCTCTGTCCTAAGCTTTCACATACATCATCTCTGTCCCGTCCCTCTGCACAGCTTCCTGGGGAGGTAGGAATTATCATTCCCAGCCACAGAGGAGAAAACAAAGCTCGTGAGTGATTAAGTTTTAGCCTGAAGTCTTAAAACTGGGGAAGTGTGGGGAGCTGAGATTCAAACCAGGTCTTTCCACACAGAAAACCTAACCCTTGTTACAAAATTGGTCTCTCCGACTCCACGTTGCCCTGACTGGAACATGAGGCACAAATCTTGGATAGCTGACATATTATCATCCACTTGATTGTGGAGCCAAACTGCCATCTGCTATGGAGAAGCTGGAGGTTGTGTAAGTCTGTACCCATCGAGGAGGGGGTTACCCGGCTTCCAGGGCTGGCTGCGATGTTGTTGACACAAGTCTAGGCGAACAGTTTGGCTGAATTCCTTCCTGCTCGAGAGCACAGTATTAACAGCCCTGAGGGGCTCTGCCGTAGTAGCCGCTGTACTTGAGTAGATGAACCCATTCCGAGCCGGCTTTCTCACCTCTCTTTAAGTTGGCGACGTAAGGGTTTTGTTTTTGCTTTTCAGAAAGTGACTCAGGACTTAATTTCCTGAATTTCAATGATCTTGCTTCCTACTGCTGATCCTCCGGCCCAGTAGTCCTTCGCTTTTGCAGTGTTCATTCTTTTCGTTTTAAAAATAGAATTGAAACTAGATGTGGGTTTTGTTTTTCCTTTTTTTTTTTTTTAAGATTTTATTTATTTATTTGACAGAGAGAGAGAGAGCACAAGCAGGGAGAGTGGATGGCAGAGGGAGAGGGAGCCTCATCTTGGGCTTGATCCCAGGGTCTCAGGAGCACGACCTGAGCCGAAGGCAGACGGAAAGCAGATGCTTAACCAACTGAGCCACCCAGGCGCCCCTTGTTTTCCATTTTTTTTCTTTTCCAAGGAAAGTTATTTTTTTTTTAATTTTAAAAGTAACATTTTTATCAGATAAAAATCTATAACAAGAGCAGCTATTTATTGATATGGCAGAAATTGTACTAAGTGATTTATAAGTATTACTTTATTTGCTTCCTGCAACAACTTTGTGAGTAGGTATTCTTCTGCGGGGAAGTTAAGTAACTTGCCCAGGTCACTGAACAGACGTCTAGGTGGCGGAGGTAGAGCTGTGCCTGGAACTCAGTTCTAGCTAACAGCAGGGTCTATGTTCTTAGTTACAGCTGCCTCCATATTTGGAAAATACAGAAAGTCTGAAGAAATAAATTCCCCTGAAATCCTGTCTACTGAAATAAACCACCATTAACATTATTTTCACCTTTTTCTCTGTATATATATATATCTTTTGCATATATACAATATATATTTTCATACAATGTTAACTGAAAAGCAGGGAACAAAACTATACTGAATAATTTTACTTTAAGAAATATCAATAAATAGGACTCTTATTCCACATTCATCATGTCTTTTCTTTCTTTCTTTCTTTCTTTCTTTCTTTCTTTCTTTCTTTCTTTCTTTCTTTCTTTCTTTCTTTTTAAGATTTTATTTATTTGAGGGGCACCTGGGTGACTCAGTGGGTTAAGCATCTGCCTTGGGCTCAGGTCATGATCCCAGGGTCCTGGGATCGAATTCTGCATCTGGCTCCCTGCTGAGTGGGGAGTCTGCTTCTCCCTCTGCCCCTCTCCCCTCTAACCCCCTCATCTGCACACACTCTCTCTCTCACAAAAATAAATAAATAAAATCTTAAATTTTTTTTTTTTATTTATTTGAGGGAGAATGTGTGTGGGGGGGGGTGGAAGGAGAGGGAGAAGCAGGCTCCCCACTGAGCAAGAAGCCTGACCAGGACCCTGGGATCATGACCTGAGTCCAGGGAAGACACTTAACCAACTCAGCCACCCAGGCACCCCTCATTATGTCTTTTTAATCTAACATGATGTAATGAGTATTTTCCAATATCATTAAATATTACTCAGAAACATGATTTTTAATGGTCACAATATTTCATTATGTAAATTTCCTATCATTTAATCTTTATGTTGATACCTTTTCTTCTCTCATAAATAAAATTGTGGTAAACATCGACATATAGTTTTGTTCTGTTCTTATGAATGGTCAAATCTATACTGAGCTCCTACATGTGCTAGCTACTGGGCCAGGTACCAGAGAGGCAGTGATGAGCAGAAGAGGCATGGTCTCATCCTTTAGGGAGTTAGCAATCTAGTGAGGGAGATTTAATCTACATTAATCCACTGGTCACAAAAAAACCCTGTAAATACATACTGTGATAAAAGGGAAAGGCACATGTTGCTAAGAGCATGGACCACCAGAGTCTGCTCTCATCTGGGGGATTACAGAAAACCTCTCCAAGGAAGTAATAATGGGCTTGAGATCTGAGTGACAAGGAGGAGTTGGCTGAGCAAGGATGCTGGATGAGAGCATTCTAGGCAGTGGGAACAGTGAGCACAGTGGTCCTGTAATGGGAAGCAGCACAGGGCACTTGAGGAGCAGACAGCATAGTCAGAGTAGATGTAGCCTGGAAAGCAAGAGGGTATAGGAGCTAGACAGGTGGGGGAGGTAGTGAAAGGGTGGGGGTTGGTCCCTACAGGCCTCACTGAAGGTCTTTTTTTTTTTTTTTTTTAAGATTTATTGATTTATTTGAGAGAGAGAGAGAGAGAGAGCGCGCATGCACACACGCCTGTGCAAGTGCAAGCTGGAGAAACAGAATCTCAGGCAGACTCCCCACTGACCGTGGAGCCCCCTGCAGGGCTCCATCTCATGACCCTGAGATCACGATCTGAGCCAAAATCAAGAGGCAGCCACTTAACTGACTGAGCCACCCAGGAGCCCCTCATCGAAGATCTTGATCTTGATCCTAAAATGTAAAGAGACTGAAGGATTGTAAACAGGATGAACTCTGAGCTGGGCAAGATTCCTCTGCTTGCAGGATGGAGGGCACGCTGGAGATGCAGCACGGGGAAGCTTGTGGAAGCCTGACAGTATCCTGGTGAGAGATGATGGCAGCTGGGGCTAGGGGCACGGGAAGACGTGGACAAGTCTGAGAGATTTTCTAGAAGATAACATTTGGAGGACTGGTGGTGGGTTGGTTAAGGAAAGCTGAAGGAGAAGGAGGTGTCAGACTGCTGCCCGGTTTCTGACTTCAAAACTAAAGGCACAGACTTCAATCAGGAACATGCGCAAAAAAGCAAGTTTGTGGGAGGCAGTACCGTCATGAACCTGGGTTAGGAAATCTTTTTCTTCTTTTGTAAAGAACTAATTTTTATCATCTTGGTTTAATTTAAAATTTAAAATTTAGGAGTTTAATTTCCACATATTTGGAGATTTCCCAAATTACTTGTCATTATTAGTTTCTAATTTCGCTCCATTGTGACCAGACAATGTATTTTGTCTTGATCCACTGATTCAAACCAGGAAGGCAAAGATAATTTTTTCTTTCACTTTCCCTTTGATCTTCCAGGACTTAGCACGGCACATGGTGGCAGTTAATAGAAGAATGAAAGCATCATCCTGTAGATTAGTTTACTGGTCATAGAGGAAAACACAGCTGTGTAATGGGAGGGATCAGCCTGTGATCATCTGACCACACTGATCAATCATGAACCATCTGTGGGAGAACCAGATAACATGTGCACCTGACGTGATGCAGGACGAAGGACACAGAATCACCTAGGAAGTATTCCTATCAAAAATGTTTAGCCTGGGGCCACCTGGGTGGCTCAGATGGTTAAGCCTCTGTCTTCGGCTCGGGTCACGATCTCCACGTCCTGTGATCCAGCCCTGAGTCGAGCCCCACGTCAGGCTTACGGCTCTCGGGGAATCTGCTTCTCCCTCTCCCTCTGCCTCTCTGCCTGCTTGTGCTCTGTTTCTCTCTCTCTCAAATGAATAAATAAAAAAATCTTTATTAAAAAAATGTTTAGCCTATGTCTAACCAAACTTTTAGGTCTAACTGCCAGCTTGCAGGGGATAGGGAAACAAGGAAATAATATCACAGGAAACCATTAGACAAATCCAGGGGAGAGATTCTTCAGGACACTGAGTTTCTTCAACAAGTCAGTGGCATTAAAAAAAGAGAAAAAAAAAGGTTGTTGGAGACTGTTCTAGATTACAGGAGACTTAAGAAGAACAAAACCAAATGTAATATGTGCACTTTGTTGGACAGTGGTTCAAATACACAAGCTGTAAGAAGACATTTTGGGGACAATTAGGGAAATTTGAATATATATCAGGTATTAGATTATACTAAGAAACCACTGATTTGTTAGGTGTAATAATGGTCTCCCTTTGATACACGGCCAGGGCTCAGAATCTCAGGGTCAGGCCCAGTGGGACTCAAGCGTCAGACCTGGGTATCTATCTACAAGACCAACAGCACGTGTAATCTCCTTGGATTTATCTCAGCAGTGAGGAGAGAACCTCTGCTCCAGGAATATAGCTGCTAAGGGTCTGATGTCTAAAAATTATGGATTGCAGGTCTGGATTCATAAAAATTCCAGTAAGCCCAATAGTTTCTTGGAAAGCAGGTAAATCTCACTGCCATGAAGAGCCCACAATGATACAATGTTATGACTGATTCTTCTAAATAAATCAATAATAAGTAGGTCATGTGCTGCCCTACTTTTCATGTGTTCTATGTCACTGTCCAGGAAGAAACGAACTTTTCCTGTTAGCATTCCCGGTAAAGCTTCAGCTTTGGTCAGTTCTCTTTCACAGCTCCTTCTTCATGTCTGAACACGCAATGTGGGGATATGAAAGTCTACACTAGGAAGTGGGATTTCTTATTTTGCTTTAGAATAGGCTTATGTATCCTAGGAACTGCATTTCCTGCTACCTTAAAAAAACACAAGCTGTTGTGATGGTTTGGATTTTGTCTGTTTTGTTTTCTACTAATGTAACTGTTTGTAGAATTTATCTTGCTATTTTACCTAATTATCATCCTAATGAAATCAACCAGAAATTGGACAGCTAGATCACCACAGTTTGGATGGTCACCTACCTGACCTTGGTCCGGGAATACTGTGCAAAGTAAGGTCCACGAGTCTTTATTTACATCTCACTTCTCTTATCTCCATGCAGAGCTTGCAGCCCAGGTTCTACATAACATTTCTAGTATTGGGGAAAAGAGGAAAGGAGGGAATTTACATTTATTGAGTAGCTATTATTGGCCAGGCATTATACTATTTCACCTATGTTCACTCAATTGGGGATGAATACAAAGTAGTAGTTAAGAGGGCTGGCTCTAAAAAATGAAATGAGAGAGGGGTGGGGAGAGGAGGGAGATATGTGTGGGGGGAAGCAGGGATATAAAACTGGCAAAATGTTAACAATTATGGAATCCAAATGGAGGGTATATAGGTACTCTATACTATTACCCAACTTTAAATTTTTTCACAAACATGGGGCACCTGGCTGGCTCAGTCAGTGGAGCATGTGACTCTCAATCTCAGGATTGTGAGATTGAGCCCCACGCTGGGCGTAGAGATTACGGAAAAAAAATCTTAAAAACAATTACTTTTTCACAATTAAAAAAAATTTTCCCCAAATACTTAAATGTAGTTGTCATATGACCTAGTATATAACTACTAAATATACAGCCAAGAAATGAAAACTTACATCTGTACACAAGAAAACTTGTACGCAGATGTTCATAACTCCACTATCTATGATAGTCAAAAAGTGGAAACAACCCAAGAGGCCGCCCATCAACCAAAGTGGTATATCCATACAATGGAATATTATTTTATTTGGCCATAAAAAGGAATGAAGTTCTGATATATGCAATGCCATGGATAAACTTTGAAAGAATTATGCTAAGAAGCCAATCACAAAAAACACATATTTTATGATTCCATTTATATGAAATGTCCAGAATAGGCAAATCTCTAGAAACAGCAGATTAGTGGCTGCTTAGGGCTGAGAGTAGGAGGCTGAGGTGCAGTGATTGTTAATGGGTATGGGGTTTCTTTTGTAGGGCATGGGGGATAAGAATGTTCTAAAATTAGATGGTGGTGATGGTTACATAACTGTGACTATACTAAAAACCACTGAATTGTATACTTTACATGGGTAAATTGTATGACATATCAATTATATCTCAATAAAGCTGTTTTAAAAAAAAGGATAACAGGTCAAGACTACCTGGGTTTGGATCCTGTCTCTATCACCTTCTTTGTCATGTAAACCTTGGGCAAGCTATTTAAACTGCAGGCTACAGTTTCTAAACTAAACAGAGGAGTACTAGCACCACTACTAGCCTTGTTTGGAGGAATAATCTGTGAGATAATCTATATGAAGTGTGCATAGCAAGTTCTCAATAAATGTTAGCTATGGTGATGACGACAATGATGTATTATCCAACCCTAGAGTTTGGCACTATTCCTGTTTTTCAGATGAGGACTCTGAGGCCCACCAAAGTTAATACTTTGCCGGGGGTCATGCACCTGATAGGTAATAGGAGCAGGTATTCTGATGACACGTGACTGTGAAAGCCAGGCTGCCAGAGTAGATGTATATTTTGTGGTATAATATGCATTTATAGAAGGCACTTTAAGAATTACGTAACTGCATGTGAGAAATTAATATGCTAAAAAAACACATCTAATTTTGACATAGCCTTTTATGCCAAAGCGATATTATTTAATATTCTTCAAACTGCTCTAGCTTGATCCTCTGACATAAAGTGCATCAATAGATGACAGTTTGCCACTGTGCAAAACAGACTTCCATGTGGTATACCTGAATGGCTCTGGGCTATTTTTACAGCCAGGTGAATGGAATTAATCATGTATTTTCTAGGTCCAGCACAGAACACTTCCCACCTTGTGTTATGGCTATTTACATATATTTCTTCTCTTCTCAGCCCAGCTCCTTTAGGGCACTGAAGGATGCTAAACATAGAATGTATTCACTCAACTGTTTTTGAACGAGTGAGTGAATGAACAAAAAAGATGAACAAATACATGCGAGCCACACACTTCAACAGTCACTGTATCTAATACTGGCAACATACTTTCCTACAGATTGTGCACTTCATACGAAGGGCTGGATGGAGAATAAGATTTACAACTAAAGAGTTAAGGTATTCCTCATCCCAGAATTGGACAAAAAGTCCTAATAACACTTACTGATTAAGCTATAAATTGAACTACCACGTATTTCCCAAAGTACTGGAAGTTCCCATGTACTCACCTCCCTCTTTATCCCACTCCCAAACCATACACATGTACACAGCTGGGATTTTCTAGCTGCTTCCCTAAATTTGTTAAACAATGCTTGATTAAGGTTAACGGTCTAGTGTAGAATGTACTAGAGCTCTATTTAAGTGGTACACACTGTGAAAAGCCTTCTGGCTACCGTAGGAAACCAGTCTAGCTATTTAAAAAGAAGTCTAGCCTGCTACAGCTAACTGGACCTGAGTTCTACACCTTCCTGGACGGCAATTTCATATGTGGCACTCGGGGCTGTGTCTGGCATGTACTAAGCATTTAGTAAATGTCTGCTGTATGAATGACTGAAATTGTCTGCTTTTCTTTGGCTCCTATTCATCTTGCCCATATTTTCATTAGAATTCTCATTTTTCTGGGTACAGATTTGAGTTCCACTGTGGGGACTAGGGACAAGGCTTTAGATGAAAAAATATGAGGGATATTAGAAAATCAGTCCAATTAGAGAAAGAGGAAAGTGAAGGGATTTATAAAAGATGAAAGTTTTTTTTTTTTTAAAGATTTTATTTATTTATTCGACAGAGATAGAGACAGCCAGCGAGAGAGGGAACACAAGCAGGGGGAGTGGGAGAGGAAGAAGCAGGCTCCCAGCGGAGGAGCCTGATGTGGGGCTCGATCCCACAATGCCGGGATCACGCCCTGAGCCAAAGGCAGACACCTAACCGCAGTGCCACCCAGGCGCCCCAAAGATGAAAGTTTTTTAATGCAAAATATTATTTTAGGGTTTGAGCTCTGTGCAGGTCAATTTAATTCTCTTTATTCTGTGGCCATGGTATGGTCCCAAACCTGTTCTTCTGTTAATGTATGTCCTTAAAGAGGGAAGGGAAAGGCAAAGCAAAAAGGAAATCCAATACCAATTTTGAGGGGGGAAAAATCGCCTCAAAACACAGGTCCTACTAAGTAAAAGTCAGTGATGTTATCTTTGAAGATGAAATAATGCTTTAATGAACTCAAAGACTATGAAGATTATGAGCAGGCTCCCTGATAACTCCCTGACTACAGGCAAAATAAATATCCAGAGATTAAATGAGGCAGGATATACTACTATAAAATGTGGAAGCACAGGACCACTTGGATCCCCCACAGTTCACATGAAGTTTCATTCTCTAGTTCAACAACCTTTTAATTTAAAAGCTTTCTATATACCAGGAACTATTTTAGGGGCTGGAGATCCAAATTAGGGGCTAAAAAGAATGTGAAGCATGAAGAACATCAGGAAATACTCAGAGGAGAAAGTTGCAAGAATTAATACTGGTAAAAACCTTCACCTGACCCTATAAGGCCCCACAGAGTACTGACTAGTCTTTCTCTTCCTTGACAGATAACTTTCTTGGAAGAATAATGTAGGGGCGCCAGAGTGGTTCAGTCGGTTAAGCATCTGCCTTTGGCTCAGGTCATAATCCCAGGGTCCTGGTATTGAGCCCCACGTGGGGCTCCCTGTTCAGCGGGGAGTCTGGTTCTCCCACTCCCACTCCCTCACTCACTGCCCCTTCCCCTGTTTGTTCGTGCTCTCTCTCAAATAAATAAAATCTTTAAAAAAACATCTATACCTCTACCACTGTACAGAATTAAGAATGAACATTTAGAAACTTTTACAGTGATTTGACATGGCCAGGACCTCCAAGCCTGTCGTCAGTGGACTTGTCTTTTTGAACAGAGTGTATACCAGTTAGGTTGTCATCCAACTCTCAGGGTACCTTGTACCTGGTGCAAGTGACACGCTAGTCACGCACAGAAGGACTGCTGTCAATCCATGACAGATTGGAAATTACAGATACTGTGCTTCACCACAGACATTCAAAAAGCCCTGGTCTATGCCACACTGTTTCTTCTTTATCACTTGTTCAGTCTTCAAGACATTTCAAACTGGCATCAGCCCTCCCCACGCTGCTGAAAATGCCCCAGGAAATGTTACTGACCTCCTTATGGCCAAGTCTGGTGGATTCTTTTTTGTCCTCATGCTATGTGACATCTCCAGCATTCAACACCCTTTGCTTCTGTAACATTACGGAAGTTGTGTTCTCCCACCTCGCTGACAACTCCTTCTTTCTGTCCAGACTTCTCTTCTGCTTACTCGTCGGCCTGTTTCTCTTCTCATGTTACACTCGCACAGATGACTGCTGGGCAATCTAACTGATGTCCCATGGTTTCGACTACACACTGTTGACTTTTAAATCTCTATTTCCAGGGTTATAAACTTGATGGTACATGAATGTGCTTAGAATATTTACAAAAGAAATCAGTTTAAGATAAAAAAGCAAGATAAACAGAGAATAAATTTTCATTTACAATTATTTTCAAAAATTATACATTATTTAGCCCCAGAAACCATTTTTAGTCCAAATGAAATCTTAGATGAAACTCTAATATATAAAACAAAATAAAAGCAGTTTCTCTGAAATGGATGTGAGCCCTATTCATTTAGTCCTTTACTTCCTGGGGCTCTCAGGTAATTGCTAAACCATGGGGTTTCTTTTCTTTTTTCTTTTCTTTCTCTCTTTCCTTCCTTCCTTCCTTTTCTTTCTTTTTCTTTTTTCCTTCTTTCTCTCTCTCTTTCAGTAGGCTCCACACCCAACATGGGGCTTGAGCTCACAACCCTGAGATCAAGAGTCTCATGTTCTACTGACTGAGCCAGTCAGGAACCCCTACCACAGGGTTTTTTTACTTGGGGTCTTTGGATGCCTAAGGGATCCATGGAAAGAAATCAGGGGACCTATGAAATAAATCTTTTTCTTGTTTTAAGAGTTTACTTGAGAAAAAGAGAGTGAGTGAGAGAGAAAGCCCCGGCAGAGGGAGAGGGAGAAGCAGACTCCCCACTGAGCAGGGAGCCAGCCCTGGGGCAGGGGTGGGGGGCTCAATCCCAGGACCTTGGGATCATGACCTGAGCCAAAGGCAGACACTTAACTGACTGAGCCACCCAGGTGTCCTGAAAAATTACATATTTTAACTAACCACTACTTGAAATCCATTATTTCCTTAAACTGTGAATATAGACCATAAGCCATAGTACTATCAGCAGTACTTAATGGGTTCATCACCAATAGAAATCACACATCCCAGTCATAGTATGTTATCACAGATCTCAAAGTATCATTTACATTCATCACTACATATTAGTTATTATATTGCCACTAGACACTGTTATATAATGTGTTAATAAAGACGCAGATATATTAAGATATTACTTGACTGATATATTTTATACATATATATAAATAAAATACATACATAAATTTTAAAACATTCTAAGTAGGGATCCATGGTACAAAACGACGTTAAGAATGTAGAAATTCTGTAGAAACTCAGGGTTCTGTGACAATTACCCACGTGGAACACAGAACTCCCAAAGTAAGTTCTTGACTTTGGCCCTAGTCCTTCTCCAAAAGGATTTAATGGAAGTGGTGATAAAAAGGCCCTTTTTGGGGTGCCTGGGTGGCACAGTGGTTAAGCGTCTGCCTTCGGCTCAGGGCGTGATCCCGGCGTTATGGGATCGAGCCCCACATCAGGCTCCTCTGCTATGAGCCTGCTTCTTCCTCTCCCACCCCCCTGCTTGTGTTCCCTCTCTCTCCCTGGCTGTCTTTATCTCTGTCGAATAAATAAATAAAATCTTTAAAAAAAAAAAAAGGCCCTTTTTGTTCTTAAGAGATATTCAGTGAAGAAAGAGGCTGTTGGAAAATAATTTCAAATAATAATTCTGTATTTGAAGGGAAAATGTCTTGATTTAAAAAAAAAACATTTTTCTCTAAATGCTATTTAAAACGCACTTCTATGAAATCTTTTGTTTTGATTCTTTTTCCTGCATTCCCTCAATGCGTATTCAATTGCTTATCACTGAATACTTATTAGTTCACAGGTTTATTTTGTCTCGCCAACTGGATTATAAAAGTACCCTTGAGAAGTTTATTTCTCAGGATGGTGACAATAGTGTTCTACAAATAGACATTCAATAAATGTTTCCTGATGTGTATAAGGCCTTTCACAAAAGTGAACTTATTTACCATAAAAGCAATAATAAAAACCAATATGGTCAAGCAATTTTTATTACAAGGTGCCGAAAAAAGAGGAATCTTTGATTCTGGATAGTATTTTGTGCAAGGAATTAAGATACATGTTTATAAATAGCTTTTATTTACTAGTAAGAATTAAAAATCTTCCTTAATAGAAAGTGATTTTTTTTTCTTTCAGATAATCTGAAAATCCCATTTTCTATCACCAGCAGAGTGGACAGGCTTTCTCTAATGAGCAGATTATATGAATACTGCTAAATTCTCTTTGATCCAGGAATTCAGCCATGGCTTGTATGTGATCAGGTACGAGTTTTTACAATAAAAGCTCGAGCACAGAATAATAGAAAAATACAGCTATGATTTTTAAAACTATAAGATCTATTCCACTTCAAAGATGTTCTTTATAGCTATGGTAGTTTTAATTTTTTCTTATCTGTTGAAACCATTGTTTTATGAACATTACTGCAAATCAAGTTTGTAAATCTAAATTCAAGTAGCAGAACTATGACTTTTTAACCAATGGTTTATTTCAAAATGCTACTGCCATTAAAACGGTGTTAATATTTTTTCTTTCCACATTTACAAACTTCCTATTAAGTCTCTTCTGAGCCAGTCTGGTGTTTAAATGATCTTAAATGTCAATAATACTAAAAACAGAGCTAACAATTTCTAAATAGTGGTTAATTTCTTTTAACCATTAATTAACCTTTAATTCTGAAATCAGTCAAGTCCTGTCACTTCTCCTACATGCCTCTTAAATACACTCATCCTAAGTGCATTTGCCACGGCCTTAATTCAGGCCTCCTAACTGCCTCCAATTTCCTCACCCTCCCATACATTCTCGACATGGTCATAAAACGACCAGACTTGGGTTTCAGAAAGATCATGACACTCCTCTGCTTAAAACCCTGCACTGGCTCCTTATCAGGCACAGGCTTCGTGTTCGTTAGCACAGTATCCATGGCCCTCAATGATATGGCTCACACTCACCTCTCCTCACTTGTCTCATCGCAGAGCTTCACGCTGAGCTAAGCAGCTGTGAGGAACTATTTGCAGGGCCTCTGCGTGGTTTTTGCTTTCTCCAGAGCCACCCTCTCATACTGAGTTCTGTTCAACTCTATCACCCTTCACAACCCAGCTCAAATGTTACTTCTTCTGTAAGGCCTTCTTGAAGCCCATCTAACTTCAATGTTAATCATTCCCTCTTCCATGTCTTGTAACGTATCATCGTACTTACCACAATGCATCGTAACTGTTTCTATGCTTGCCTTACCTGTTATCACTGTAGACTTTTTGAGACCGCGAGGTGCTTCGTGTTTGTTGAACTGAACTAAATTTGATCTAATGATCTGAGTAATTGGGAAACAGAGATGGGACGTTTCCAGAATGATTCATAGTGGCCGGGATGATCATGTTTCTCCATAGCAAACATAAATCTTGTTTCTTTAATCACAGGGATTACCAGACCCTCTTGGAATAGCACACAGAACACAAACGCTTAAATATAGATAGCTTCTGGCTTAGTGCAAAATATATACGTTATGTTTTATCTTAAATTTTTTAGCAGGGTACAAAGTAAAGGATGGTTTATTTACACTGTATACTAGGAACTAGTATTTATTCACCCTTATTGTACACATACCAGGAGAAAAGTAAGAGTCCTGACATATTGGAAACTATTTTGTAAAATAATTCCTTTGGGGAACAGTGAAAGTTATGTAAGGAGTGCCTATTATCAAGTCCTAATGAAACCAAAGTAGATGACATAAAAAATACAGGGAAATTTTGTGGCTTCAAATATTTATGGTAGACGGCACCAAGTCATACAGCAAGCATTCAGGTTAGGTGGGATGCATAATTTTCTAGATCCAAATCTGCCCCTTTGTGACTACAGCCACAACACAGTTCTCTTTCAGGGATAAAAAATACTAAGGAATTTATGCAAACAATATTGAAGGATAAAGTCTTCCCCCTTACCAACATGCACAAAGGACTTAAAAACTAGTTTTAGCTACAGATATCTCCATATTACTCATAATAGCTTAACAAATAACTTGTCTGCAATATTTAAAATTAGCTCATGATTTAACTTTATTTGTTCTTTTCTGTATTTCATACAGTCCACACCAAACACATTATTTTTGAAATAAAAATATAATCATTTAAAAAATTTATGCAGAAAAATATCAACCATGTTAGCCTAGCCTATTTTTTAGGGTTTTCCTATGAGAATGTCATTAGAGTTTCTGTTTTTCATAAGGCTCGTTTTTTGGAATTCCATTATTTTACATATTGCCAAGAGAAAATCTGAATGAAATAAAATATCCAGCTCAGAGAAGAAAACTTTTTTGTTGCAGTGGCAATGACACTGAATGACACTTCAACTAATCCCAAAACTTTTTTTCATAGCCAGGACACAAGATTATTTATCTAATTTAATCACCTGGTATTTCTTAAAAATTGCTATTCAGTGATAAATATAAGACATTTTTCTTTAGCAGGCAGATAAAAACAAAGCCAAAATAAAGAGGTAAGAACTGCTAAATCAACCTCATCACAAATTTAATTCTAACACAGCAATTATTCAACATGTACACATGACTCAATATGCAATAGTATTTAACATGGTAAACCAACAATTTTACTTTTAAAAATCAACGAAGCCTAAAAAACCCAGACACATTCGAAAACCTAAATATACTGCAAATTAGGAAAACGACTAACACCAGTTTTGTTAGCTCCCCTCCCCCTCATGTAAACGACTTTTTGAAATGGAAACTATAAAGTAACTACACGTCTATCTCTTCATAACACAATTATCAATAAGCAGTAATTAGTAAAGGGATTGTCATTCTTTCTCTCTGGTTCTTTGATCCATAGATTTATTTTTTATTATTTTTAAAAAAGACATATTTTAGAGAGACCATGCACAGTGGCAGGGCAGAGGGACAGAATCTCAAGCGTACTCTCCACCGAGCGCGGAGCCTGACGCCAGGCTTGACACCAGGCTCGATCTAACAACCCTGAGATCATGACCTGAGCTGAAACCAAGAGTTGGACACTCAACTGATTGAGCCACCCAGGAGCCCCATAGGTGTTTTTTTTTTTTTTAGGATTTTATTTTTAAGTAATCTCTATATGAGTGTGGGGCTTGAACTCACAACCCCAAGATCAAGAGTAACACACTCCACCAACTGAGCTAGCCAGGTATCCCTGATCCAGAGCTTTTTTTTATACACATTAATCTTCACGTATAATTCTTTTACACTTATTTCATGAAGTCCACAACTCTTTCATATCTTATTCCTTGTACAGTATAGCAAAGTTTTATGATTTCTAGAACAAAGGACCCTACTGCTGTTTTTACCTTTGATAAAAGTAATTATGCCAATTTGGGAACTGACTTTTTTAATCTGGTGATTTAGTTTGCTGCTGCTAATAATAAAAAAGGCCCCATCAGCTCACAGGAACACATAGAAACTATGGGCCATACACCCAGGAATTTTGTGATTCACTCAGTGACTATCAACTTCCCAAAGGAAATATTTGAAATTCCACTATTTAGAATATATAAAATGAGGAAAAAGTACTACAAGAAGATAGTACCATTAACTTAAATGCTTTTTCATGTTAGAAAATTATACATTTGAACAAAAATCTGTTCCAAATTTTCATGTTATCTGTTCTAAGCTTTCTTGTTATGCCAAATAAACTACTAAACCATTGTGTATGCATAATCAAATTAGCTGTCAGAAGTCAAGAGTAAATGGGATTCTCTCTCCCTCTGCCCCTCCCACTCATGCTCGCAAATAAACAAATGTCTTTAAAAAAATATTAATGACATTTTCAACACCTCACAGGGATACAGTGATGCCTCTTTTATCTACAGCCCAGCTGTCTTACATACTTATTAAAAAACCAAAAATCCAGAAAGTACACCAAAATTCTTTAAGCAGCCAAAGAAATGTTAGAAGGTTCATATGCTTGGGCATTTTGCTCTCAAGCCCACGAGTCTATTCCCTTTCTTATACATAATTCTAAACAAACTGGCTTTCCAAGTCCACATAAGATGAAAAGCAACAATTAAGAGAAGCTGCTATAAGTAAAACATACTGTTAATAGCAAAATGCAGTATCTGAGAGTTTACAAGCTTTAAAGTCAAAAGGAAAGCTAAAGGAGCACCTGGGTGGCTCAGTCGGTTAAGTGTCAGACTCTTGATTTCAGCTCAGTTCATGATCTCAGGGTCGTGAGATCAAGTCCCATGTGGGACTCCACACTGGGTGTGGAGCCTGCTTGACTGTCTCTCTCCCTCTCCCTCTGCCCCTCCCCTGCTTCTCTGACTCTCCCTAATTAAAAAAAAAAGTTACCAAAGGGGGAAAAAAAAAAGGCATGAAAAAGTCCAAAGTTGACTGTTCTGAGGCTAATTACTTAAAAATAACCACATATTTCAAGAGAATCTTAGCATACTAGTACCCTATATAATTGAAATTAATGACCTTGAGTCTTTCATAGTTTCTTCTTTTTAAGTATTACATTTTGACATCAGCCTACTTTTTGATAGTATGACCACATCTGGTTTGCTGGGGTCTGTTGCAACTTAAGCCTATTGTCCTGGCATAATTATTAAAACTCTCCCTTTTACTCTCAAATGTCCTGGTTTGGGCTGTAAATTTTAGGATCATCCTACAAAGTACTTTCTATGTGCCAGTAACTACTCAAGGTGCTTTCATTTATCCTCAAATCTCATGAGACAAGCTACAATTATTATCTCCTTTTATACATGAACTAAGGCTCTGAGAGGTCGATTTTCCTAAGGTCATTCAATTAATAAGTGTTAAAGACCAATATGTGAACAACCCAAGCAGTCTGATACCAAATTTCTAGTACTTTTTTTTTTTATGATTTTATTTATTTATTTGACAGAGAGAGAGACAGTGAGAGAGGGAACACAAACAGGGGGAGTGGGAGAGGGAAAAGCAGGAGGAAGCCCAACGTGGGACTTTATCCCAGGATGCTGGGATCATGACCCGAGCTGGAGGCAGACACTTAACCAACTGAGCCACCCAGGCACCCCCAAAGTTCTAGTACTTAACCACTATCATATATCATACTATCTCTCCTTAGAAATATGGGTAGAGGAGCACAGGGAGGGAGATATCCAAGTTTTTGGAAAAAGAGTAAGTTATCAGCCTTGAGGTGTCTGGCTGGCTCTGTCAATAGAGCATGTGACTCTTGAACTCAGGGTTGTGAGTTTGAGCCCCATGTTGGGTGTAGAGATTACTTAAAAATAAACTCCTGAATTTTTTATTTTTTAAATAAGAGGTATCAGCTTTCTGGAAAGTGTGTCTATCCAATCCTTATGGCTTCCACAATTCCATAAACTTACAATGCTGAAACATCCAAGAAAATTTTTGAAGTGTAAAATTATTTCAGACATTTATGGGCTTCCTTAGGAGACAAAAATTCCAAGACTATTTTTCAAATATTCTTGAGACACTACTTTGAAAACATACTGAATAATTATGTCCTGTTCAAAAAGATCAGATTATTCCATTTTTTAAAAAAAGAAAATTAGTAACTCACTGTGGAGTGAAAGTATACTGGACTGGAATCAGCTTTGCTACTCATAGCTGAGCTGTCCCTTAACCTCTCCAGACTTCAGTTTCTTCATGCGTAGCAGAGAAATATGGTTAGCTGGTTAAGAGGGCCTAAGGGGATTAGATGAATTTCAAGCGCCTTGACAAATACAAAGGACTACATAAATTTAGGATATTAATAATAAATAGTCATAGGTTTTCAACAACCTGGATCATGACTCATGACAAGTATTCCATACCAGTATTTTTCTAGTTTTATTTCCTCTTTTATTTTTTACTTCAAAATTATTTGGGGGGAAAAGACTAGTTAATTGACTGGTCACATGTGAAAAAGAAAACTACACTAAAAAGATTAAGAGCATTTATGAACATCAACTCAGAGGCTACACTTTACTACATTCTGAAAAACCGATGCCACATACCAGCTAACTTGTCCTTAAACTGTGAGAATAAGTGGAATAATTACAAAAATGAAGCAGTTCAAAGACTTACAATAAATCTTATTTTTAACATGGTTCTTTACCTACTTAACTACACGTAGAATGGTTTAACCAAATGATCACGTTTACATGGCATTTTCCTGTTTCCCAAAAATCATTTCCATAGTTGATCCTCTACAATGAGGTATGACAGATACTATTCTCATATTATGATTAAGAAACTGAGGCTCAGAAAGGATAATTTGCCCAACTGCTTTATGACAAGAAATTGAAGTGGAGGGATGACTCCCAATTCCACATGGAAAAAAGCAATTTGGATGTTCTAGAGCAAAAGAAAAGCCTCAGACTTCTTTATTGGCTGACATGACATGAAACATCTATAAATTCAAGCTGTCTGAAAAAGCAATATTCACTGGAGCTTGCCTACACATCTCTAATAGTTTTAATATTCATAGGAAAATTAATATTCGTCTTTGTTTGGATCTCAAACTATTATTAAATTTACAAGCAAAAATAGGACCTATGAAGAGCAGAACCAGGTTATTTTTTCAGAGTGGCAAACCTAATCAAGGGGTTTCCAATCCTTCTATGATTGACCATTGCTGAGATTATTCCTTAATAAGGAAGCACTTAAAATAATTTTCTCCCAAAACTCATTTGCTAGATTTCATAAATTAGCTGCTACAAAGGATCTACATCAGGAAACTCAAACATAAGATTAAATACACAATGCTGGCCATAGTATTTTAGATAATGATCGAAAACAACAGCTGATGGTAGCCAGTTTGGGACAAATGCCAACTGTTCCCATTTGTCTGAAAATGTTAAAATTAATCACTGTAAGTTATAAATTTTCAAAGAATATTGATATCTGTAAATGAGAAAGTGTATCAACTAAAATCCTAAAAAAGACTAAAGATAATGGTGCCTCATTGATTTGCAACATTAGTTTTTAAAATTTTAATGTTCTGAAATATAAGTAAACACATCTCAACAGCTTTATATATTTTTCATACATTTTATTTCTTTAAACACTTATAATTTTGCAAGCTAGCAGTAAAATATTGGGGCAATATTTTACTAATTAGCACCGTATACCTTTTAAAGCTAACTGGAACATTGTTTCATTGTAAATGATTGTAAAATAAAATGATCATTTCAAATGCCAAATTATCTCAAGTAACATGTGAACCATTAATTTTATCATTATTGTTGGCTTTATGCACAAAAATGTATTTCAGAAATGAACTTAGTATCAGTTCTGTCAATCGAACAAATCAAAGTACCACAGTTTAAAGCAATATTTGATCTCTGAAACTATTATTATATGAGGCATATAAGAAAGCTGATAAATCAGCTATAAAAATAAAAGATACTACATAACTTATTTAGAGTCCCTTAGTTTTTAGAATGAGGAAAATAATGAAAAATTCCATGGTGTAAGAATTAGTTACACATATGGTTTAGTATTTGTCAGTATTGTCATACTTTCCTTATGAGTTTAGCCTTACCAAAAAGCCATCAAAATGTCCAGGATAACTCACAGGGACAGCTGGAAGCCTGAAATAAGATGGCTCAGTGCAAAAGATTCCAAGCCATTCATATAACGTTAAATGGAAGCCTAGACATTTAACTCCTATTTTTGTTTCCACCCGAAAAAAACTTCTGAAAATATCTAATTATACTGAAATCACTTTCACACATTAAAAAAAAAAAAGAGAGAGTTTTTGTTTCCTGTTTTCTGATAAGAGTACTCTTCAGAGCTATGGGGTTAAGTTCTAAGCCACGATTGACTGCTTACTAGCATGCCTGTTTTGCATACCAGTAGAATCAAGTCCAGTTTTGCCATTTGTGGATAACTATGACAAGATACAAAAGCATGTGTTTGCCATAAATAGCTCTGGCTAACAGCAAACTGCTCACACTGAGCAGATCAAATTCTCTATAAGGAGAGCACTCTGGACCACAGCCAAATCCCACTACTAATGCTTAAGACTGCTACACCATTTTTTTTTCCAATTTGCAAAATAAATTAAGAAATAATAGCTGAAATGAAAGTTCCTAAACATGAGAAGTATTAACTTTTGAAGGACATTTTATAAATTATTTTCATTATCACCAAATATGCAGTTAAGAGCTTCCTGCTTCTACTCAATTACTTAGAAATGTAAACGTGAATTAAAAAATAACTACCCTAATTTACCCAGAGAACAAATCTGGTATTGAAGAATATTTATGTCAAAGTGCAAAAAATAACTTCTCATCTTCATATTAACATATAAGGAAATAAATAAACCACTGCTTAGAAAAGTATCCCTCTATAACAATAATATTTTCTATTAATTGGCTTTAGGATAGAATATTTTTTAAACTCAACAAACTGGAAAATATCATGAATGAATGTTGTACAAAAAATTTCTTAAATGACCAGTGCAAAGACTAATAATAGCTGTTTACCCTAAAAGTTGCTTCACATAACATTTTGCAAAATGTCCAAGGAAAACAAGGCAACGTTCTGTAATATGCCACAATTTTTATTGCAACGTGGCCATTATTGCAAGGGTGGGGAGTCTGATCTCAAAACAATGTTCCGTTTAAGGCTCTTTTATACAGAAATTGCCATCATGACTGATATTCAAAATATTTTTAGTGTTGCAAAACTTACACGGTAAACATAAACTACACTTATTCAGTAGTGTACACTCAATGGAAAAAAGGCATTAGTAACAGCTATTTTTTTAAAAATATGCAGGTAACAGGAATGAATACTGAGGTACTAGGATAAGTTGATGACACAGTTAACAAAACTTAATTGGCATTCCTTTTGGGGGAGGTGGGGAGTTAAACTCATTACAAAAAAAGTGCTTTCAATGCATAGTGTTATATCTGTGCTGCCATGTCACAAAAATAGGCTTGCCAAGGCAGGTGAGGTGTATGAATGCTTGAGCCTCACAGAACTGCAATCAAGTGCAACTATAAATAATAATACTGAATAAAGTTTACCATCTGACCAGTGGATAATACTTTCAAGGCATTCAATCAGCTTACCCTTTGCAGTATTCTAAGCTATTCACATTGACAATCACTTTCATTGTAGTGCTTGCTGCAAGGGCGGCATATAACCAGTTGTTTTGGCTAAAATATGATGGAAAGGCATTCCTTGGGTTCTACATAAAAGTAATAGTATTAAACAGTCTAATGGCAATCACTGATAGGCTGCTTACATGAATGATATTTCCTTCATTCACTGTATTGGAAGGACCCAGTGGGAAGAGAAAGAAAAAAAAAAAAAAAACACCTAATACTATTTCAATTCATTGAGCTGGAGAAATGGAAGCTCCTTAAGATCCAGATGGCACTTGACTGTCATTTTATAAGGGTTTTCCTTCAAGTGAAACTACTACGTTGCCTCCCAATTTCTCTCCAAGTGTTGAACGGTCCTTTATATCATCCAAGCCATTTACTTGCCATTCATGTTTAATACCTAAAAAGGAAAAACATTATCCCATTATCTTATTATAATTAAGAAAGAGTAATTCCTCTGCACAAAATTTTTAATGTTTGTACCTGTAAATTTCTTTTTAATGGCATCTTTAGAGCTAGCATAAATCATCTTGCTTTTTAAAGGTGCACTTTCAGGAGCCCTACAGAAAACAAACAAACACAACGGTTGAGTCCCACTTAAAAGAAAAACAAAGGCAAAACCGACTATGTTAATAACAATCCTTGCATTTCAAAAGCACTTTTTCTTTTGTTTTTACACACCAGAATATAAATACTAGGTCTTCTTTCTTAGACTCTTTTGTTTCGTATGTGGCATCGTACAAAGCATATCGGCAATCATTCAGAGGTAGCAACTTCACAAAAGATGTGTAGGGGTCCTCTACAGTATCACCAATGTCACCCACCAAGATCTGCTTTGCTTCCTCTACAATTATTTGTCTTTTGTCATCGCTTAAACAGAAGAGAACTGCTTTCTTTCTTTTTTTGATCTCCTCTTGTGTAGAAGATTTCCTTACTTTCATATCATTAAAAACTTTGATGACTTCATCATTCACTGTAACTCCAGAAGCCTGAAATAAAAAAAGAACAGTAACTCAGAACAAGCATTTTGGTTTTAACCAAAATTACTGTTTGCCTAGACAGGATTCACTTTAATCTGTACATCAAAAATTGCATCGTACCACGCAAGTAGTCCAACCAGATTTGCCACATTTTTATATGCACCGAAGGATTCTAACTCATCCTGCCCCATTCATCCATTTTAAAGGGGTTTCGAGGTTGAAGTAAAATGGGAGGTAGAGGGAATGGGACAAATACACGCTGTCCCATCCCTGAAATGTTTCCTATTTCACTGGGTGATGTCAGAGCTTCAGGAGCAGCAGCAAAAATACCTTCTGTATTGTGTCAACTCTGCAGGCCTTAAAAAAACACTTTTGGATTTCAGTGAAAGCTTCTACTATTTTTTTCTTTAAAGTCATCCTAGCCAGTGCCGTTTCCTCATAAGGAAAGAGAATCAAGTGTGAACTCCAAACCGCCCACGGCTACAACATAATTGCCTCACAGCTCAAACGCAGACACTTCAAAACTAACGGAGCTAGTGTAAAAACCTTTTACGGCGAAAAAGCATTTTAAAAAGCGTTTTCTCACCTCCTTAATCTCCCTCTTAGGGGTTTTATTACAAGCCACCAAGACCCTTACCCGAAAGCCTTCAGCAAGGGCTTGAGAGCACGTACCAACTTTAGAGGTGAGCGCTAAATAAAATAAGGAAGCCCCGCGCGAACGCGGCATGCGCGCGGGATGAGCCCCGCAGACCCTCCCGCGCCGCCGGCCGCCGCTCCCAATGCCTCGACCTCTCCAGACGCCTCCTGTCCGCCTTAAGCCCCGACCCCCGACCCCCGACCCGCGCCCTCCTCGCCCTCAGGAATCCGAAGAACGACAGGGCCTGGCCTGACGGCGGGAGGCTAGGCCGGCCGGCTGCTGGAGAGAGAGCAGCGGGGCCGCGGCGCTGGAGCCCCCACCTTTAAGGCCTAAATTAGGTTAAAATGGCGGCCTCACTCCCAGGACCCTGCAGGGCCGCGCGGGGGTTTTTGCCTCACGCGTGCCGGCCCTCGGTCCCCCGGGGCGGCGCGCCCGCCTTACCATAGTGCCCGCGGCTGTGGCTGCGGCGGCAGCTCGGACTCCTTCTCTGTGGCACTGGTAGGAGGAGAGGGAGGGGCTGGCGGGCAGCGGCGAGTGCGGGGCACGCCGGGAGCTGCAGCCCGAGAGGCGGAGGCGGCGGCGGCGGCGAGGGGGCTGCAGGCGGCGGGCGGGGCGGTCACGTGGGCACGCCCCGGGCCGGCCCTTCCGCCTCCCGGCCCCGCCCGCGTCCTCGAGCTGACCCCGGCGCGCGCGCCCGGCAGCCCCGGGCGGCTGCGCGGCGGTGGTTGGGCCCCGGGGACCTGGCAGAGCCGCCTCCAACCCCGGGGCAGCATTCGTCAGCCGGCCGGGGGGGGCGCTCGGCTCCGGCTCCCGGGGGGGCGCTCGGCTCCCGGGGGGGCGCTTCCACAATGCCTCCCCGAGGGCGCTGCTCCCGGGCTTGGGCGCCCGCGAGTACGGTGCGCGCCAGGGTGTCTTTCTTTTAGTCAGCTGTGGTTTCCACCGAAAGGGGCTGGATTCCAACGTTTTGAGGTTTTTTTGGAAAACCCACGTAAGACACGGCATGAACTGTTTAGATTTCCTTCCTCCAGTTAAATGAGAATAAGTACTATAGGGGCTTACCCCAGTTGACTGAATTACTCAGCAAAGCAAAATGATAAACAGAAGCGGAAAATCACTTTCCCAAAGTCTGTGGTTGACATAGTAACGATGGGGGAAAAATTGGGTAGTAACATCCCTTGGTAATATCCTTTTATATATTACACTTCATAGGATACGGATGTACTCTCTGCTGGTAGTGTTTCCTTCATGAAGCCCCAGCTTTGACAGCTGATACCAAGTAAATGGACCCAAGAGTAGAGATTTCCACTTCTTGACAATCACAACCTCTTCTAGCAGAGCCCGCGTAACTGAACCAAGGCTCTTCTCCGACTAAACCTTTTTGGTACTTACACATGTGTCCTATTTATCATAGAAAAAATGTCACTCGGGCGCCTGGGTGAATCAGTCGGTTAAGCGTTGGCCTTCGGCTCAGGTCATGATCCCGGGGTCCTGGGATCGAGCCCCACATCAGGCTCCTGGTTCTGCGGGGAGTCTGCTTCTCCTTCTACCCTTACCCCTGCTTGTGATTTCTCTCTCTCTCTCTCACTCAAATAAATAAAATCTTTAAAAAGAAAAAGTCACTTTGTACTTCGAAGAAAATTTTCACAAAGATTTAATGCTTCATGAGTTTATATGAAAATATAAATGAAACACTTTATGTACTTTTCTATAATGAAAGATTTAATAAAGTGTTTAATTATTTTGGGTTGATTTATGCTGTCTTTTCTCCTGAACGTTTACTATTTCTATCTTCATTTGTAAACTTGGTAAAATAAATTTAAAGCTCTGATAAATAGTTAAACTTCTTTTGTGAAAAAAATTTGCGCTTAAAAATCACACTTGTTATTGCCTAAAACTGTTGGGAACAAAATAGTAAGTCCAGATAAACCTTGACCCAAACTAATCCAGAAGCGCTGCTCATGAGCAGGAACTTTGGGCTGGGAGTTGGGAGACTTGGGTATGAATCTTGGCACCGCCCCTGTCTCCATAATCTCAAAGGACTTTCAACCCCACCGACATCTATAAAACAAGCTCTCATTAAATTATCTTTAAAGTCCTCTCTGGCTTTAAAATCCAGTTTCCTAGTATACCAGTGTTTCTCAGGAAATGGTGTGTATATGTTCTCAGGATTAAGTAAATTTAGGGATGGAAAATCATAATGAGAAGGGATTATGCCCTAATTTGTGTGATAAATCCTTGTGTCCAAACTTTAATGTATTTTAAATGGACCATGTTAGGTATTGCCCAGCAAACACAGACCTAGACTTTATGTCCACAGCTTCTGTGTATTTTCTTTCTTCTTCTTCTTCTTTTTTTTTTTTTTAAGGTTTTATTTATTTATTTGACAGAGAGAGAGACAGCCAGCGAGAGAGGGAACACAAGCAGGGGGAGTGGGAGAGGAAGAAGCAGGCTCATAGCGGAGGAGCCTGATGTGGGGCTCGATCCCATAACGCCGGGATCACGCCCTGAGCTGAAGGCAGACGCTTAACGACTAAGCCACCCAGGTGCCCCTCTTTCTTCTTTTTTTAAACTATGTGTTGTTGTTGTTGTTGTTTATTCATTTGAGAGGGAGAGAGAGAGCATGAGCTGAGGGGGTGGGGGAGAGGGAGAGGGAGAAACAGACTCCCCACTGCGCAGGGAGCCCGATGCGGGGCTCCATCCCAGGACTGCCGGATCATGACCTGAGCCAAAGGCAGCCGCTTAACCAACTGAGCCACCCAGGAGCCCCTTGTGTGTATTTTCTTAATGGAAGGATGGACTTAGTTTAGAGACAAAATTTCCCAGTGTGTAAGCATTAATCCCAAGCAAGTGGATATAATACTTTATATTTAGCTGGTACTTTACAATTTGTGAAACCTTTGGGGAAGAAAAACTTCCTTTGCCCCTCAAAGTCTTCTGACTGGTCTAAAATCAGATTGGCAAGAGACAGATTAACAGAGGAAAGTCAAATTTCATTTTGTACATAGGGGGATCCAAATACATGTGAGATTCCAAAGACAAGTCAGGCAAAATGAAGTACATATGTTTTTGGGGTTTTTTTTTCTTTAGTAAGCTCTGTGCCCAATGTGGGACTTGAACTTGTAACTCTGAGATCTAGAGCCATATGCTCTATCAACTGACCTAGCCAGGTGCCCCCAGATGGAGGTTTATATGTCATCCTAAACGAAGGAGAAGGGGTAGGAGTCCGGGGCTTCAAAGGGAAGGAAGACAATTTACAGGAAGAAAGGAAAGAGTAAATTTTGGTTAAAAAAAAAAAATATATATATATATATATATATAAAATGGATAAATATTTATTTTATATATAAATATATATAAATTTGATATTTTATATATATATATTTATATATATATATTTATTTATATTTGCTGGGCCATCCAGAAACAATGGGACACAGAGAGGACTTTGATCAAATAGGCCTTGCTAGTTTTCTCTCTGTCTACCATGTCTAGTTCATATTTTAATGTAGCTCTCTGTGGTGATGGCTCTGTTCCTTGAGTAGTTCCTCTATCTAAATTCCTTTAGGCAGTTAGAGGGGAAACTCAGAATTTCTTCCTGAGTCTTTTGGGCCTTGATTATTTTTAGCTCAAAATAACACGCATGCCAAAGTAGCACATCTTGGGGCTACTTATTCTGAATGCCTACGAAACCTTTCGCTTTCTTTATCTCTCCTGAAGTTCCAAGGAAATCATGGAGAATGGATCTCCACTGCTCCAAACATTTGCTGTGTCTGTGTATCAAGCACTCTTCTCCTTCCTGGACTCTTCCTCTCAGGGTCTCCCTCCCTCGATAGCTTGAAATTTGAAGCAAAGAAATTCCACAGAAGCTACAACCCTGACAGAGACCGGGTCTGGGGACACAGGGACCTAGATTAGGTGTCAGAACTCCCATCAAAACTGGGGATTCCAAAGATGGTAAGTCACTCCCAGCTGTGACATCAAACCCTCTCCAAACCCTAACTCCCGCCCCACCCTCCCCACCATCCACTGGCAAAGTTGATATTTTCCATACACTAGGATTCTTTTCCCAAAGATATTTTTGTCTTTGCACATATCTTGTTGCATTGTCCTAGTTAGTTTCCATGTTCTGTCACCCTGCTAGCTCTAATTTCCTTAAGGATCTGAGTCCCACTCAATCTTCGAATTTCTGGATTTTGGAATATAGTAGGTCCTCAATAATCAAGTAGTACATTTAAGATGCTTTAGTGCTATAAAAAGAACAAAAAGGAAGCTCTTGAAGACTGTGAAGTCTTTCCATGTGCCCTTGTGAGGCCAGCACTTAGAACCTCAGGGCCAGGAGCAACTCCTTTTCTTCATACCTGTTATTTCTTTCTTTTTTTTTTTTTTTTAAAGATTTATTTATTTATTTATTCGACAGAGATAGAGACAGCCAGCGAGAGAGGGAACACAAGCAGGGGGAGTGGGAGAGGAAGAAGCAGGCTCATAGCGGAGGAGCCTGATGTGGGGCTCGATCCCACAACGGCGGGATCACACCCTGAGCCGAAGGCAGACGCTTAACCGCTGTGCCACCCAGGCGCCCCCATACCTGTTATTTCTAACCAGAACCTACCACTGCTTGGTAAAGGGATGGCATTACCAAGAATTGCTGAATGAATTTTGGCCCCTGTGTAGTGGAGGGACCTGAGTGTCAGACATCGTGTATGATGTGAGAAAAAAAAGGCAAAAGAAAAATTAAATGTTCTTACTACTCACAACCCATTGACAGGTTCTTAAAACAGGCAGAGAGTGACATTCCTCTAGGAACTCAGCTGCCTCGATGTTAATACTTTGCTAAGGGCAAAAGGCAATCTTAGCCTGACCCCCAAGATCCTGTAAGTCTACTTTAACATATAAAAATTCCTTTGGAAAATTCCTTTATCTCTACCCCCCTCCCAAAATACATGTTGGCAATCATCCCCCAAGCATATCACCCACCGATATGCATCATGACTCAGGTTTTATTAGACAGTAATAACTGACCTTTTCTGAGGCACCTGGGTGGCTCAGTTGGTTAAGCATCTGCCTTCGGCTCAGGTCATGATCCCAGAGTCCTGGGACCAAGTGCCACGTTGGGCTCCAGGCTCAGCGGGGAGCCTGCTTTCCCTCTCCCCCTGCTCCTTCTCTCTCTTTCTCTCCCTCTTGTGCATGTGCACGCACTCTCATAAACAAAATAAATAAGTAAATAAATAAGTAAATAAATAAATAAAATGTTTTTAAAAGTGACATTTTCCTAGCATATAGGTAGCCCTCTCAAGGTCCTGGAAACCTTGCTTCCAAAATTCCTTAGAGATTTACGCTATCCCTGACCCTTTCCCAACTTGAAAGTCTATAATGGGCCACTCCTCATGACCCCAGTGCAACTCTGCTTTAATAAACCCACCTCTTTGCACCAAAGATGTCTCAAGAATGCGTTCTTGGCCATCGGCTTCAAACCCTCACATTTTTCCTACATCAACTTGTATTAGTTTCCTGTGGCCGCCGTAACAAACTACCATGAATGTAGTGGCTTAAAACAATACAAGCTGATCATCTTACAGTTGCAGAGGTCAGAAGTCAGAAATGAGTCCTCCAGGGCTAAAATCAAGGTGATGGCAGCCCTCCTTGCCCTTGGAGGCTAGGGGAGGAGAATCTGTTTCCTCACCCTTCCCAGCTTCTAGAGGCTGCCCACATGCCGTGGTTGATGGCCCCCAGGCAGCTTCAGTCATCACATCTCTGATTCTCTCCTGCTTCCCTCTTTTACTTCCGAGGACCAGAGTGATTATTTTGGACCTGCTGGATAATTTAGGATAAACTCCCAGTTCAAAATCGTTAACTTAATCACATCCGCAAAGTCTCTTTTGCTATGTTAAGGTAACATAGTCACAGGTTCTGGGACCTAAGACAGGGACATCCTTTGGGGATGTTAAAAAAAAAGAAACAACCAGCCCCAGATGTAGTCATTTGCCCCCCCCCCCCCCCCCGTGACAGCAAACCGAGACTTCATTACAGTTTCGACCTATCCCAGGAATATGACTTCTTCGAAGTCAATCTGAAATTTTCTAATCAGCACCAGTGAGGTGGTCTGCATGATACAAACCCTGCTGTGCCCCCCCCTGCGCCCCAAAGAAGATGTCCTGACCTGCAACAGGCCTTTCTTTTGCTAATAACTCCCTTGCCCTACTTTCCTCTATAAAAACCTTCCATTTTGTACAACTCCTCAGAGTGTCTCTCTACTTGCTAGAGGGATGCTGCCCGATTCCTGAATCATTTCATAAAGCCAATTAGATCTTCGAACTTACTTGAATTTTGTTTTTTAACCGGAGCCATTATTCTGCCTACCACACCACATCTGTTCCCTTTAGCAATTTCAAGCCCAAACAAATAACAGATGGGACAGAAGGACCCTAAACCATCCAGTTCTAGAACTCACATGTAAGCTCTAAATTTCCATTTGCTGGACCACACACGGATGGCCGTGACACACAGCACCAGGACTAAATCAGAGTCACCTCAAAGACGACGGATCTGAATGGAACCTCAGCTCTGACACGCAGTAGTGGCCCAGTCTTGGGCCATTTACTTCACTGCCCTAAGGCTGTTTCTTCATGCGTAAAAAGGGAATTACGTCACCTCTTCCCTCTCGGAATTACGGTGAGGATCCGATGAGATAAAGTATGTAAAGTTCTTTCCAGTACAGAAATAGGAAGCCTAACAGCCATTATTAGCACCAGTGTGGAGTGAAGGTGAGAGCATGATTTTACCAATGAGGGGGTTCAGGGCAGGCTGCTCCCAAACATCCCACTTTGGCGTATTGATTATTTTAAGTTAAAGTTACTTAGGAAACCTCCAGTGCAAACTGCACACTCCGATCATCCTTTGTCCCCTCGAAAGCAGGAAACACATCTCCCCTGTGAAAGGTACCCTTCCTGTACCAGGAGGTAAAAGACATCCCTATCACCAGAGAGAGGGAATTCAGGGCCAAGAAAGCTGTATAAACAACCCTTGTTACTTCCTCACTAGTTAACTACCCCCAGCTCACACTTCTTGGTCTCGGTAATTCCTCACACATTTATCATTTCTTTGTATAAAATTCCTAAAACTGATATGTGATGCTATCAGCCATAATTCCCATTATTAATATCCTATATTAAAATGTCTGTCACAGAAAAAATTTAAAAAAATAAAAGGGAAGAAAGCTGTCAGCCTGGAGTTTCACATTTCTATGAGCTCCTGTGTATGAAATTAAATTTGTTTTTCTCTTGTTAACCTGTTTTATGGCCATTGAATGGTGAGGTCAGCCAAAGAATCTAGAGGGGGAGAAAGGAAGTTTTCCTCCCCTACACCAACTCACAGGCAGCAGTCATGAAGCAATCCCAGGCCTCATGGGCATTGATTTGTAAGGCTCAGCTTAAGTTGGTTTATTCAAGATACCTTAGAAAATCGGAAAAGTGAGCGGCACATATTCTCCCAAGAAACAAAATAGTTGGATCTTCTGTGGCATGTAAAAGGTTAGAATCATTTTTCAAGTCCCGTCAAAACCAATGAATCTGAAAGATCATGCAGGAAAATTCTATCCTAGCCCCACTCACTGTCAAGACACATCACACTCAGCTCCCACAGCTACTTCCTGACAAAGACAAATGTAAGCATAAAGACACTCACCACTTCAAAATGTACCTTTCTACCCACATGCCTTCTTTATTCTGACATATCTTTCCTAACCCACGCCTGAGCTAAAAGACTGCTAAGGAGGCAAATCAAGTATTTTTCTAAATTCCAGTTGGAACTTAGAATGAGAAAATAAACATAGTGGGAGATGGGTGTCAGAGTCTGATCTCTGTGACTCACTCTCTGATCTGCAAAACTCACTTTGGGTCTTACACATCTCATTTCTAGTTCTTTCTAACTTAGGAACATGACCTCACAGTAAAGGAACTTAGCAGTTTATGTCACATGATGAGGCAAAGAGGTAGAGAGTCGAAACACTGAAGTGCAGAAGTAGTGAAATGTTTGAAACGGTGCAAACTCTGTATTTATAGATGCTAGTTTCAACTTATTTATTTATTTATTTTGAAATATGTTTTTAAAAGATTTGGTTATTTGAGAGAGAGAGAGAGAGAACGTGGGTGCACAGGAGGAGGGGCAGAGGGAGAGTGGGGGAGAAACTCGAGCAGACCCCTCGCTGGGCGTGGAGCCTGACGCTGGGCTCCATCTCACAACCCTGAGATCATGACCTAAGCTGAAATCAAGAGTTGGACACTTAACTGACTGAGCCACAGCCAGGTGCCCTGCTAGTTTCAATTTATTAACTCACAGACACATTTATCAGGTCTACCTATCAGTGATTTGCTATAAATCGAATCATGAGAATAAGCAGCAACTGGTTACCTAAATTATATAACCCATACAAAAACAGCATCTGAGAAAAGAAACTTGCTAGTAATTTATTTAAGATGGAAATGCTTTGTTTAGCATACTTTACTACAAAAGCTGTAGTTTTTTTTTTTTTTTTTTTAAGATTTTATTTTTCAATAGTCTCCACACCCGATGTGGGACTCAAACTTAAAACCCTGAGATCAAGAGTAGCATGTCATACTGACTGAGCCAGCCAGGTGCTGGCCATTTGTATGACTTCTTTGGAGAAATGTCCGTTAATACCCTCAGTTCAGGGTCACCTGGGGCTCAGTCGGTTAAACGTCTGCCTTTGGCTCAAGTCACCATCTCAGGGGCCTGGGATTGAGCCCTGCATCAGGCTTGCCGCCTAGCGGGGGTGGGCCTGCTTAAGATTCTCTCTCTCCCTCTCCCTTTGCTCCTCCATCCCTGCTCTGCTCTGCTCTCTCTTTTTCTGATAATTGTGGGAAGGCTTCTCTCCAGAGACCTTTATTTAATTAAAAAAATTTTATTAATTTATTTGAGAGAGAGAGACAGCGAGCACGAGCAGGGGGATAGCCAGAGGGAGAGAGAGAAAGGGACACGTAGACTCTCCACTGAGCAGGGAGCCGGATGTGGGGCTCCAGGCCCCCAGGATCATGACCGGAGCTTTAGGCAGACTCTTCCAACTGAGCCATCCACGCACCCCCCCTACCCCAGTTCATTTTTTAAACTGGTTATTTGTCTTTTTATTGAGATGTAAGAGTTCTTTATTTACTTTGGATCCAAGTCCCTTATTAGATATATCGTTTACCAAATAATTTCTCATTCTGTGGGTTGCAGCTTGTCTCTTTGGTTTTTCAGTGATGTCCTTGGAAGCAGAAAACTGTGAAATTTTGATGAAGTCTAGTTTATCTAGTTTTTCTTTTGTTGCTTGTGCGTTTGGTGTGTTACCTAAGAAATCATCACCTCATCTATGTTTATAAAGATTTTCTCCCATTTTTTCCCTAAGAGTTTTTTTTTTTTTAAAGATTTTATTTATTTATTTGACAGAGATAGAGACAGCCAGCAAGAGAGGGAACACAAGCAGGGGGAGTGGGAGAGGAAGAAGCAGGCTCATAGCGGAAGAGCCTGATGTGGGGCTCGATCCCATAACGCCGGGATCACGCCCTGAGCGTGAAGGCAGACGCTTAACCGCTGTGCCACCCAGGCGCCCCAACCCTAAGAGTTTTGTAATTCCAGCTTTACATGCAGATCTATGATCTAGTTTGAGTTACTTTCTTACTATCACAAAGTAGGGGTCCACCTTCATTCTTCTGCACGTGGCTATCAAGTTGTCCCAGCACTTGTTGAAAAGATTTTTTTCCCCCTCAAATTTCTTTTTAAAATGCCATTATAGGTACGCTCGCAATCACATTAAAAAACGCTACTGATTTTTAGATTTATAATTGCTTACTGACAAATCAAACTGATAAGAAAGGAATTTCTCTTGTCTTTCACACCTTGATTGCATGTCTTAAAATTAAACTCTAAATAACTATATTAATAGGGGCGCCTGGGCGACTCAGTTGGTTAAGCAGAGGACTCTTGGTTTTGGCTCAGGTCCTTCTCTCAGGGTGTGGGGACCTGGGGCTCAGCAGGGAGTGTGCTGGAGATTCTTTCCCCCTCAATTCCTCCCCCTGCTTGTGCACTCTCTCTCTCAAATAAATAAATAAATAAAATCTTAAAAAAATATCAATAAAACATAACACAGTTTTTAAAAAAACTTTTGTATATTTTGATATTTCAAAGTCTTGCATTCCCATTATGTGCCAAGAACTGTGCTAGGCACCGGATATAAGATGAAAAAACAAACATGGTCCCCGCCCTCATGCAGCCTATAGTCTGTTGAAAAAACAGCAGGGGACTTAAGGAAGGTTTCTCTTGTTGAAGCGCATTCCAAACAAGGACAACAGACTGAGCCATCCAGGCGTCCCTGAACTGAGGGTATGAACAGTTTCTTTCGGGGAAAAGAAAAAGCCAGTGAAGCTACAGTGTAGCAGACAAGAAGGGCAGCACAAGAAAATGCGGCTGAAGTGGTTCGGGGCCAACTACTGCAGGAGCTGTAAACCTGCCCCAAACCCTGGGTTGAGGCTCCCCCCGCGTGCCCCAGCAAAACTCCCTCCGGGAGCTGCGGACGCTTTCGGTTTTAAGGGCAACACAGCGACATCTCTCGGACACCGCGGGAACTTACCAACTCGGGCTGGTTTACACTTTCAACTTGAGATCCCGCTGTTGTTTGGATGAGTTTTCCGCTGTTGGTGTGATAAAAAGCTACTCCCTCGACAGAGTCCGTGTGCAGCAGGAAATGAAGGTGGTTGTGTACAAGCTGATTCCAAGGTTTGAGAAGTTATGTAGCTCCCAGCAGGCGCTGTTAGGACATAAATTTTAAGTTGTTTGGACTTGACTACTTAATAAACAGAACTGTTAGGCATTTCTTTGGCCTAAGAGCACCTTGATAACAATTACTGAGATACTAAGGGCACCTCGAACAGAGAAAATTTGGTGGCTTCTGTTAAGGATCTTTGGTTTTTTTTTTTTTTTTTAAGAGTTTATTTATTTATTCGACAGAGAGAGAGACAGCCAGCGAGAGAGGGAACACAAGCAGGGGGAGTGGGAGAGGAAGCAGCAGGCTCATAGCGGAGGAGCCTGATGTGGGGCTCGATCCCGTAATGGGGGGATCACGCTCAACTGCTGTGCCACCCAGGCGCCCCATCTTTGGGTTTTATTCCAAATGTTAGAGGAAGCTAATAAAAGGTTTAAAATAGGGAGAGTGACATGGAGGCTTTAATATCTTCTAGTAAAATGATAGTTATCTAGACATCTTAACCTAAAGTGATTCTATCCGTTACTTGTTTAATTATCACAATGTCTTAAGTTTAAATTTTGAAACTCTAATTAATTAGGGATTCCAGTGCTTTCCTCCCTAACAGACAAGTTTGCCCCATGCCCAGAGGCCAATCAAGAACCAAAGCAGAGGCAGACGTCTTTCAATGACTTTTAAATTGTTTCTCCCTCCGCAAACTCCGTCTACATATTTATGCCAGCTCACAGACTTTATAAAATTTTCTGTAGGGTTATTTTTCTTTTCCTTATTTGTAGCAGTTCTTTATATGTTCAGTATACCAGATTTTTGTCTGTTATATGCATTGCAAATTTTTTTTTTTTAAAGATTTTACTTATTTGTCAGAGAGAGAGAAAAAGAGAGAGAGCACAAGCAGGGTGCGTGGCAGGCAGAGGGAGAAACAGGCTCCCCACTGAGCAAGGAGCCCGATGTGGGACCGGATCCTAGGACGCTGGGATCATGACCTGCACCGAAGGCAGACACTCAACCGACTGAGCCACCCAGGTGTCCCACACAGAAGTTTATTCTAATTTGTATGTGTTAAAATTTGTCCATAATAAAAAGCATATATACAATAAACAGAGAGAGAGAGATAGGAAATCCTTTTCAATCTTGGTATAAAAATATTTTCCTATATATTCTTCAAATAATTATAAAGTTTTATTCTTTGCATTTAGGCTTCTAATCCCTGGGTGACTCCGAAAGAATGCCATAGAACAGCACTAGAGAACAGGCTTTTATTGGGCTATCCAAAGATGGTCAAGAAGGAATGCTTGTGTGGTTGGCTGTGTCCTATGGCAATTTTTATCCTAGGAAAGTTCTTTCCAAACCAGTGAGGACAGTTTGCCTTGGCTATGTGGAAGCATATTTTTCAACCTAAATTTGAAGAATGAGGCCTATTAGCTTCTACAAAATAGGAATAACCAAAGGAGTATTTTACATTTATTAAAAGATTTTTTGACCCTTCTGTTCCTGGCCATTTATTTTTTGGCTATAGGTCAGAACATTTAAAAAAATGTGATAATTGCATTATTTATCTAAGTAAAATACTTTTGCTAAAGCTTTATCTCAAAAAGTTAGGTCTTTAAGATTCTGCCTTTGAGATTCCTACCTTCAAAGTAACATGCACATTTAGAGATGAAGGGCTTCTTTCACATTTGGGTGGGGGCAGTGGTAGATGTTTTTAGATCCAATAGAAAAGAGTTCAAGCTAAGAGTCTTTGATCTGCCAGGATTCCTCACATATGTGAACTCTCAACACACTTTCTCTAATTCTACCAGATGTAGCCATAGTGAGCCCATTAACTTCTAGCTTGCTGTAGTTACAGATCTCTTTCTTTCTATTATGCAGGATGGATTTCCAGATGTTCTTTTGATTTGTAGTTTGCTCCTTTCTCTCCAAGAAATTGTCAAGAGATGGTCTGGACTGGTGGACCCTTTATCTTTGTCCTAAAAGATGGCATTGTTAGACTGCCCAGTAAGTTAAACAAATAGAGTACTTTGCAGACTCTGACATAGTTGGTTTCGACTTTAGAGAGAAAAAAAGCTGAGTTGAAATGGAGGCTTATGGCTCTGGATATGATCTATCTTAGTCTATGTTGAGTATGTGAAAAGAATGTGTATTCCGCTGTTGCTGGGCAGAGGGTTCCACGAATGTTGAGTAGATCCTGTGGGTTGATGGTGTTTAGTTTTATATACTTGCTGATTTTCTGCCTAGTTTTTCTATTAACTGTTGAGAGAGGAGGGGTGAAGTCTCCACCTGTCACTGTAGATTTGTCTATTTCTCTTTCCGGTTCTGTCCGTTTTCATTACACATCTTTTGCATCCCTAAGTGCATGCACATTTAGAATTACCATTCTGGTGTATTGATCCTTTTATTACCATGTAACGTCCCTTCCTGTCTTTGGTAACCTTCATTGTTCTTAAGTCTACTTTACCTGATATTGATATAGCCACTCCCGATTTTCTTTAATCAATGGTTGCGTATCTTTTTATCTGTTGCTGTATCTTTTTCCATCCTTTTACTTTCAAGCTACCCATATAGTTAAATTTGAAATGAGTTTCTTGTAGATCGCATATAATTTGGTCATGTGTCTTAATCCGTTTCGTCAATCTCTTTTTAATTTGTAGACTATTTATTTGAACACTTTACGTTTACATAAAACTAGAGCAGAAAGTACAGAGAGTTCTCTTATCATAATTGTCCTAACCCCCATCCCCAGTTTTCCCTCTTAGTAACATCTTCCATTGATGTTCTACATTTGTTATAACTGATAAACCAATATTGATACATTATTAACTAAAGGCCGTAGTTTGTTAGGATTCACTCTTTGTGTTGTACATTCTGTGGGTTTTAACAAATCTATAATGAAATGTAGCCGCCATTACAGAATCATACAGAATAGTTTCACTGCCCTAAAAAGCCCCTGTGCTCCATTCAACCCTCTTTTCCTCTCTCCCTCCCAGCCCTGGCCAATTTCTTTTGTTGTTGTTGTTCTGTTTTTTTTAATCGGTATAGATTATCTATCAAAAGATTTTATTTATTTATTTTATATAGAGATTGAGCACAAGCAGGCGGAGCTGCAGGCAGAGGGAGAGGGAGAAGCAGGCTCCCCGCCAAGCAAGGAACCCGATGTGGGGCTCGATCCCAGGACTTCGGGATCATGACCTGAACTGAAGGGAGACATTTAACCGACTGAGCCACCCAGGCACCCCTGGTATAGATTATTTAAGTTGCATGTAATTACTGATTTGTTAGGGCTTATGTCTACCTTTTTAAAAAAATTTCTGTTCCTTCTCCAAAGATGTCCATGTCCCAATCCCTGGAATCCCTATGAACATGTTACTTTACATGGCAAAAGAGACTTCTAAACTGCAATTGACTCAAGGACTTTGAATGGGGAGATTTTCCTGAGTTGTCTGGGCAGATATAATCTACTCAAATGGGTCCTTAAGATCAGAGAAAATTCCCTGGCAGTGGTTAGAGGAAGATGTGACTGTTGAAGAAAGGCACAGAGAAATGTTATGTTGGTAGATTTGAAGATGAAGGGGGCCATGAGCCAAGGAATGTGGGTGACCTCTAGAAGCTGGAAAGAGCACAGAAATGAGTTCTTCCCTAGAGACTTCAGAAAGGAAAGCAGTTCTCTGAAAACTTTTATTTTAGCCCCTGAGGCTTGTGTCAGTCTTCTAACCTACAGCTAATAAGCTTGCATCATCTAAGAGGCTAAATTTGTAGTAATTTGTTACAGCACCAATAGAAAACTGAAACTGTTTATTTCAGGTGTGTTTGTAGTTGCTTACTGAAGCATTTTTATCATGGCTGCTTTTTTTTTTTTTTTTTTTTTTTTTAAGATTTATTTATTTCAGAGACAGAGAGAATGCAGGGGGAGGGATGAGGGAGAAGCAGACTTCCCGATGAGGATGGAGTCCAACACAGGGCTCCATGCGGGGCTCCACCTTCTGACCAGGAAATCATGACCTGAGCAGAAACCAAGAGTCAGACACTTAATCAACTGAGCCAACCAGGCACCCCTATCATGGACGCTTTAAAATCTTTGTCACACAATTCGAATGTGTCATCTTGGTTTTGGCATCTTTCTCTTTTTCATTCAGTTTGAGATCTTCCTCGTTTGTGGTATAATTTTCGACTGAAACATGGGACATTTTCGTATTATAAGATTTGACTTATTTAAATATTTCTCCACTGGCTTTCTCTGATCCCTCTGGCAGGAGAAGACCGGGAGCTCCCTTGTAATTGCCAGATGCAGCAGAAATCTAAGTTTCCCACTCAGCCTCTTAGACAACAGAAATGGGGTTCCCATTATTGCTGGCCAGTGGTGGGAGTCTAGGGGCCTCCTGGTGTCCACTGACACTGTGGGGGAGCAGGGAAATACATCACTACTGACTGGTAGGGATGAAAGTCCAGGCTCTCTACTGGGTCTTCGCTCACACCACTCCAGTGGGAGTGTTGGGGCACCTCATTTTATCCTTATGAGGGTGGAAGTCTAGGCTCCCCACTTGATTTTTGCTGGGTGTGTGGGTAAGGCCAGTTTTTGTCTGTGGTGTTTGGCTGGAATGGAGTGGTTATTGTCTAAATGCTTTGTCTTACTAGGCTTCTCCTTTGCTGGTCCATTGGCTAGGAAAAGCTTTTGTGTGGCTTTTATTTTGTTTGTGCCATTTAGAATTTCCAGTTGCCAGCTTCTTCAGTATCGTCTGGATATATGAGCCAAAAAGAAAACCCAGGGAGGGGCGCCTGGGTAGCGCAGTTGTTAAAGCGTCTGCCTTCCGCTCAGGGCGTGATCCCGGCGTACCGGGATCGAGTCCCATCGAGTCCCACGTCGGGCTCCTCTGCTGGGAGCCTGCTTCTTCCTCTCCCACTCCCCCTGCTGTGTTCCCTCTCTCGCTGGCTGTCTTTCTGTCACATAAATAAATAAAATCTTAAAAAAGAAAAAAAAAAAGGGGGGCGCCTGGGTGGCACAGCGGTTAAGCATCTGCCTTATGCTCAGGGCGTGATCCCGGCGTTATGGGATCGAGCCCCACATCAGGCTCCTCCGCTATGAGCCTGCTTCTTCCTCTCCCACTCCCCCTGCTTGTGTTCCCTCTCTCACTGGCTGTCTCTGTCTCTGTTGAATAAATAAATAAAATCTTAAAAAAAAAAAAAAGAAAACCCAGGGAACTCATCATTCTTTTCTCAGATTACAAGGTCCCCAGTCAGTCTGCCTCCTCTCCAACTTTCAGTCTTAAGTTTGCTTTATACAGAACATCCAGGGTTTTTAGTTTTATAGCAGGAGGATTAGGGAAAAGGATGCTTATTTCATTATCCCAGAAGTAGAAGTCTGCCTAAAGATTATTTTTGAAGTTTTTTTTTCTCCTTAAAGGTTTTTGGACATTTTGGAAAATTTTTCCCCTAGTCTACATTTTCTTTCTTTTTTTAAAAGACTTTATTATTTTTTTTAAGGTAATCTTTTAACATGGGGCTCAAACTCATGACCCTGAGATCAAGAGTCGTATGCCCTACCGAATGAGACAGCCAGGCACCCCTCCAGTCTACATTTTTTAAAGATTTTATTTATTTGAGACAGAGAGAACGAGTTGGAGGGGGGCAGAGGGAGAAGGAGCAGGAGACTCCCTGTTGAGTGGGGGGAGCCCATCGGGGGGTTCGATGCCAGGACTCTGAGATCATGACCTGAGCCAAAGACAGACGTTTAACTGACTGAGCCACCCTGGTGCCCCTAAATTGCCAAGTTTTAAGACATTAAGACAGACTTTCAAACTCAGTAATTCAGTAAGTAATTGGCCAGAATTTTCCTTCTTAGTATTTAGTCTAGAAGAAAAGCAAATATATAAAAGTTAATTAATATTAAAAAGTGAAGAATATTAAGTAATCAGATAATTTACTATTAAAATACAATTATATTTTAGAATTCTTTCCTGAATATTTCCTATTTTAAAGTAAAATTTTCATCTTTTTAAAAGATTTTAGTTATGTGACAGAGAGAGTGAGAGAGACACAAGCAGGGGGAGGGGCAGACAGAGGCAGAGGGAGAAGCAGACTCCTTGCTGAGCAGGGAGCCTGATGTGGGGCTCAATCCCAGGACCCTGGGATCATGACCTGAGCCTAAGGCAGATGCCCAACTGACTGAGCCTCCCAGGCGCCCCTAAAATAAAATTTTCTAAGAAATTCGGTTATTGGCATATGAAGTGATTACAAATTTACCAAAAGCTACAGTTTGCATATTCATGCAAAGAATCCAGAGGGTGGATCATCTCACAGCATAAAAGAAAGACATGAGGGGCGCCTGGGTAGCGCAGTCGTTAGGCGGCTACCTTCGGCTCAGGGCGTGATCCCGGCGTTCCGGGATCGAGTCCCACATCGGGCTCCTCTGCTGGGAGCCTGCTTCTTCCTCTCCCACTCCCCCTGCTTGTGTTCCCTCTCGCTGGCTGTCTCTCTGTCACATAAATAAATAAAAAAAAATCTTAAAAAAAAAAAAGACATGAAAGAGGGGTAACTACCCAAAGAAACATAATTAAATGAGAATATAGTATTGTCAAGATTTAGCCGTGCAGATAGAGGGATGACTCTACTGCCTCCCAAAAAGTCCCGGAGAAGACATCTGCCTTTTGCATCCTGAAAAGGAACAGCTACTCCTATGGAACTGAAGCCCCTGTCTATCTTCCACACGTAAGAAACAGCACTTGCTATTTTATTTAACAATTTCTGAGTGGTGTTCTTTAACCAGGTAGTCATATTCCAAACTTTCTTTCTTCCCTTTACTGGGAATCCTCGTCACAGACTGTTACTGTTCCTAATGGGAGGCATCTCACTCCTCCAAGGGTTTGGGCCGAAAAAGATGCAAATCACTGCCATAGAGACTCAGGTGCAAGAACGCATTAGTTCCCATGGCCAGTACGCATCACATGTAATAGTTCAACTCTGATTTGTAAAAACTCCAGATTCAGAATACTTGAAAAACATGTATCATTTTATTTGTACACTTAAAAAGTTGTACATAGAAACTTGTAATACAGTTCTATAAAACTGAAAGAACTGTCAGGGAAAAGGGAGGGTATTACCTTTTATTGATTGATCATTAAGGAAGTTAGAGAAATAAAACAAAAACACAGTAAAATGTTTAAAAAATTAAAGAACATTTTCCAGGTACAAATTTTATAAATACAAAACAAATTCACAAATTATTTTGAATGCTAAATAAATATCTAGTTAATAAACTCAGACTTAATACCTCCAGCCAGCACTGGTACAGCACTTCAAGGATATAAAATTGGATTCATTCATGTGTAGTGTTGAAAGAATGTGTTCATTAAACAATTCTTAGACATACATACTTTTCTAAGCTGTGCTGTAACAGACTTATCTGTATACAGATAAATCTTCCTTAACACCACTGCTAAAAAAGAAATCAATGACAAAATAAATCACAGGTGAAAAAATGTTTTCAAAGATATTGGGACACATGAATGATCTCAAAATGTACAAAAACCTCTGTAAACCAGTACTGTATCCAATACATCTATCAAACTTATTAGATACTGAACAAAACTGTAGCAAAGGAAATCTTTCCTACATTCTCCTGAGTGCTTAATATTAAAATTGAGAATATAGTGCAGGCCACACTTCAGTGCGGTTGATCAGCTGTTATCGCTTTATATATACATGTCTGCTTTAGAGCATGATTTAATGTCCCATTTTCATGAACAATCTGTTTTCCTCAAATATATCCTTTAGAAGGACAAAATTAGATTCGTGACTTTTTTGCAGCTGGCGGTGTGCTGACTTGATCCACATTCCCAGGCGTGACATGGAGTCCAAGTTTTTGAGCCTGGATATGAAAAAACGCTTGAAGCCTAGTTCCAGCTTTTGCTTCACTTGTGTTACGAGGGTTGTACTCAAAGCAGTTCGAAAACATTAACTCAATATCATCGATAAATTCCGCTAGGAAGAAAAAACCAAATGAGATTAGAATAAAAGTACATAAATTATACACACAATTTTTTTTGTTTACGTGATATCTGGAAACGTCGTTAAGAAAATGGAAGCCCCCTTTTTTCTTTAGAAATTGAAGCCTCGGAAACAAGGTAGCAGGTCCAAAGCTTCAAACTGTTTAACCACAGATGCTGTAACATTGTTCGACTGAAACTATGTGATGACGTAATTAGGAATGTTACATAATTACGCAGAACTTCTGCTAGGATCAGACTCTACGAAATATCTAACTCATTCAAATCCCTATCCATCTTTCATCTACACAGACCAGCATTTTAGACCTCTTGGGATGCCATCTACACAATCACATTAATATCCATCATTTAAATCACAAGGAAAACAGCCGTTACCTCTTTAAACACAAATAATTATCAGGAAAAAACATAAATTACTTACATGCTAATTTATATTCACATTTGTTCACTTTTTCACGGATTATATTTAAGGCAATGGGCTTTTTGATGATGTCATAATAGTCTGGGACCTGTAAAATAATTCAAATATATCTCTCCTATAGAAAATTTATCAGAGATAAGTGGTCAAATATGTGAAGGTTCTGCACTTAAAAGCAACTGAATATTAATCTCCGAATACTATTATTCCATTAAAACCGCTTAATATGTTTCAGTCGCTATAATGTTGTAGAAGCTTATTTGATACCATAAAAAATGACAACTTATTGTGAAAAGAAAAAGCTTATGATTTTGCTTGTGTGCTGTGTCTCTGTTTCTCTTCAAAGAGATACATGTATGTATCTATAAAGTTATTTAATGAGCATTATTGCATTTGTAATAAATAATAAAATGTATGTAACAAAACTTAGTTCAGCACAAAAACTACTCAGGAAAAATGACTTAGAGTCAAATGGAGATTTAATTTTTATGGGTGTTATTCAATGGTAATTAATCCTTCACATTCTTGCTCTAGAAATCTCAAAGGAGAATTTGGAAGGTGTCACGTTTGCATTCAGAAATCTTCACCTAACACACCTGACACGTGAAACCCTTTATAATCTACTTGTGCCTCTCTAACACACCCACCGTTCCATTCAAACTACCCATCATTTCCCATATTCTCACTTCTGGGTCTTTAACTTTTCATGCCCTTTTCATGAAATGTCCTTATTCTATTTCGCACTGTTGAAATTCCACCTATCTTTAATGACCACACAGTTCTTCCATTAAAAACTTTCACATTCCTGCTATTCTCTCCCTCTGAAATGCTCAAATCAATTTCCTTTTCTTCTCTACTTCTGGAAGTCCATTAGAAGAACTCCTATTACAGCGCTGTAACACTGTCCTATCTGCTGTGGCACATCAGTCTGCCCCACATATACAGATAACTCCAGCGCCATCTCAAATGCCTTAGTTTTAGGCCCTCTCTGTTTTCCAAGAGTACCTATCTTTCACATTAGTGTTCTCCTGCAGTAGTCTCTGGACCAGCCCCATCAGCATCATTCCAGACCTAGTGAATCAAGAACTCTGGGGTGTGGGGGCCTGGGTGGCTCAGTCGGTTAAGCGTTTGCCTTCGGCTCAGGTCACGATCCCAGGGTTCTGGGATTGAGCCCTGTGACAGGCTCCCTGCTTGGTGGGAAGCCTGTGTCTTCCTCTCCCACTCCCCCTGCTTGTGTTCCCTCTCTTGCCGTGTCTCTCTCTCTCTCTCTGTCAAATAAATAAATAAATAAAATCTTAAAAAAAACAAAACAAAACTCTGGGGTGAGGCCCAGTTACCCGTGTTTTAACAAGCCCGCCCAGGTGAGTCTGGTGTATGCTGAAGTTTGAGAACAGCTGTTTCACATAACAGAAATACCAGTAATAGCACACAGTTGATATACTCATACTCATTACACAGAATAAACACACTGAAGCTATTTCAACCCACTGTCATCATTCATGAGAATCAGTCATAGGATTGGAAGGGACTGGGGAGAGAATGCGCTCTAATGCCCTTTTTTTCAGTGTGGAAGCTAACTTTCCAAGTGTTTAAAAAACAAAGTATATAGTGACTAACGGGTGTTCTGACTTTCTTCAAGTTGCCATGCAGACTAAATCAGATAATATACGTGAATACATTTTATCAAGTTTAATAATATTACCTGGATTTTAGAAACAAGTTTCAAAAAAGGCCAGCTGTCATCATGCCGTACCAGTTCCACCACAAGCTGTTCAAAAGCAGACAGCTCGTGAACTCCTCCTTGTCGGCCCGAACTCCTTCGATTCAGAGTCACAGGAGAGGATTCTAAACAAAGAGTTAATTTCAGGTGATGACAAAGCAAAATATTTGATCACTACAAGCTAAATGGGTATATAAATACAACCTAATTCAAACAGAAAATTGACATTCTATATATATTGAAATAAATTAACTTATATTCTGAAACATGAAAATCTGGACCAAATATTCACTCTTTCTTTTGTTTTAAAAAAGTTTATTTTTATTATTTTTTATGATTATTAATTTTTAAAAAATGTATTTATTTAAGTGATCTCTACATCCAACGTGGGGGCTTGAACTCACGACCTCAAGATAAAGAGTCACATGGTCTTCTGACGGAGCGAGCCAGGCACCCCAAAGATTTTATTTTTAAGTAATCTTTACATCCAATGTGGGGCTCAAACTTACAACCCCAAGATCAAGAGTTGAATGATCCAGCAACTGAGGCAGCCAGGTGCCCCCACTATTTACTTTTTGATCATAAAATTTCCAAATTAATTAAACATTCATTGGGAACATGTTGTAAAAGCACTGTAATATAAAAGAAAATTCCTAGAACACAAAGTTTATAGATTATTTTTTAGCCCATTTTATTAAAAATAATTTTTCAACTATAATAAAAAGAAAGCAAGCAATTCTCCAGAATATCCTGAAACACATCCTTAGGAAAGCAACCTCTTCAGATCTAGCAAGTAGGCCACTTCATAAATTACCTTGCATAATAGAAATGTAATGCTCAACAACGAAATAAAAGATTATCTTAAAGATAATATTCCTATTTATTTGAGGGGGAGAGAGAGAGAGGGAGTAAAGGGAGCAAGTAGGGGGGAGGAGCAGAGGGAGAGGGACAAGCAGACTCCATGCTGTGTTTGGAGCCCGAGGTGAGGCTCGATCCCATGACCCTGGGATCACGACCTGAGCCAAAATCAAGAGTCAGTTGCTCAACTGACTGAGCCACCCAGGTGCCCCTCTTATCTTAATTTTATATGGAGACTTTCTTAAAGCAAAATGCTTTCTCATAAAACCTAATGTATATATAATGAAATCTGAAGTATATGAATTAGTATAAAAGGGTAGCATAGTTCATATTATGAATTCAGATGTTTAAATTCTCTTAAATGTAAATGCATACATTTCCCCCTTTGTTTGTCATTGGAACCAGGTTAGTAATTTTATACACCAGTTTAATTTTTTTTTTCCTTAGCAGAGTTTTTTAGAATACAAACGTTTTAGGTATACTATGTTTCCAAATAGCTTAAAGTTCAGAATTGGAGAACAGCAAAACAGATAGATAAGGGGACAGGAAAAGCTAAATTAGATCTTGGTGCCAAGTTACCTGATACAACACCCTCCTACCACCCCAACAATCTGGTGACTGCATACACAGACTAACTGTCTTCCATTCTTTCACCAATGAACTACTTAATCCTGTCATGTATTTGAATAATGCAATACAACCGAACTATAGTTTTCAAGGAACAGTATCATTTTCTATGTCTAACTTCAGTTTTTGGAACTATCAAAGTTTTATTACTACTGACATTAAAGGAAAAATATAACAGAATTGAGGAAATGAATAAAGAGATTATTATTTGGATAAAGATGACTATAAACAACAATTATCAGAATTAAAAAGATAGCCAGTGATCACTCCCTAGTAATATTACTCCATTTCTCCCCTGCCCCCAAATTTAGTATGTCAGATGGGAAACTTCCCAAATAACCCAATGTAGCTTGTCTAGGTGATGATGAGCATGTGTATTTTATTTTATTTTATTTTTTAAATATTTTATTTATTTATTCGACAGAGAGAGAGACAGCCAGCGAGAGAGGGAACACAAGCAGGGGGAGTGGGAGAGGAACAAGAGGCTCCCAGTGGAGGAGCCTGATGTGGGGCTCGATCCCATAACGCCGGGATCACGCCCTGAGCCAAAGGCAGACGCTTAACCGCGGTGCCACCCAGGCGCCCCGAGTATGTGTATTTTAAAGGAGGAAAGGGTAGAAGAGAATGCAATGTGTTATAATGTGTTCTACTGGCACTACTGAAATGTTGGCCAAATCTCCGCATTAGAAACAGCACACTGCGAATTTCTCACAATTACCCTGCTACACTACTAGAAAAATACTCATCATATAATTTACCTTATTCCCCAAATAGCTGCCCCTTCGATGAATATTATGCTTCAGGCCAGGTTGCTCCCTAGTCACTCTGTCTTATGGCAGCCTTTAGGAGATGATGCAAAATATCTCAACACCCAACCTTCCCAAATTATTCCATTTTCTTAGGTAAGAATAACTTAAATTAGACTTCTTCATACCTGTAGATTGTCTTTTCCTTCCTCTTCTCTTGGACTCACTATCTTGGAGAGAAAGTTTTGGAGTAACATTTAGTGATCTTGACTTCTCACTTGACTTTGTGGCAAGGACTCTGAAGTTAGGGAGGTTGGGACTATTTTCTGGTGTATTATTAGCACTTTTCCTGCCTCTGCGTTTTCTACGAGGACTAAGGAGTTCCACAAATACATCTGCTTGCAGTGGGCCGTAACTCTGGCGAGTAGAACGGCCGGTAATTCTTAAAGATTTCGTTTCTGTCGGAGGAGCAGACTTTATCTTTCTAAGGCTTCGACCAGTGGTTTTAGAGGAGACAGCTGTTTTGGGTGTACCCTGCTGACTCCTTGAAGCGTATCTTCCAGGATCCTGTCGTTGGCCACGGCTTGAGAAAGAAGAGCTAAGTCTCCCTCTTGTTTTAATTGGCAATCTAACTTGCGGTCTTCCTCGTTTTGGTGGGCTGTAAATATTGTTAGAAAACATAATTATTGTACAAAGAAATGATGCATGTAAGATTATTTCTATTCCCCTTGTTCTATTATTCGGCCAATGAGTTCTACGTACATTTCTTTGGTGTCCTTATGCTGCAAGAGACCAATACTTTTCATTACCATTGATGCTGAGGTAACCTACAGATTTGGTCAAAGTGGGCCCTAAACCTGTGGTTTCTGAATACCATGCTAAGAATCTCTTTGCCATCTTCTGATTCTTACTGTAAAATACAAAACCAGGTTCAACCTTTTAGTAAACTCTACCCCCCAACATGGGGCTAGAACTCACGACCCTGAGATCACGAGTTACACGCTCCACTGACTGAGCCAGCCAGGTGCCCCGAGGTTCGATCTTTTAATTGCCTTTAAGTGGTAGACAAGGATGAGACAACCCCATTAAGCCTCTTTTTATCCATCTCCCCACATATCTGGACTTCCAGTTTACCTAAAATATTTCCAAGAATTTTCCAAATTCTTTATCATTTTTATGTTTAACTCAAATACTGCCCTTATAATCTACAGGGACAACGGCTTCTGCTAGCTGAGCTGGTAAAAACTAGCGACTTGCTTACCACACATGGGGTGGCTTGCTCTGTCCTCCGCAGATGGGCCTTTCTGTACTTCGTCAGTTCAAAGCTGCCCTTTCTTTATATCCACTTCCCTGATTCCACATGAATGGGGTTCAAATGTTAAAAAGGTGGGGAGGTCTCAGGGACAAATAAGGGGAGAATGCTCTAGTGCTGCCACAGCAGGAATAATGCAATTAAAAGGTCAAACCTCCGGGCGCCTGGCTGGCTCAGACAGTGGAGCGTGTAACTTGTGATCTCAGGGTCGTCAGTTCTAGCCCCGTGTTGGGGGTGGAGTTTACTAAAAGGCTGAACCTGGTTTTGTATTTTACAGTAAGAATCAGAAGATGGCAAAGAGATTCTTAGCATGGAATTCAGAAACCACAGGTTTAGGGCCTACTTTGACTGAGGTTACCTCAGGTTACCCGTTCATTAGGCCTGGGTGACACAGCTTGCGAAGTTGCAGAACACCTGGTTACATGGTAGTATAGCAGTTGTTTCTGGGTGCTAATGTGGAAGGAGTGTAACAATACCACGTGCTTCCTGGCATCTCCCTCTCTGTAGATGCCAAGATCATCAATATTTGAGTCTAACTCCTTGAAAAAGCAAGAGGGGCACTGGGAAGCTGCATTCACCTTTAGCTCGTGAATATTCTCTGGAACGCTTATTTGCTGCTTTAGGAATAAAATTAAGTAAAATCAAACTTAACGGGGGTCTGAATTGGTACTCCTGTCCAAATGTGAACTCGTATTTGACTTTGTGATCTGGCTAAACTCACGTAGGTACTACACTCCCTCAGGAATAACTTCGAATGCTTATAATACTAAAGCAAGGATAACTTCAGGCCACTATATTACACACCAGTTTTTTAAAATTTATGGATCCCAATCATTCCATTGGTATTCTAGTAGTCAAAGACTGTCCAGTTACGACACAAGCTCCCATGTTATTGCATGTTAGGACTCACCTGACGTCCTCCTCTTCTTGGGAGTCGTCTTCATCTTGTTCCAGCTCATACTCCTCCTCCTCACTTTGACCCTCTTCGTCGTCATCATCAACGTCATCATCCTCACCTTCCATACTGTCTTCCATGTCTTCATCACTTTCCAAGGATGGTCTTTGTCTAGAAGAGAGTCTTCTAGAACGTTGCTTTGGCCGACACTCTGGACAAAACCAGTCTCCCTCAGGCACAGTCTGACAAATCACAGAAATGATCATTAATCATCTGTCACTCAAAACCTCGATCGCTCCATTCAAATCTAAGAAGTACAAGAGGGAAAAACTACCTTGAGCTTTGGTCGAACACAGTAGGTATGATGACCCCGATCACAGCCATCGCAAAGTACCATGTTTTCAGCATCGCCCTTCTTTCGGCATATCTTGCAACGAGCATTCAGTATAGATTTAGACCATATCACACTACGATCCAAGGTGGAGAGATGAAGAAAGACTTGGGATAGACTAGCAGAAGCAAGGAGAGACTCTCTCCAACGGTCCAGGACTGTTTTGTAAGAACGCCCACTGTCACTGGCATCTTAAATGAAAAGGTAAAGTGATTTAAGTTTCTAGGCAACCCTTAGGTATCTCCTAGAACTATTTTTTTGGTATTTTAAACGGGTTAGATTTTAAAGTTCTTCTAAAACTTAACAAAAAGATCGCGTTGATATTAAAAACAAAAACCTCATGTTAAAGAAGGTATTTGCTGAGCCACATCTTGTTTGTGACATAAGGAATTCCTTAAATCCGGAAATCAAAAGCTTTCAGATTCCAATAGTTAAAAAGAGAAAAATAACTTAGGCAATGTGTTCTCAATCTAGTCTTTCTTATCAGTTCTTGACCTGACTTAGAGAACGAGCTAAATATTATTACAAGTCAGTTACTATCCATTTGAATCAAGAACATTGCTTCCTCTTTTCGGATAAAAGACAGACTGCTCTCTAAGTTAAATATCAATCATATATGAGGTTTCTTTCAGGGCTGATGAAAATTTTCTGAAATTAGATAGTGGTGAATGGCTGTACAACTGTGACTATACTAAAACCCACTGAATTATACACTTTTTAAAAAGATGAATTTTATGTATGTGAATCATATCTCAATAAAGCTATTAAAATATCAATTTTGTAGAAATGCCAACTGTTGTCTTCTATCTCTAAGAAAATATTTTTTAAATGAGGTAAATTAAAAAGTGCTAATACCCCACACTTCCCACAAGAACTTTCAGCACCAATATTTACATAGGAACATTTGAAACTTTTTTTCATTAATAATGTCATTCTTTTGTCTTCTGGACTAAAAAATTTATTAAGAGTCATTTGATTAGATGGCACTAACTAGCCAGTCTATCATTTTACATTGGCATGTGATTTCTCCCTTTAATTAATCTTCAATTATTACTACCACTTTAATTTTCCTGACATTATACTTAATTATGAAGGGACTACCACATAATGTCAAAATTCTACAAGTTATATAAGACTCCATATATAGTTTGTTTCTCTTATGACAAATTTCCTACTATTATCCTCAAAAAAAGTCCTCTTGGGCAGTAGCATAATGGTTAAGGGAATGCAGGCTCTGGAGTCAGTCAGCCTTGAGGTAAATACTAGCTCCCCAATGTGAGCTGGGTCAAGTTACTTAACTCCTCTGTGCCTCAGGTCCCCCAACAGTAACATGTGGATAGTATCCACCTCTGAGGGCTGTTGGGAAGATTAAGTGGCATAATATACACAAGACAAGTAAAATGCCTGTCATGGAGTGAATAATGTTACTGTTACCAATATTCCTGCATTATACTGTTCCTCTTGTGTGCAACAGTTTAGAAGATACAAAACAAGTCTCTTCTATGGTCCCTACACCTTTAAGAAATTTTTTATATAGCTGGGAGAGGGAAGATATACACAGGAGCTGAAGTCAAAAGAGCAGACCTGCCAAATACTAAGAAGTCTTGAGCTTCTGTTTGTTGGGCAGGATGAGAGAGACAGGATATGCAATCTAGGGCTCACCCAATGTGCTGAATACTTTCTGAAAAGCTAGAACTCCAATAGGCTATCCCCTCAGGCTTCAGGGTGGACAAAGGTACCATGAAAAAAGAAAGAAGTAGCCAGGAAATCTGCTTATCTGCACCTTTAAGTTGGGTGGAGAGGGAAAATAAATCTACCCCGAGAACATGTAACTACAAGCAATGTGTTAAACAGTTTAAAACCTGAAAAAATGTAAGATTTTTGAAGTGGTTCAGGTTGGTAGTGACCTCAGGTGAATGACTGAAACAAGTACAAATCCTTGCAGATTCTCTGAAGAAATTTCCATAGATCAAGTTCTGAGGAATGAGAGTTAATAGTCAAAACCCACAATGCACATGTGGAAATAAAACACTACAGGCAAGAGCCAGCAGCATCTGACCCATAAAGACTTGAAGGATTAGAATTAGACACAGAATATAAAATAACTATTTTAATACGTTTTAAGAAATAAATGTTTGAAAATACAAGTAACCAAGCAGTTTGAAAAAGCATAAGAACCTCCAAAAATAATTGAGTGATAACTCAATGGGAGAGGGAAAAAATGAATGGATCGAATGGCTCTTCAGGCAAAGCTAAAGAGAAATATTAGCGAAGTGGGAAATAAATGCAATAATACAGCCCATCTGCTTTATTTCCACCCTCTCATTTTGGGTTTTCCATTTACCATGGCTTTTTGATATGACGCTTCATGAAAAGTTCTGGCCTGAGCAGGACCTCTATGGAAGGAGGCAACAAAAATTGCTGGTTCAAAGATCTTGAAGAGATTTTTCTGGATAACTCAGAGGACATTCTTATTAGTAAGTGCAAGAGATAAGGCTGATACAGGCCAATGTGGAAGAGTGGAAGAAAAAGACAAAACTGTGAAGAGCCTTTGGAACCTTGAAAGTCAGTTTGAATGATTTTTAACTCAAAAGTTGGTGAAACATTATGGGTTTTGATCAAAGAGGGTGCTTTAAGAAAATTAAATCAATGGTAGCTTAAGGTCCAATTTTTAGCCCATTACTTTTATTTTTTTTAAGATTTTATTTATTTATTTGAGAGAGATAGAGGCAGCCAGCGAGAGAGGGAACACAAGCAGGGGAGTGGGAGAGGAAGAAGCAGGCTCCCAGCGGAGGAGCCTGATGTGGGGCTCGATCCCAGAACGCTGGGATCATGCCCTGAGCCGAAGGCAGACGCTTAATGACTGTGCCACCCAGGCGCCCCTAGCCCATTACTTTTAAATGGATGTTGACATTTTCACATTTTATATAGTACCTAAATAAGGATAAAAAACAATGTATACAATTGATTTCATTTTTCTGTTAATTGTCTTGCTGCTTCTCCAGATTATAAAACTCTCAAGGGCAGAAATGTCTTGCTTCTCTTTTATCTTTCACCATGCTAGCACAAATAAATTCCTCAAGAAATTAGGATTAGGATTTTACTAATACGAAATAAAGGTAGAGTCAATATGATCAAATACTACACTGGGAGATCTCATATGGTTAACTGCCACTACACAGTAATCCGTGTGATCATGCTATGTAAGTTTTTCTCGGAGATAAAACAACACAAAAACTCCCACCCTATAACTCTTCCTATGCTAGTAAAAAAAAAAGAAAAGAAAAAAAAAGCTGTAAATAAATACTATATGCAAAGTAAGTAAACATACCTTCCATCACCGTTCATCTTTTTCACTAATAACTTAAGTATACTAAGATTCACGATGTCAACTTTTTATATACCAATTTTTAAATGTTTCATTAGCTGAGGTAGGCAGTGTAGAAGAAAAATGGGAGGAAGATGATACTGTTTTATAAGCTTGTCCCTAACCTCACTCCTTTCCAAAAAAAAATTAAATTCAAGGTTTTCTGTCAAAAGCTAAATATTCAAACCAGTACTCAGCAACACAGAAAGTAAAATCATAATTCTTTAAAAAGAAAAAATTCTTTAAAAAGTTAAAAATTTACCATCTCTCACACTAGATTAATCTTCCTCTCTTTTTCTCTTGTCCTTTTTTTTTCTATCTCCCCTTTGATCTTTATTAATTTCTGTGTTACCTAATTTCAAATTGATAAAGTTAGTTCAAGGATTTTTTTCATAGCTTAAGGGTGTAACCATAAGCATGACTTTATAAATGATGAAATTACCAACCTAAACAAACAATTCTCACATATCTTACCTAAAATTATTCAAATATGAATATCTTCCTCAAGTTAAAAAAAGCCTAGTTTTATTAATGTGATTAATTGCTAGAATAAAAGGGACATCCTAAGGAATGTGGAATAGAAGAATTTTTATTTCTTACTGGCTTCCTCAAGAAACTGAAGTAATCTCTGAAGCTAAACTGGGAAAATTCCTACCACAGTTAATTTGCTATGCTGAAAAATAATCAGAAGAATAGAGAATTTTAATACATATCCTATCTCAAACATTCATAAAGCGGAATCCCCATTTCTCTCCCAGATTAAGGATATTCTTGATTACCTTGCTCTAAATATTTAGATTATCTTAAAACCCCTTAGGCACCTCTATCTCTTGTTGTCCCATTCAAAACAGATCATCCAAAGGCTTAAACATAATATAAAAAGGTACAGACACCAATTATTAACTTTTTATGGGACAACAATGGTAGATGATAAGATCCGTATTATAAATGATCAACATTTAAACTTTGATCAACATTTGCCACCAAAGTAAGTCGAACTTTTCTTATTTCACCTTTTTTTTTTTTAAAGATTTTATTTATTTATTTGACAGAGATAGAGACAGCCAGCGAGAGAGGGAACACAAGCAGGGGGAGTGGGAGAGGAAGAAGCAGGCTCATAGCGGAGGAGCCTGATGTGGGTCTCGATCCCATAACGCTGGGATCACGCCCTGAGCCGAAGGCAGACGCTTAACTGCTGTGCCACCCAGGCGCCCCTTATTTCACCTTTTTTTAAGTCCTCAAATCCAAATTGTTCCTTTTATATCCCTTAGGATGAAATGAATGTTCCAAAACCGCTGTATACAAACCAGCATAAAGAACACTACAGCTCTCAGATAACCCACTAGACGTAAGTTGTAACATCTCCCAGCGTTAACTTTTCCCCTTTGTTTAAATATTCAATAAGATGTACTGATGAAATATGGACACACTATAAACAATCTGATTTCTTCCCCTTGAATTTATAAACAACTTTAATTGATGTCAGTTTCAGAAATGGAAAAATCAGCAGAACTGCATTTTATCTCTTTTGGAATCACAGAATTAGTGAGTCATAGTGAAATATTTATAAGGCCTACATAATTTACAAATAGCTTTAAATTGAAATTTTAATTTTAGTAATTGTAGATTCACATGTGGTTGTAAGAAATAATAGAGAGGGATCCCTTGTATATGTAATTCAATTTAGACACAGAAAATACATATTTTTAAAGATTTTATTTATTTGAGAGAAAGAGACAGAGATAGCGACAGAGATAGAGAGATCATGAGTGGGGAGGAGAGGTAGAAGCAGACTCCCCGCTGAGCAGGAAGCCTGACCCAGGGCTCGATCCCAGGACCCCAGGATCATGACCTGAGCCCAAGGCAGATAGACACTTAACCAACTGAGCCACCCAGGTGCCCCAAGATGCAGAAAATATTAAGAGATATTGAAGACTGGGAAATAAGAGTGATATAGGAAATACAAACTAATATTTTTGTGAGCTATGACCATACATATTTATTTCTACAACTGCTACTTTCCCATCTGAAAAGTGAGTCATTGAGCTCATGGTGGAATTATCAATTTATAAAAATATGAATAGGCTTATAAGAACAATGAGATACTGGCCATAAACTCTTCAATTTCAAAACAGACATTTTACAAATATATTCACATTCTTTTTTTTTTTTTTTAAAGATTTTATTTATTTATTTGACAGAGATAGAGACAGCCATCGAGAGAGGGAACACAAGCAGGGGGAGTGGGAGAGGAAGAAGCAGGCTCCCAGTGGAGGAGCCTGATGTGGGGCTCAATCCCAGAACGCCGGGATCACGCCCTGAGCCGAAGGCAGACGCTAAAAGACTGAGCCACCCAGGCACCCCCAAAATATATTCACATTTTGATAGCACCATGTATTTATTAAAACTTTGTTCTTATTACTCAAACAAGGTAATATTCAAATAATTTAAAAAGGACTTTAGTTTATTCAAGTTGCTCTCAATATGAGACCAAAAAGATATGGTTTTATTTATTTATTTTTAAAGATTTTATTTGTGAGTGAGCGAGTGAGAGAGAGAGAGCATGAGTCGGGGGAGGGGCAGAGGAAGAGGGAGAAGTAGACTCTGTGCTGAGTGGGGAGCCCAATGAGGGCTCGATCCCGGGACTCTGGGATCATGACCTGAGCTGAAGGCAGATGCTTAACCGACTAAGCCACCCAGGTGCCCCAAGATATGGTTTTTAAAAACTGTTTCTTCTAGCACCCCAGCACTGAGATACAAACTAACTTGAATATGATGAATTATTAATTAACATATCAGAAAGAGCACAGGGAAGTAGAGGCAGTTATGATATGAAAACTGATTTGGGGGGCGCCTGGGTGGCACATGGGGCGCCTGGGTGGCACAGCGGTTAAGCATCTGCCTTCGGCTCAGGGCGTGATCCCGGCGTATGGGATCGAGCCCCACATCAGGCTCCTCTGCTATGAGCCTGCTTCTTCCTCTCCCACTCCCCCTGCTTGTGTTCCCTCTCTCGCTGGCTGTCTCTATCTCTGTCGAATAAATAAATAAAATCTTAAAAAAAAAACAAAACTGATCTGGAACTTGAAACATATTTTCCTAAAGACATAGTGTTTACGTTCCTAGATTAGTCCCTAAAAACATATTAATTTCATAAATTGCTAAAACACAATCCAGATAGTATTACTTCTATCATTCTACCATAAATTATAGAGCATTTCCTCATTTATGTACCCTTTAACACTTGGTATTTCTGACTTAGTGCTTCTTACACAGTGCTCAGTTAGTTATCCAATTATTATTATTATTTAAAGAATTATTTATCCATTTTAGAGAGAGCATGAGTGGAGGGAGAGGGAGAGACGGAATCCTCAAGCAGACTCTCCCCTGGGCACGCAGCGTAAAGCAGGGCTTGATCGCACGACCCTGAGATCATGACCTAAGTTGAAATAAAGTCGGCTGCTCAACCAACTGAGCCACCCAGGGACCCCAGTGACCCACATTATTAAACCATATCCCTAATGGTGGACACTTAAGTAGCTTCTTTGGGGCTCTGTTTTAGATAATATTTACATACAATTTTTGATTATGCAGGATCTGGCTAGTCACAGGTTTTGGTAATCTTTCTTTTGATGAAACACCAAAGAAAAGATTGACAGAAATAGTTAAAAAGACAGTCATTAAGATGAATATTTAGAATAAAAAGTACTTAAGTGCTATTTTAAAAAAAATCTCACCTGAAAGAACCCATGTTTTGAAATGAAAATACAATCTCAAGTTTTTCAAATGAGCCAATTTTATTGTGTCAGCCCATAAATTTCTATTAAAGGGCAATTTCAGAATCATTTAAAATATAACTAGTATTTGGAAGTAAGAACTGGTACTTACCAAGTGGAGCTTTGAGAAAACGCCGCTCAATGCCCTGCTCTATCTGAAAAAGTGCCATTGCCAAATAATGAACCACATTGCTCACTGATTGTGGGGTACTTGCATTAGTTGAGACAGTACTTGGAGTTTCTGTTTTTATGCCCAAAAGTCTACAATGAAAACATGGAAGAGTTTATGGTACTTAAACTGTTAGGTAAAACTTGAGTGCATTCCTCCAAATGCTTACTTACACCTGTGTAAGGAATAGTTTCCTCAATCACACAGGAGATCACATAAGCCAGTAGGAAAGGGAGATAAATACATGAATCAAGAGCTAAACTAAATCCCAAATCATTTAAGGAGGTCAGAAGGGCAACTATTTGGGGGGAAAGTGGATGAGACAAGGCTTAGGGAAAAGGTTCTAGGTAGATGACCCAGTGATGGGCCTTAACGGTAAGTATCCCAGGCAGCTTACCTATCTCTCTTTTTCTCTTGCTTCAACTTTTACTGGCGGGGACACTGAAAGCTGCCTCCTACGTAGTTCCTTAGCCTCCAGTCTTATTCCCTTTGCAATAAATCTCCATACTGCTGCTAAAATGAGCATTTAAATGCGCAAACCTATTCGCTCAAAGCCTTCAGTACTACGTCTTCCCTCCCAGTATCGTATCTTCCTTTCCTTCTAAATAATAAACTCCTTAAGGGGAGTTACCCAAAAATAACTCTGAAAGTCAAAGTATCTATCTACAGATATACATTCTGATTAATAATTCAAATAATACTTAAGCCTACCACAATTTACTAAGTTATCCTACAGAAAAAGAAAAATGGATAGTATAAAGTTACTTTAAAAACCTTAAGTTCAAAGACTTTTTTTTTTTAAACTTGAGAATTATCATTATCCTAATTTACTGTCTTTTGGCTGCACTAGCATAACGTAGATTAAAAGAGAGCCTGAGGTTGAGGAAAATGATCATGTCAGTGGTTACAAGTATTAAAAGTCCTCATGATAAGATTTTAAAAAGAAACATTTACTAAAAAGAACCATACAATTGAAATGGCAGGGAAAAGCGAGTTATTTTAGAAAACTCCTTTTTGTACCTGTCTTTTACAACGACCTTCGCTTGCTCATCGATTCCCATCTCTTCTACATCTTCATTCACAGTCTTAATGACCCCATTTTCCTTGTTTTCCTCACTTAACAGCTCATACCGTCCGCTCTCTAATGCTGATCTCCAGATGTGTCGATCTGTAACCTGTAACAAAACCCAAATTTACCAACCTGGAAAAATGGCATATGTTGTTCCTAAGAAGTATGACATTCAATGTACATATGAAAAATTCATGACTATTCTAGAACAGATTGTGAATCAAAAAGGGATCTAAAAATAAGGTTACTAAGTGGCCAAAATGAAATTCATATCATTCGTAGATGGAAGCTTTAGTACCTCACTCTTATATAGGGAAGTCATAAACAGTTCTAAGATTGGTCACCTGATAGTAGCAAAAAAGTGACAGATGAGAGCAAAGGAATGAACAGAACACACATATCAAGCATGAATTACTTACAGATTTTAAAAAGGTAACAAAGAAACCAATAAACAAACCAGACTCAGCAGAGCAGGCAGGAGCTAGTCAAGGAAGAAGAAAATATCCTTACACATTTTAATATCTCGGATGAAAATACCATAAAACAGATATTTTAAAAATACTAAAAATTAGAATTAAAAAGAATTAAGTTCACTAAATTCTGTTTAAGAAAGCAGATAGCCATACAGTATATTTAAGAAAGATCTCTATCCATATATAAATATTTTGATACAGGGGAACAAACTTAGTTTTCATAAAAAATATACCACTCCCAGGTATTTATTCAAAACACACATGCCTTGCCTGTACCAAATAAATTAACAAATATGTCCAAAACTTTGGTAATTAGATAAACTAAAAAGGGGAACAGGTACAAACCTTGATCGCTCCTAATGTTCCTTGGTAGATTCTGTCTTCAATATCCAAAAGAAAATCTCTAAGCCTCAATTCAAGCTGTCTTTCTGCAGACATCTGAGCTGAATCATATGCAGTGGAAGATCTTCCCCGACTGTAGGTAGGTTTGCTATCAGTTTGAGGTTTGTCTGAAATAGTCATCAATACCTTTATTATGATTTTCTTACTAAAAAATATAATTTCCCCAATGTGATGGTATGATCGTGAGATAATTGATATAAAACCACTTAGTAAATCCTCAAGTGAAAAAAACAGGGGGGTGGAAATGTTTGCACACCAGGTATCTGAAAAGGAACTTGTTGTCTAGAATATCTGAAGAACTCTTACAACTCAATAAAAAGGTATTCCAATAAGACAAATGGGCAATGAATGGATATGAATAGACTTTTAAGGAAGACATAAAAATAGCAATAAGACCATGAAAAGATGCTCAACATTATTAGTCATTAGGGAAATTCACATCAAAACCACAATAAAGTACCACTTCATACCTCTAAAAGGGCTAGAATCTAAAAGTCAGACAATAACAAGTGTTGCCAAGGACGTGGAAAACTTTTAAAACTCATACACTATTGGCAGGAATACAGAATGGTGCAGCTGCTTTGGAAAACAGTATGACAGTTCCTCAGATGATGACACAAAATTATCACATGACCCAATAATTTCACTTTTAGGTATATACCCAAGAGACATGAAAACTTATGTTGAGACAAAAACCTGTGTACAAATGTTTACAGCAGCATGATTCATAACTGCCAAAATATGGAAACAACAGAAACATCCACCAACTAACATATGGTTAAATAAAATGTGTTATCTATCTGTCTGTATAATGGAACATCTTTTGGTTATAAAAAGGTATGAAGTACTGACATGTGCTATTTACCTGGATGCACCTTGAAAACATTAGGCTAAGTGTAAGCCAGTCACAAAAGACCATATATTATATGATCACATTCATACAGAATGTTCAGACAAGGAAACTGACAGAGACAGAAAACACATTTGGGCTTTGTTTCTGAGGTGATAGAAATGTTCTACGATTGACTGTGTGATGGCTGCACATTTGTGAATATAATGGAAACCACTGAATTGTACACTTCAAATGAGTGAATTGTATGGTGTATGAACTAAATCCCAATAAACCTGCTAAATAAAGAATTGTGATCTACAGTTTTTAATCCTGAAGACAACTAAAGTAGTCGTGACAATATGCCCCTAAATTTAAGAGTTCTTTACCTAGAGAATATCGTTTAGTAATAACGAAAACTTATACCCCAAAACGCCTTCCTGCTTTCTCTGATCTGTTACCAATGAACCAGGCATCACATAGGAGATGTTGCCATGTGATCTGCCCTTGCTGCCCATCTCCAACGAAGTGATCACTAAGGGAACCTGTCCCTGGACCCTTAGTCAAAACCCTTAGCGACTGAACTCTCACTATCATGTCGAATGTCTAAAACTAACATTAACCTTAGTGCCCTGGGTATTGGGTCTACTGATCAGGGAATGAGATCCGGAAGAGCACGGAGCTTCGCACACTGTCATTCCTCATAATCCAAGTGGAACCCAGTGAAATCTAGAGAACCTTGTTTCTCTAACTGGTAAACATTCTCTAACTTGCAAACCGAGGGCACGGTCCAAATGAAAGAGAAGGTGTTTTAAATACAGCTGTAATAGTTTGACAAATGCTTAAACCTGAACCAGAGACTATGGGAAGAGAAAAAGAAAAGAAACAGTTTTCAGTGAAAATTTACCTGAAAAATGAAATTTCTCTTCAGAAAAATGGGCAAGCTGTGCACATATTCTGCTCTTCTCTTGCAACAAAGTTTCTTTTAAGGCACTTTCTCTATGTCCTCTAGAATTAAGAGCTTCGATAAGCTGGTCCAGCTGCTCACGAGAGCTGTAAAAGCACCACCGGTTTGGCCTACGCACTGGTTCTGGAAGCCGCACAGAAGCATCACACGGACCTCGGTCGATGATGGAGGTAGATTCAGACATCAAAAACTCTCCAGTTTTAGTGGATACCTGAGGCTCTTGAGACTGCACACTATTCTGAAATGACGAAGGTCTAGGCAACAGCATGTCTTCGGTGAGACCGGAATAATCCTCTTCAATAAATAATCCAGGAATAGAAGGGAAAATCCAGTATCGCCTATACATGCGGTCTCGGCCCAAGGGAAAGATATTGGTACACGCTATGGCACTTTGGATTTTTTCCAAGAGCTCTTTCTCTTTCCGTTGATGTTCCTGTTTTAAAGCTTCTTCCTCATCAGCAGTAAGAGGCTCTCTTGTTACACAGTTGACCTCTTCTTGCCTTGTGAATTCTTTAAATCCATTTTGTCCCCTTTTTCCTGTAGTTTAAACATTTGATCATCACCATCATATTTTAAATTTTCATCAGAAAAATACAGAGCTATCCCAAGTTACTATGTATTATGGACCAAACTGAATGCCCCCCAAATTCATAGGCTGAAATCCTAAACCCCAATTTGACATATTTGGAGACAGGGGCCTTAAGGAAATAATTGAGGTTAAATGAGTTCAAACAGTAATTCAGGACCGGTGTCCTTTTAAGAAGAGAAAGAGACTAGGGTGCTTACTCTCTTCACTTGTGGGCATAGAGGAAAGGCTGTGTGTGAGGACACAGCGAGAAGGTGCTACAGCAACCTGAGAGAGGCCTCACCAGAAATCAATCCTGCTGGTACCTTGATCTTGGACTTCCAGCCTCCAGAACTGTGAGAAAATACATTTCTGTTGTTTAAAGCCCCCGGTCTGTGGTATTTTATTTATTATGGCAGCCTGAACAGGCTAATACACTGTGCTGATAAGAAACCGGTGCACTTAAATACAAGGGACACACAAAAAACTGCAATCGCCATACTGGAGAGTGAGCCCGAGTCCGTTATTCTGCCACACACATTCAGTCCTTTCTGAGGCAGGAGTGAGCAAGCTAACTTTTGTAAAGGGCTAGCTGGTAAGTATTTTTAGGCTTTGTGGGCCATATGGTTTCTGTCACAGCTGCTCAACTGTGCCATTGTGGCATGGAAGCGGCCACAGAAAGTATGTAAATGAACAAGCATGACTGGGTTCAATTAAAACTATGGTCACTGAAATCTGAGTTTCATATAATTTTCATATTACAAAATATCATTCTTTTTCCTCCAACTATTAAAAAATGTAAAAATGTAAAAACCAGTTTATCTGGATTATATAAAAACAGGCAGGGTAGATTTGGCCAATGGGCTGTAGTTTACTAATCACTGATTTAAGGTAACAGAACCCCTAATGCTTAGTTGGGTACCTAGCAACTCAAAAAAAGGACATTTCCCACCAGGAAATGTTTCCCCAGGAGGTACGGCTACATGAGAAACTTCTGATCAAAGAGATGGGAATAGAAGCATTATATGTAACCTCTGGGTTGTACCTCTTTCATTTTCCTTCTTTCAACTAGCCAGAATGGAGCCATGGGGATAAATCATTTTGGAATATGAGGATGGCAGCAAAACCCTAAGGATGGCAGTACAAACAAGACAGAAAGAGCCTGGATTCCTGGTGACCTGCCTGGGCTTTTATGATGTGTTGAAGAATTAAACTTCTCCCGTTTCAATCACTGACAGATTGCTTAGAATGCTGGGGAGTTATTTCTTCTATTTCTTTTGCTTGAAAGGGTCTGTATAAGATTAGAATTATCTGCTGCTTTAAAATTTGGGAAAATTCACCTATAAAGCTGTCCAGGACTTAACAAAGTATTCGTTGTAGGAAGATTTTTTTTTTTTTTTAAAGATTTTATTTATTTATGTGACAGAGAGACAGCCAGCGAGAGAGGGAACACAGCAGGGGGAGTGGGAGAGGAAGAAGCAGGCTCATAGTGGAGGAGCCTGATGTGGGACTCGATCCCGGAATGCCGGGATCACGCCCTGAGCCGAAGGCAGATGCTTTAACGACTGCGCTACCCAGGCGCCCCTGATTTTTTTTTTTTTTTAATTCTGGAAGGGGGGCAGAGCAGGTGTCAGACAGAGGAAGAAGGGGAGAGAGAATCTTAAGCAGGCTCCATGCCCAGTGCAGAGCCCAACATAGGGCTTGATCTGACAACCCTGAGATCATGACCTGAGCCAAAACCAAGAGTCGGACACTTAGCCAACTAAACCATCCAGGTGCCCTGTAGAAAGATTTTTAACACTGATTCAAGATCTAATGGTTTAGGACCATTCACATTTTAAAATTTCTTGTGAATCCATTTTTATAATGTGTATTTTTCTAGGATTTTGCTTATTTTTGCCTACACTTTCAAAGTAATTTCCATAAAACTGTATATGCTATCCCTGTACCTTTAAATTTCTACTTTATCTGTAGTTATGTTGCTTCCCTTTTGAGTCTTAACCTTACTGTGACTCCCCACCCCCTGCTCCCAAATTGATTTCAGAAGAAAGATTTGTCTAGTTTGTAACTTTTTCAAAGAATAAACTTTTGGCTTTGCTGTTCTCTTCTATTACTTTCTATTAATTTCTACTTGCATCTATTGTTTCCTTTTATCTGGAGGGATTATTCTGTTTTCTACCTCTAACTTCTTATATGAATGCCTAGCTCAATTTGCCTTTCTTCCTTCCTAATATGTATTAAAACTAGAAATTTTCCTCTAAGTAGAGGGACTGTATCCAACAAGTGTTAATGTACAATACTGATTAGTTTTTTCAGTATAGATTAGTTTTAAATATTTTCTAGTTTCCATTTATGGTTTCTCCTTTGACCTATTACTTAGAAGTATGTCTTAAAACTAATCAAATGAGGCCTTTTGGTTTGGATTTCTAAATCAATTGCATTATAATCAGAAAATGTAGCCTCCATGATACAGATCTTCCGTCTACTTATAACTATTTAGCAAATAATGTAGAAAAAAAAGATACCATTGAAATTACAGGCACAGAATAAAGTTAAAAATCTCCTTCAATAGTTGTCAATGAAGACGGTTAAAGATCCTCAGAAGTAATTTCTATCAACAACTTTCAAAAAATATATTCCCTTTGATCCAGCAATTCATGAAATTGTTCCAAGGTAGTTGACTTCCATTCTCAGCCATATGGTACCAATTATAAGGATTACTGACTTTTGTATTTCTAGCATCTAAAAGGCACTTAATGCATGTTGAGTATGCTATAGAATAAAAATTTGTATTTGGCCTAAAATCAAATAGTAAACACAAAACTCAATAGAACTCGCTAACCAAAAGTTGAAGTTATGAGAAACTGACCTATTAAAACAGTATGAATACTGTCACTCCTCCCTCAAGTATAACTGACATGAGAATAAAGACTGAATGTAACTTCTAACAGCATTTTTTAACAAAATGGTCACCATTTAAAAAACTTACCACAGCTATGATTTGGGCATTTAAAAAACAAACACACCCTGCAATCACAAATGAAGTAACCTAATACATATTTCAGAATAGCTGAATTATAAAGTGCCTTATTAATTAAAAACAAGAAGGCACGCCCTTAAGAAATTTCTGTATTACCCCTTCTGCCTCTTTTATGTGATCCTGGGTCATCTTCATCTTCAGTGACTGTATCTTGATCAAGTTCCTTTTGCTCTATTTCTTTGCTCTCAGTGCTAGTATCAAAATCTTCCCTTTCTTCCTCCCTTAAGGAAAAAAAAATGAGATTATTTTCCGTTCATGAGATATTGCCTGCCTATGAAGTGCTAGCCATTATGTTTAGGAAGTAGTGGACAAGATGACAGAGAGTTTATATTCTTGCAGAGAAAACAGGTAATAACACGATTATAAAATTAAAGTATATAGTAACCATTAAAAAATGAGAAGTTCAAGTTGCTATGAAAGCATTTCAAGGAGAACCAAATCTAGTCTCAAGGATCAAGAAAACCTTGCTTGAAGAAGTGGCATTTAAACTGTGAGACTAAGGAGACTGAGGAGGGGCAAAGCGGCAGGTGAGAAGAAATCTCCATTTCTAGAAGCGGGGGTAACATGTGCAAAGGCTCTGAGCCTTTGAGAAAAGGAAGGAGCTTATCATTTTGAGAAAAATATAAAACAAAAAGAAGTAATCCAAGATATGGATGAGAAAAAGGCAGGGTTAGATCATACTGGGCTTTATAGGGCATGATTCAAAAAGCAATGGGAAAAAAAAAATTAGAAGAGTTTAGAAAAGGGAAATGATAGGATTAGAAAGCACTTTGGTTGCTATGTGGAAAATGATCTGGGAGAGAAAGTAGATGAGGGGAGACAAGAGGCCACTGTAACAGTCCAGGTAGCTGGCTGGGAGGTGATGGCTGGCTCAGAGTAGAAAGTAGACAAATGGTGGAGGAGAGCAGGTGAATTTCAGATATAGCAAGTAGGCTGAATGACACAAGATGGATATTTTATCTAATTCATTATACTGTCCAAATTAAAACTAAAACTGTAATGAACCTTGAAATAAGTTCCACCATTTATGTTCTTTATCCAAACAGAGGTTTGCAAACTCAAATGTGTTTAGGAGCCAGAGAGATAACGTAAATGAGTGAGGCTAGATAAGGATTAAAAAAATACGAAATGGCAGAATCTATAATGTGCTTATTTTTCTTTTTTTCCAAATTAAGAGATCACAAGGAAAAAGTCTGTAACTATAGGAGGTAATGAATAGCAACTAAACTTACTGTGGTAATTATTTCACAACGTATGCATATATCAAATCATTATGTTGTACACCCTAAATGATTAATACAATGTTAGAAGTCAATTATATTTCAATAGAACTGGAAAAGGTTTATAAAATGTAAAAAGAATATTGAGCTATAACTCACATATCCTAAAATCATCATTTTAAAGTGGACAAATTCAGTGGTTTTTAGTATATTCGCAAGGTTGCGGAGTCATTATCCCTATCGAATTCCAGAACAGTTTCATCATTCCAAAACAAAAACCCCATAGCCATTATTAGTCACGTTCCATTTCCTCTTCCCCACTGCCCTGATAACCACTCATCTACTTTTTGCTGTGGATTTGCCCATTCTGGACTTTTTATATAAATGGAATCATACACAACATGGCCTTTTGTGACTGGCTCCTTTTACTCAGCATGTTTTCAAAGTCCATCAACACTGTAGCATGTATGAGAATTCTATTCCTTCTTATTGCTGAACAACATTGTGCTGTATGGATATACCAACAAAGAAATACACCATTTTGTTTATCCATTCATCAACTGATGGACATTTGCGTTATTACTTTTTTTTTTTTTTGGCTATTAAGAACAATAACGCTATGAACTTTTGTATATACATTTTTGGGTGAACATATGCTCTTAATTCTCTTCAGTATATACCTAGGAGTGAAACTGTTGGGTCATACGGTAACAAATTGCTTGTCTGAGAGACGCCAAACTTATCCAAAGCAGCTGCACCATTTTACATCTCTACCCGCAATACATGAGAGTTCCAATTTCTCCACATTCTCACCAACGCTTCTTATTGTCCCTTAATTGTATTTCAGCCATCCTAGCAAATGTGAAGTAATATTTCATTGTGATTTCATGTGCATTTCCCTGATGACTAATGATATTGAGTGTCTTTTCATGTGCTTCTTGTATATCTATTTTCTCTGGAGAAATGCCTATTAAAATCCTTCGCCCATTTTTTAATTGGGTTGTTCTTTTATTGTTGAGTTATATGAGTTCTTCATATATTCTGGATATTAAACCATTATTAGATATATGCTTTGCAAATATTTTTTCCCATTCACTGGGTTGTCTTTTTACTTTCTTAACAGTGTTCTTTAAAGCACAAAAGTTTTTAATTTTGAAGAAATCCAATTATCTATTTTTTTCTTTGATTGCTTCTGCTTTAGGTATCAGATTAACTTTCCTGTGCTGTCCAAATTCCATTTCTTAAGGTATTACTGATGGCCATATAAAATGCAGCTGTTACAAGTTTGTGACTTATGACCTTAAGACTAATAGGTATTTTTATATGCAAGGATAACTAAAAGTCAATATACGAATTTCAGAATACTGAGATTTTTAGAACCTTCTTTTGCAGATTTCATAAAAGAATTATTTCTGCAAAATTTGAATATGGTTAGCCATCTACAATATGCAAAAATTCCCACTTGTCTTCATAGCCAATTTTCATCCCAAATATTTTCAAACGCAACAGAGTACTTGAGTCACTAAATAACTTAACGTGCTTCCACCTTCTCCCTATACCTATTAAAACCTCCAATTTCATCCCTGTTCCTCAATAAATTCAGAGGAGCTTTGTGAAACACAGTGTACAACTGTGATGGTGGTGGGGGCAGATACCACTATTAATGCTAGAAATGTATTACTGGTTAAAAATAGCCTATTGAAAGGTCTTCTGGGCAATTATCATTTATAACATTAATTCTATGAGAAAATGAATCCTAGATTCCCTGAAAGTATTTTTTAACATAACACATGTGTACTTGAGAACTGTATATATAAAAATTTCATAGGTCCCTGGTATAATTATTATGTACCTATAAATAAAAAAAACTAGAAAACTAGTTTTTAAAACTTTCGAAAAGCTTTTTAGAGTTTAAGGTGCTGATTTTTATTCTTTATGTAAAGCCTAATGAGCACTGTAACTCAAACCATACCCAACAGATGTATCTGCAGCTGAATTTCTCTGCTCATCTTCCTTCAGTTTCTCTTGTTTCTCTTTCATTTTTTGTTCTTGTTCCTTCAGTTTTTCTTCCTTCCTTTTACGAATTCTGAAAGTTAACATAAAATGTTATGGTTTATTTGATGGAAGATACTTTTAACTTTTGGCATATTGCTTTCAATCATAAAATTATGGAAAGTGCTCTAAAATTTATCACAAGTTATAATGTAGTAATTCATTCATAACCTCTTAGTTAAGCCATCGAATATCAGTGTGAGCCAATATCGCGTTACAGCCCAATGTGAAATACCGTTTCAGATGCAAGGAAATAAACAACCTTCATGAGCACAACTGACTATAATTATCTCTTACCGAGCAGCTGCTTCTTCCCTCTCTTTCCGATGTTGTTCTGCTTTTAACTCCCGGAACTCCTGCTTTGCCTGTCGTAATATATCAACATAATCTTCAATGAAATCCCTAGTAGAAACTAGGGTCAGTAGTTTCCCACAGAGAGCATGAAGTATCTTCATTTTTTCTCCTGTCAAAAATTGGTAAATAACTTCTGTATCATCAATGACAAAAAGGAACTGTTTGAAAAATCTTGATTTGTGGCTCAACGTGAAAATGCTTAATAAAGAAAAGGAAAAAGTCTCAAGATCAAACATGCCAATGGCATGTCTTCAGAAAAAAGCACCTCTGAATCCAAATTAACAGGTATGTGACATACAAGGCATTTCAAATACAAATAACTGCCATATAGACCAGATAAATAGACATCAAAAATTTTCTAATGACAAAGAATTTTTTTCAAGTTTTAATTTTGAGGCTCACTTAGGAAGTTCAAATAAAAACTAAATTATTACCATATGAATTAAAAAAAATGGCAACAAATCGCTACTCTGAAAATACTGCAAAAAAACACTACTACAAATTATAAAAACTATGTGAATGTTAGGAACGAAGGCGCTCTACTTTTATTATATGTACTCTTAAATAAGCATATTAAATTAAGCTCTATTTATTTGTGCATTGTAATTTTTTACTTAAAAAAGGAAGTGAAAAGTAACTTCATCTTAACTTTATATACCATTTCTCATACCTCAAACATTATTCAAGCAAATGTTAGAATTTAGCAGCTACACCTTAAATTTCTGATATACTGACAAATAAAATAAAAGCTAGCTAATTCTCACTTATCCTTCTAAATTTAGCAGATTAACCACAAATTTTTAAAGTAATAGAAAATCCAAATGAAAAAGAAAAGAAAATCAGAAACAGAGCTAATATGAATAACGACAGTAGTCTCCATTTGGGTCACGATTTGTATTCCAACCATTTTTTTTAAGGACTGTTCTCCTTTTCTTTTAAAACTGCTATCATCTAAAATTTTTCATCGGCACCGAGTTTTCTGGGCTAAAGAGGTAGAAGAGTGGAGGAAGTGGGCAGGGTATACAAATTCCAACTGGCAAAGTTTACCTGGCGTCAAATCATACACTGAAGTGCTTGCCAGTTTCTTCACGAGACTGGGATTGCTCAAACGAAGCTCCATACAGGCGTCATCCGTGGCGTCAAATCCTCCTCGCTTTTGATATCTGTACTTTGCATTTGCTGATGTTACATCAGCACCTGAAGCTAAGATGTGCAGTCTGAGGATTTCAGAAAGAGTGCAGCTATCAAGATCCAAGCTTTTCAAACTGCAGCCTATAGTTGTTAAAAAATGAAATTGTCATTTAGAATACAAGCAGTAAATCCTCAACAGTATAAAATGTACCTTTATAAAATTAAAAATAAAAGCCAATCAAAAAAAAAATAAAGCCCACACATACCCTGGTGCAACTGCGGCCACGCAGCTGCCAGAGACGCAACTGCAGACAGTGCAGATTTTGTGGGGTCTGCATCTTCGTCCAAAGCCTCTGTTAAATCTTTAAGGAAATAAATACTTCATTCTAGTGCAAATCAAAACTGGAATATTTGGGAATAATGCCCTTCTAAAATGATGAAAGAAACAGCAAACAGCTTAACATTCGGGAACCTCAAAAGAACCAACACTAGGTACAACAAGCATCATTCACATTCTGCCCAGTGTCCACCTCGAACTAGAAATCCTAACACATGTACCGCACACTCTTATTTCCCTTCGTTAACAGAGAAGACAATTTCCAAGTTACCAACAAGGTGCACACATACGTTCCCCCCAAATGGTAAAATGCACTTTAGAATTAAAAACAAATCTCCTCACTCAATATAACTTTAGAAAAGTCTACTGCGAAAATCAGAATCTAACTGAAGATCCCCAATCTTTTATAAACACTTTAAGATCGAATCATAACAAAGTATGGGTTATAATCATCACAAAACCAGCACAGAAAAAGAACCAAAACAACTTAAAGATAGCACTGCTGTCTCTTAACCACTGATTTATCCTCTTCATTTAAAATTCCTGTTTTTATTTTGAAAACTCTCCAATCTAAGAAACAACAGGAAGATTTCCCTGCACTTTCTAAGTAAATTGCTTTAACTCCGAAAATCACGCGTAGCTTACAAACAAGACTCCAGGGTGAATCTACTGGCACAAATTGTATTTAAAATATTAGCATAGGCAATTATTCCTAATTATCATATGTAGATGACTAAAAAAATTAAAGTGTCAACTATGAAAAAACTTTACGCTTACAAAAAAGCCTCTTGTTATATCAGAGTACGGTGGGAGTAACTTCAGACCGAGTCAGATAATATATATCCTAGTCCTGGCACTGCCAGTCCCCTAGTTCTAGTTGTGCAGCCTTTAGACAAGTCGCTCAACCGGCTTCATTTTTCTTAACGGAGTGAGTCTCGATGAGCAGTTTTTAAATTCTTCAAATATGTCTTGGGAGTCCAATACAAAAGAGATAGAAGTTCCCTTGTTCAGTGGGATATGGAGATGATAATTCTGCCCGTTCATCTTTCCAACTCCCCTGCGGTGGCACCGAGGAGTCCCTGTACAACTCATAGTACTCCATGGATTAGAGTTGGAAAATCACTGGGTGAAACTGGTTCTGCGGTTCCTTAACCTTCTACGGTGTTTCCCTTCCGGAAGTTCAAAAGCTGACAAAATGAACCTCAGAGAACAGAACTACTGTCCTTTACTAAACGGAAAAAGGAAGCTCTGGGATAATGTCTGATTACAATCATTGACAATCTCATGGCAGTTAAAGCATAAACACTACCACACGGGAGAAGTCATCTGACTGAACATTACATATATGCAGAAGTTATTCCTATTAGGCCATGAATCCAGTCCAAGACATGATATTCCTTTTTACCAGGGAAATACTAGACCTAAAACTTCCTCAATTTTCATTTTACATGGAAAGCCAAAGAAAATTAATAGGCACTCTAAAATGAACAACAATCTAGTTACAGAGCTGTAAAAGTGGACTGGCCCTCTTCCTTTGTAGCAATCACCACATTCAACCTACTTTATCTGTAGTAACTTTTAAGGACAAAGTTATAAAGGCCTTAGGAACAAAATGACGGTTTACTTTTAATTGTAAACTATCATGTTAAAATATGTATTCTTTTTAAGATTTTATTTATTTATTTGACAGAGAGCGAGCGAGCACAAGTAGGCAGAGTGGCAGGCAGAGGGAGAGGGAGAAGCAGGCTCCCCGCTAAGCAGGGAGCCTGATGCGGGGCTTGATCCCAGGACCCGGGGATCATGACCCGAGCAGAAGGCAGATGCTTAACTGACTGAGACACCCTGGTGCCCCAAAATATGTATTCTTTAACTCAATTATCTACCAAATGGCACTCTCAAGAAACTATTATTACTCTAGGATTTGCTTAGAAACAGTCACTTGGGTACATCATACCAAGAGAATACAGTTGACCCTTGAACATCATGTGTTTGAACTGTGCGGGACTACTTATAAGTAGATTTTTAAAAAAAGATTTTCTATGTATTTATTTACTTGAGAGACAGATTTAGAGAGCAAGCAGGGGGAGGGGCAGGGGGAGAGGGAGAGAGAGAATCTTAAGCAGACTCCATGCTCAGTGCAGGGCCTGATGTGGGGCTTGATCTCATGACCCTGAGATCAGGACCTGAGCTGAAACCAAGAGTTGGAGGCTTAACTGACTGAGCCATCCAAGTGCCGCTATAAGTAGGTTTTTGTTTTTTTTTTAAAACAATATAATACTGTAAATGTATTTTCTCTATAACTTTTCTTTTCTCTAGCTTACTTTATTGTAAGAACATAGCATATAGTACATACAACATACAAAATATGTGCTATTTGACTATTTATATTATCAGTAAGGCTGCCAATCAACAGTAGGCTGCTGGTAATTAAGTTTTGGGGGAGCCAAAAGTTATACGTGGATTTTTGGGTGGGGGAGGGGAGGGATGGCATTCCTAACCCCTGTGTTCTTCAAGAGTTACCTGTATAGCTGAACTGTATGTTATGATTATCTGAAAGTTACATTTATCATCATAGTAACCTAGAATCTACAATTCCAACACTAAACAATGATATCTTAGCAAATACACAAAACTATGCTATGTAAGGAGGATACTCTTCTTCCTATACTTTGAAGGGCTTTATAAGTTCATGACGTAAGACTAAAGAGAGGAACTGAAATTTTTAATGTGAGATTTAAAAAATGGTTGGTCAAAAGCTCCAAGATTTGATATAAAGAAAGGGAGACCAAAGGCCAAAGAAGGCAATGTTATGGAAACAAATATTCAACTTTTCAACATTTTGCCTTATCATGAGGCAATATAGCAGAGCCGGTATGAGGCTCCAGCGCAGACAGCCTGAGTCTGTATCCATCACTTTCTTATTAGCCATGTGTCTTTGGGCAAGTTAATTAAACTCCTTAAGTCTAAGGTCTTTTCTACGTAAAGGCAGAAAACAATTATTAATAATCTACTAATCTATTATACCTACCTATCTATACCAGAAGGATGGTATGGCCATCAAACGAAATAACGTATATATAGTGTCTTACATCACTTGCTTTCAGAAAGAACTGTGGGAAAGCTTTTTTGTTAGGAAGATAGGAGAACATGGGTAAAATAACCTGGGAGAAGAGCCTAGGATCCTTATTGTAACTGAAATAACTATGTAAAGTGTAGTCAATACAAAGGGAAGTGGGGAAGGGTGGAAAAATTCCAAAGCATATTTTCCCCCTAACAGTTATATAAATATCTTCGAAAGGAGCATTAAAACCTTCAATTAATGACCAATACTTTATTCAGAGGAAGACCTTGTATTAGTAAGTATAGATTAGTCCTCTGCAGGATTAGAGCTATAAAAATTACAGATCAAACCAATCGTGAAAGGAAAATACAATGCCAATACAAACATCAATAGTCACATATATTTTCTTTACACTAGCTGATTTTCCAACATAATTTCCCTGTCATTCTACTTTTTGTCATCTGTACAAAACTATAAAATTCATCTGCTTCAAATCCTGAATTAAATACAGATTTATGTCTTATATTAACATCAGAACTTTGTCCATAACCCTGTGATGTTACTGGTCATTAAGACAATCTAATGGCTAAACGAATGAGTATTTGCCACATTTTCTGTCTTAGATAATCCATCTTTAGTGCTGCTACTTGTTATCTTAGAAAATCTTTAGGCTTTTATAAATGGTTTGCCTTCTATCTTCCCTTTGGTAGAGTATCATTTTATGGACTAAGTCATCTAAGATGACAAAAGGGACAACACTGTTAAAATGACTTTGATAAGGGACCTATGGTGATTAGTACTCAAGCTAGAGAATATATTTTGTTTGAATTCAGGCTGTAAAATAAAAAGAAAACCAACATCAGATGCATACTTTTCATTATCCTGTTGCTTCAGGGACCATGCATAAAAAAAAAAGAGCTCAAATGATCTAAGGTCAACAACACTATCTAAATGCAGGAATGTCCCATCTTTTTGTATCAAGACTGCTAACAAAATGTCTCCCAAAAGTTATTTTTTTTTGTGAATTTTTATGCTTCTGAAGTATTTATTATTATTATTATTTAATAAGTTTTCTGATCCTAAATCTCTTATGTGACAGAGTTCACGGAGAGTATAATTCAGGAAGCCAAATCAATCTCTTACTACACATGCTGAACAATTCCTCTGATTAAGTCCTGGACAAAATAGAGAACATACTCTGTTTTAAAAAATAAAAAAGGGTTCCTCTAAGAATTATTCGTATGTTAATATGTACCACATGCTGACTTTAGATATTTAAGTGCATAGAACTTAAAACAGCAAAATTTCTAGTTCAAACTGTTGGTGAAATAAAAAAATTTTACTTGACTCTGATCTACAAACTGTCACATCTCAAATGAAATCAGCAAGAGTATTTTCAATTTAAGTATCAGTAATTATTAAAGTATTTCCTCAGGTGGGGGCAAAAAAAAAATCAGTGCCATTTAGCAGAATCTCTTGGAATTAGATACTGGTCAATGACATCTGTAACACTCCTAAATCAGAGGAGAAATCTAAAGGAATAAAACGCAAGATAGATTGGGGGGGGGGAGGGTAGATATTTTAAGGTCATCGGAAACAGGATACATTAAAACAAAGTTTTTATAAAACAACTGATAATGTATTGTTCATATATGACTCAAGAACTGGGGGACTTGAACAGCTATACTTGGTAACTGTAAAAGCGAGGTTAATTTTAAAATAACCTTCAAAAAAACCAGTTCCAAAGCTACAAAGCTACTATCAATCAGCAATAATACTGAATTCTGACCTTTGGTGTCAGCATCTGTTATTTGCTCTTTGGCTACTTCCTCTTCTTCTTCAGCTATCGCCTGGAAGATGGCAGTCAGGAAGAAAAAAAGCAATTCACATAGTGGGCCTTCACTGTCATTTCCTACAAGAGCTTCCTCTAACACTTCTGTGAATAAAATGTTTAAAATGAATTTAAAGTTCTGTTCATGTACTGAAAAAACAACTCCATTGGAATAATAAACATTTTAATCAAACAACAGCCTGTGTAATTATTTTAAGTGTCCATTTATCAAAGTAGAGTATTATCCAAGGCAAAATCAAAAAACAATTTATAATGATTACAATAAAGTACAATAAAATCATAAGCCAAAATCATTACATTCAAGGAAGTCAAATTAGCCTCAGCAGATCAATACCATATTTCATCTTAAGTTTAAATTTCAGGTGCAAATTAAGGCACATATTAAAAATTATCATTTTATTCTAATTTGCGTATTTGTTATTGTTGCCCCACTATTCTCAAGAGCTATGTGGGACATTACTGTTTACCAAGTAGTGCATAGGAGAGGTAATCATCAGTATTAGGTGTAATCTTAATATTGTATCCAAGTCATAAATGTTATCTAATTCATCTTACCTAAACCAGCATTATCTAGACCTTCTTGATCTGTAAGGCACAGTGATTCATGCCTCACCCAGCTCATAAAGAGAAACTGAGGGAATGTGAAAGCCCTCCTGAAGAATATACTTTTATTAAAATAACAGTGGCATTATAATTCTGTCTTTGAGGATCTTTATTTTGATTTTAATAAAATTATTTTGCTATATGACAATTAAAAATCCCAAATGAGATCCAAAGCCCATCTCAGTTAATGGAGTTCTTACAATGCTTATACAAAGTAAACGTACAGAGTCAATACAGAATCACAAATTAAAGGTAAGCAGTAACTTGTCTCTAAATACCGCCGATGTCAATTCCTTCCTTCCCCGCACTTACATAAACCACGACACCTTCAAGAAGAAGAATCAATTTCTTCACTCCCTTAAATCCCAGCAGGTCTGACCAATGGAATATGACAGAAATAAGGCTTGCCAGTTCCGAGCCTAGCCTTTAAGAAGACTGGCAGTTTCTGTCCTCTTCTTCTGCCACATAGGAAGTATAGGCTACCCTGATGGAGTGGGATGCCACATGGAGGAGCACTGAGGCACCAGGCACGTGTGTGAGGAAGCCATCTTGAACATCCACTCAGGTAAGCCTTCAGATGACTCTAGTCCCAGCCACTTCCTGTAACTACACGAGAGACTCCGAGAAAGGGCTGGACAGCTAGGTCCAGTGATTCTACAGAACTCTGAGAGATATTAATTTTTTATTTTAAACCACTAATTTAGGGTGAACTATTAACACAGCAATAGCACTTGCCTAGGGTTACTCCCTCAGGAAACTCATCTTGAAGATCAAAAAGTTCCCCAAAAGCATTCAGAAACTCCAAAACCATCAGAGCATCACCAAAGATTTCAGGAGGTAGTCTAGTCTTCACTGGAGTAGGTTCTGGAAGTTCCTGAAAGATTAAACAATTTATATAACTATTTGAGCCAAGTACAGAAAACTGTAAAAGGTAGATATATACTCTTTGCTAAATAAGATTTATTTCAGGTAGACTAGTGGTTCTCAACCCTGGATATTTATCACAATCACCTTTGGAACTTTTAAAATTATAGATGTCTTGGCCTTATTCCAGCTTTACTAAATTACAGTCACTAAGAACAACTTTGGGCTGATGATACTTCTGACTACATTTTCTAGTTAAGAGGGACTTTTAACCTAGATTCTGAGATCAAGGCATTAGCTGCGTCAGGATTATCCTCAATGCAGGATCTCCTTAGGATATGGAATAGAATTAATCCACCATCTAGTGAACTTAGAAGTGGTTTCTTACAAACCGAGATGCATGATAATATTGGATTATCAACAATCACACAAATGACAAATTATGTCTGCAGAATGAGAATCACTTTCAAAGCCTGTTATAAAATATTAACAGTGCCGCTCTGGAACTCTAACTACGGCATTTGCTTAATTGGCTATTTCCTCTTAGTTAAATATGAAGCCACTATTAAAAAGAAAAAAAAATTTCATCAGCAAAGCTAAATAGAGCACATAGAGCATAGGTGTGAAACACCACGTAACATACTTATACCTTAAGATCATCACATTCCATATCTTCTCTAGGTTTACTCCACTGTTTTAAATATTCCATATATTTTCGCTTTTCTTCACGTAATTTTTCTCTTTCCTAAAACAAAAGGTTAATAAAATTTTTAATAAGAATTTTATAAGGCAGCATCAGCATCACCTGGGAACTTGTAAGAATTACAGATATTTGGGCCCTAACCCAGACCTACTGAACAAGGAACTCTGGGGTGGAGATCCAGCGGTTGATGTTTTAATAAGTCTTCCTGGTGATTTTAATACATGCTAGTGTTAGAACTACTGATCAAAACCATGTCTACCTAACACAACTGCTACAAAGATGGAAAATGTCTCACACGTAGTAGCCTGTGGATAAATATTAATTCAATCTGACCCTGACTATAGGGGCTCTCCTATTTCAAATCAATTAAATCCTGACAAAGTAAGATAATAAATTATTTGAGTACCTAAAATAAAACCTTCCCCTATATTCGTAATATAGTTGTTATTTTCAAGATTCATTTAAGCCTAACAGCCTAGGGACAGAGGGACCTGTAAGTAAAAGCAGTATCACAACACAGTTGGTGGATTTCTTTTTCTTTTAATCCAGGCCACTTATACTTACTTCTTGGTTCTGGTATTTGACACTGGAAGATAAATAATGACCCTAAAAAGTCTCCAATAAAGCAGAGTATAAAGAAAATATTTTAAATTTATTATAGTTTATCATAATTTTCCAACAAATGTTTAATATTATTCTCTTCCTTTGAAATTGAGGACCACTGGAGGTAACATAGGCACTTAACAAATTTTCAACATAAAATGAGATATAGAACTTATTAATTGTGCTTTAAATAGTCTGCTATAGTAAGTCTTCCCCTCCCTGCTCCAAATTATTCTTGTGGCATGTAATAAGATGGGTATTCTCATTCACTGTTGCTAAGAGTGTAAATAAGCACATGTTTAGCAAACACATACCTATGTACGTGTATATAAATTTCTTAAAAATGTTCCTAGCCTTTGACCTATTATTCTACTTCCTACAAATTTAGCCAGGGACGTAATCCAAAAATAGTGAAGACTTTTATTCATAAATAAAATACCCTTGAACAGGGTATCATTATTTAAGAGCAAAAAATTATAAAGCACTTACCTGTATCTATTCGATTAACTATTATGCAGTCATGAAAATCCCACCTTATTTAGTTTACTTAATAACATGAAGGAATATTTCAATAATGTTAAACAAAACAATTTACAAAATTATAAATGCTGGATCTCTTTTTTTAAAGCCCAGAATAAAGATCAGAAATAAAGTGTTAAAAAATGCTATCTCTAGGGGTGCCTGGGTGGCGCAGTTGGTAATCGTCTGACTCTTGATTTTCAGCTCAGGTCATGATCTCAGGGAGGTGAGATCAAGCCCCACTACTGCTCCATGTAGAGGATTCTCTCTCTCCCTCTCCCTCTGGCCCTCCTGTTAGTGCTGTCTGTCTGTCTCTCTCAAATAAATAAACAAAATCTTCAAAAAAAAAAATGCTATCTCTAAATGTTACCACATTTAGATTACAAGTGGTTTTCTTATCCTCTACACTTTCTGGAGTGTACACGTATTAGATACCTCCCGGCCCATCCCAATGGCCTATCTGAAATAGTTCAAGAAACTACAGGCAATTTAAATGAGCAATTTAAATGAGTATAACAGCATCAGCAGGGTTACTTGTGAATATCCCAGAAAACCAATGACACTTACTGACTCTGGAGAAAACCAGCTGCAAAATTCTCTAAGGAATATCTACTGCTAAGGATTATAATAAAAGATATGCTAAAAAACCTATTTTTACAGATACTTTATTCTTCAAGGAGAATAAGAACACTAATAATTCTTGTTATTTGTAGACTTTATTGTATTTTTCTAATTATATATTTTATTTTTGCAAGTTTTATGCCTATCATCTTCCCTAAATTTAGAAGTCTAATGAAGAAAATTAACTTTAGAATTGTACTTAGCAGGCTTTGGGGTGTAAAGGCATGTATATATATATATATGTTGAACCTTAAATTAGTCATTAAACTTTCCAAAGCAAAAGAGAGATAAACCAATAACTATTTATCAGCACTCTATGTACAAACATGAATCAAAGTGGTAAAAGCATTTGAAAATTAACCATGAATTTAAATACGTAAAACACACTACTTATTATATAGAGAGCATAGCTAATATACTGGAATGAATACCTTTTCTCTTTCTATTTTAAGTCTCTCTTTTTCCTCTTTTTTCTTCAGTCTCTCTTCCTCAACGATTTTCTTCAATTCTTCCTTCTTTTTCTCTTTATCTTCCTTTTCTTTTTTTTTTGCTTCTAGGGCATCTGCTTTTTCTCTTTTTAATTTAGCCTTTTCAAAAGCTGTGGAGAAGGTCAAACTTAGAACTGTTCACAGACAGAAAACAACACATTTTTTAATGTAACAAAAGAATTCCTGAAATAATTTATGGTTAAGTGTGATCAGTAGAGACTCACAGGGGTTGTAAATTGCTGGAGGGAGTCAGCAGGTGATTAAGATGGGAGAGCAAGTTGGCTGGGTTTAGGACAAACGACTGCACTGGGACAAACATACACCTGCCTTTCAAAGCACTGCTACTCAAAGTGTGGTCCTAAGACCAGGAGCAAAGTATCAGCTTGACAGAAATGCAGAATCTCTTCTCCCACCTACTAATTTAGAATCTTCATAAGATTCCCAAGTGATTCATATGTATAGTCAAACCTGGAAAGCAATGTTTTATAAAGCTGTGTGAATCAAACAATGGCCCCAACAGTCTGTAAGCCACAGAAACTCCAACTTGTGCTTAATCTACCATTAGGTCGGTTTAACAGGGGATACGCTATACTCTGAAATACTGTTTCAAGAGATGAACACAGTTCTTATTTACCATAAAAAATCTACAGATCCCGGAGGGGAGAAAACTATGCTTAAAAAAAAAAAAAAAAAAACAACCCAAATAAAAGAAATATGCCATTTCGGAAACCCCCCCCCCCCAAGCATACAGAAATATTCTTTCCTGTATGTAAACAGTTTTTGGAGAGCATGTTAAACTCACCCAGTGACTTCATTTCTTCTTGTTTCAAAAGCTTGTCTCTTTCTTTAATAGCTTTGTTCCTATAACCTGCAATAGTCTGTTTATTAGCAACACTGTCCTCCTAAAAAAAAAAACCAAGAAACTAAAGTTGGAGAACACCACAGCCTTTACAAACTGATGGTCTGCCTTGTTTTTATAGTAATAAAATTTTTAAAACTCTTATCAAGTATACTTTCTTTATACTACAATAAGATTTTATTCTAAGCATAACTGAACTTTTAATAACTTAAATCATAGCTACATAGAAAATATAAGTTAGTTCTATAGCTCTACAAATTAGTACAAAAACCTAGGAAAAACAACTGGTGATTTACAAGGAGAATCTTTTTTTTTTTTTTTTAAAGATTTTATTTATTTATTTGACAGAGACAGAGACAGCCAGCGAGAGAGGGAACACAAGCAGGGGGAGTGGGAGAGGAAGAAGCAGGCTCATAGCGGAGGAGCCTGATGTGGGGCTCGATCCCATAACGCTGGGATCTCGCCCTGAGCCGAAGGCAGACGCTTAACCGCTGTGCCACCCAGGCACCCCTACAAGGAGAATCTTAAAAATATGCATTAGAAAAACAAAATATTCCAAGGTACCTTATAAACTAAATGGTGTAGACATCAAATGTGAAAGAGGCACATGTCGAAAGCATTCTAATGGTCAATGTTAAATAATGCCAAAAGATTTTTTTACTCTATTTCTCGGGAGAATAATGGTCTGTAATAACCTGCTTAGTATGATATTTTTATTATCTTTTATCTTTTAAATGCGCTTCATGTTTCAATCCCATAATTTATCCCCTGTATTTCTCCTGCTTTACATTTCAGTAACTGCTTATATGCTTGCTTCCACTTTGGTATCCCTGTGGCATTAAAGCTATGTCTAATTCACACTGCAAACTTCTACAAGCCTCATTGCTAAGTAGTTACCAACCTACAGTAACACAGACTGTATACAAAGGAATGTGTTCCTTCCTAAGGCTATGTGCACGAGGGGAGCCAAACATGCTCTTGATTTTGAACAGCTTTATTAAGAGCTACAGTGTAGTTTTTCATCCATTCTCTACTTACCTGACTAAGAGATACTCGTTTGGGAGGTCTCCCTCTTCTTCTGTTAGTAGGACTAAAGATAAATGTGGGTGGATCATCAGGGAAGAAATAAGAAAAATCTTGTTCTGCTATTTTATATGTTGAAAGAGATGATGCCTTCATAAAAAGAAAGACATAGGGAACAGTAATAACACCATTAGGAAACCATATATAGATGTGCTCTAAAATGTCATATGACTGCTGTCAAACACCAGGTCAAAAACATTAGAATTTCATGTGTTAATATACAGTAATACACATTTTTGAATTTTCTTTCCCTTATGGTTTTTATTTTTTATTTTTTAAAGATTGTATTTATTTATTTGACAGAGATAGAGACAGCCAGCGAGAGAGGGAACACAAGCAGGGGGAGCGGGAGAGGAAGAAGCAGGCTTATAGCTGAAGAGCCTGATGTGGGGCTCGATCCCATAACGCCGGGATCACGCCCTGAGCCGAAGGCAGACGCTTAACCGCTGTGCCACCCAGGCGCCCCTTATTTTATTTTTTAAAAGGATTTTATTTATTTGTCAGAGAGAGAGAAACAGGAAGGGGGAGCAGCAGGCAGAGGGAGAGGGAGACGCAGGCTCCCTGCTGAGCAAGGAGGCCCATGTGGAACTTGATCCCAGGACCCTGGATCATGACCTGAGCCAAAGGCAGCCACTTAACTGACTGATCCACCCAGATGTCATTTTTTTTTTCCCTTTAAGATTTAGGTGTAGAATTGACTGATTCATCAGTTGCAGATAACACCCAGTGCTCACTACATCAAATGCCCTCCATCATTCCCATCACCCAATTACCCTATCCCCTAACTCCCCTCCCATCCCGCAACCCTCAGTTTGTTTCCAAGAGTTAAGAGTCTCTTATGGTTTGCCTCCCACTCTGTTTTTATCTTATTTTATTTTTCCTTCCCTTCCCCTGTGTTTATCTGTTTTGTTTCTTAAATTCCACATGAGGGAAATCATGTTTGTCTTTATCTGATTGACTTATTTTGCTTAGCATAATACCCTCTAGTTCCATCCACGTCTTGCAAATAACAAGATTTCATTCTTTTTGATGGCTGAGTAATATTCCATTGTGTGTGTATACACATGCCAATATTCTTTATCCAGTAATACACACTTTAGCTGGTTTACTTGATCTATTATTAATCAGCTTTATCAGAAAGAAAACCATAATTCAAAGGATTTTTCCCCAATAAAATATGCAAGAATGCTTCAACAGTTTCTTAAATTCTAAAACTATTTCAAAATTATGTTTATACAATAATCTTTTTTTTCTGGTCTATTGCTTTTGACTAATTTTGTATGGAATTTTCTACGTAAATAAATAATCCATATATTTAATATTACAAGTCCACTGTATTAACCCAATAAATTTTTCTCAACCATTTCCTAACTGCTGAAAATTTAGATTTCCCCAATTGGGGGTGATAAGGACTTTTTAACTTAAAGACTTTATGTACCAAATTTTAAAGCTGATCTGGCAGGGCACGTGGGTGGCTCAGTCGGTTAAGCGTCTGCCTTCGGCCCAGGTCATGATCCCAGGTTCCTGGGATCAAGTCCCACACCAAGCTCCTTGCTCAGCAGGCAGCCTGCTTCTCTATCTCCTCCCAGCTTGTGCTTTCTCTCCCTACCCCTGTCTCTCTCTCAAATAAATAAATAAAATTAAAAAAAAATAAAATAAAGCTGATCTGGCAAAAAGGAGAAATCTGATAAATTCTTATCAAGCTTCAATTCAGAATTTAAGTTCAGAGAAGTCAACCTCATTTTTACCAGAAGTTGTGTGGTTTTAGGATAATTGCTAAATCCAAAAGAGTTTCAAAACTTGTTCACCTTTCATCCATGTCCAACTCTAAACTTTTTATTTTTGGTTAGCAAATCTGAAGATTATTTGGTCTAATAGCCAAGATCATCATTCTTTCTCTCGAAGAAAACATGCCATTTACAGAAGTCTCTTTCAGAAAATGTATAAGAAAATAATGATACAAAAATTTAAATCATTAAACAAAACAAAAACACTTCAACTGGGAATTAAATTTTCTGTGTAATAATTGTAATCGTGGTAGAACATAACTTTTAACATTTAAAACTCAATCAGTTCTGGCCATCATAATAAATCAAAAATCTATTAAGATTTTATATTAAAGTCTATTAAGATGGTTATCGACTATCTCACATAAATAACCCCTGAATGAATATACAGAATTGTCCTTTAAATATGAATATAAAACATACAGGTGATTTCTTCTCAAATATACATGCTCAAAAAAGGTCAAAATAGGCTTTAATACATAAATTTCCAATGTTCCTTATTCATACACATATAACACAATAAACAAATACATCTTTGTGTTCTTGTAGTACTCCTAATAGCAGACTACACGCACCACATTGTGTATTAAACTCTGTTGTTTTTGGGTTTGTGTGCAAGTACACTAGACTATCCACTAATAATTTTTTTCTTATACTCTAAGAGAAAAATGTTTCCTGTCTCTTTAATTTTTATTTAGTTATTTATTATTTTTTAAAGATCCTATTTATTTATTTGTCAGAAAGAGAGACAGAGATTGAGAGACAGCATAAGCAGGGGGAGTGGCAGGCAGAGGGAGAAGCATGCTCCCCGCTGAGCAAGGAGCCCTATACAGGACTCGAACCTAGGACCCTTGCGATCATGCCCTAAGCCGAAGGCAGATGCTTAACTGACTGAGCCATCCACGTGTCCCAATTTTCACTTATTTATTAAGTAAAGTTGAACTTCTGTTCATGTTTACTGACTTTATTTTCCTTGGTGGAAAACTGCTGATACTTTTTACCACTTTATTCCCAATTAGGTTGTTTTTATTCATTGATATGTAGGAAATTTTTGTAAATTAGGGAAATTGGTCAACTTCCTATTTATGATACATGTACTATAACTCATTTCATATACTGATTGATTGCCTACCAGTGCCAGCACTGCTCTAGCCACTTCTCACAAGTATTTGAATCATTAACTTTTTGAAAGCATCTTTTTACATGGCTATCTATGATTTTCAGTGCTATAGATTGAGCACAATTTAAGCTTTTTCCTCTTATCAAAACAAATACATAAACATGCTCACATTAATGACATTTCAGATGATTCTATCTTATGTTTTTAAGTTTTTATATTTTATCCACTGTAAATTTTGATCATTCCTATTTGTCTACTAGGATATTTATGTTTTTCTAATTGATTTGAGCTCCTCATTGTATTCACTGAAAGTATTTTTCCTCTGGCACTTGCCCTTTAAATCTATTCACGGTGTTTCATTTTCATTTTTTTTGAAGATTTATTTATCACAGAGAGAGAGCACACGCATGTGCACGCACGTGCAAGTGGGGGGGGCAGAGGGAGAGAATCTTCAAGTAGACTCACTACTCTGAGATCATGACCCCAGCTAAAATCAAGAGTCAGATGATTAACTGGCTGAGCGACCCAGGCACCCACCAAGCACCCCTTCACCTACATTAAGTTTATATTGTCAAATAAGTCTTATCTTTGGTATTTCTTTTCTTTTGCTCCTCCTAAGTACTTTAGCATGCATAGCATTAAGAATTATTTCATTTCCTTTTTTTCTCCCTTTGAATTAGTTCTACCTTTGTTTTTCCAAAGTTAACCAGGTGTCCCAGTATTATTTGTTAAATAATCTGTCTTGGTCTGTAGAGACCTGAAATGGAACTTTTCACATAAACTCGTATCTTCTTTTTTTTCTTTTCTTTTGATGTAACATTTATTATGAAATACACAAATCTTAAGCAAATAGTAGCTGATTTTTGACACACGCATACATCCCTCTACTCACGCTGTTTTTTTACTTAGTATTTTTCCCAATAAGAGTTAAATATTTCTCAGTTAAAAAAATTAGTCTTAGTTTTACCATTTAACTTTTTATTTATTTTACAACGTGAGGTTTCTAAACTTGATTTTTCCCCCTCTTAATGATTATGAATAAAATATAATCCATCTGCTTAGTATTGGTCTCTGATGTTCTTTTTATTATATGACTTATTTTCCTATCCAGTAGGATCTATATTAGTATTGTTCTTTGAATTTATTTTTGTGAGCAGGACCCCACTTAGAAAAATACAGTTGTTCCCTTCCTCTATGACATTTTCTTTTTCCAAGTTTTCCGTCTATTCTTACCTGTCTTGGCTGATCTTTTTTACACGGGGAAAAAAAGTGCAGTACCTTCTGAGCCATCTAGCAATTCTAGCAATTGCAAAAATAGTATTTAATCCAATAAATAGAAAGAAAATTACTAAAACCTGGCTCCAGATAAAAAGAGCAATATTTTCAACCAACTTTGAAATAATAATTCTGCAATTTTTCAACTTCATAACACAACCCATCTCTCTTTTTTTTTCTTCCTTCCAATAAATAATTTCACTGTTCTGATTACCTTAATTTTGATGACTCCGTCTTGTGGTTCACAGTGTTGCTTCAGAAAAAGCTTTAATTTATCACGAGAAAATAAGTGTTTTCTCCGGCTGCCAGGGAAAAAAGAGGAGAAAGAGTAAAGTCTTAGTACCAAAGAATGCAAGTTGAACTCCATAATCTTCGTAAATTCATAACCTCAATTTCAAACTTAGGAAAAGAAGGATATTTCATTTTTCAATAGTACTTACGTAGAAGTTATGAGAAACTTTATACAGACGTATTTATGTAGAATGTTTTAAGATCAACTCAAACGGATCTATTATAAATGTCCAGTACAAACATAGCATACGCATTTGTTGCATAAGAATCACTTAGAAATCAAATAAACCTCAAGGAAAATATACTACAGAGTAAACCTAATCTTAGAAAATTTGATGATAATTCCTACAAATATCACCATTGAAATTCTTTAAAAAATTAAAATCAGCAGACTACAAGATATCACATAACACTTAAGTAAGCCAACATTCAAATAGATATTGTGAGCATTCTTGAACACAGGTTGTTTCAAATTCTAAAACATTTTGTATTTAAACTTCATGTGGCAGCCAACAAATTCATGGGATTAAGATGAAAGAGAATTAGAATTAAGATTCCAAAAATATGCTATTTTTGATTCTCCCTTGCCCCCAAATTTAAAAACAGCCACCACAATGGTAACAAACACCACCAAAAACAAATCAAAACAAACAAAAAAACCCCCCAAAACATCCAAGTATTTCTGGAAAAGTTCTGGAAAGAAAGTAAATATTTTAATTGAATTCTATGTATTCCTTCCAAGAAATAGTCAAGTTAAAATCTTCTAAGAGTGAATAAACAATATGGGAGTTTTAAAGTATTAGCCTCCTCAAAAATTCATTTCTTTTTTTTTTTTTAAAGATTTTTATTTATTTATCCGACAGAGATAGAGACAGCCAGCGAGAGAGGGAACACAAGCAGGGGGAGTGGGAGAGGAAGAAGCAGGCTCCTAGCAGAAGAGCCTGACGTGGGGCTCGATCCCAGATCGCCGGGATCACGCCCTGAGCCGAAGGCAGACGCTCAACCGCTGTGCCACCCAGGTGCCCCCAAAAATTCATTTCTTACAGAAAGGATTATATGAGAGAAAGGATTGGCTTACTGTGCTATCCCAGCACCATACACAGAGTAGATGACAATAAGAAGGTTAATTATCTCCTGACTATTGAATAAATATGCTAGTCTTCAAGAATTGTATTGTCCTACATGGCACCCGCTGGCCTACTTATAAAAATAAAGAACGCTCCAAAAAAAAGGTGTGAATAATCTATGAGCATTACTTTGAGAATACTATTTTTCAGCATATAATAAAATGTAGAATGCTCCAGAGATCTTAAATTAATGATGGATCCCCAAAACCCAACCAAACAAAAAACTACACACACGTCCTTATAGTTACAGAAAGTAATATATCGGGGGGCGCCTGGGTGGCTCAGTCATTAAGCGTCTGCCTTCGGCTCAGGGCGTGATCCCGGCATCATGGGATCGAGCCCCACATCAGGCTCCTCTCCTGGGAGCCTGCTTCTTCCTCTCTCACTCCCCCTGCTTGTGTTCCCTCTCTCACTGGCTGTCTCTCTCTCTCTCTGTCAAATAAATAAATAAATAAAATCTTAAAAAAAAAAAAAGAAAGTAATACATCGGACTCAGGATTCACTCAACACTTACATTATTATCACTTTTCTTTGGACTCATGAGTATATATGAGGCAAGAGGTACATGAGAATAAGTAAAATCATTTTATTTTATTTTTTAAAAGAATTTATTTATTTGAGAGAGAGAGAGAGAGATAGAGCGAGCGCATGAGCACACAAGCAAGAGCAAAGGCAGGCAGAGGGAGAGGGACAAGCTGAGCCGGGAGCTTGATGGGGAGCTCGATCCCAGGACCCTGGGATCATGACCTGAGCAGAAGGCAGATGTGTAACTGACTGAGCCAGCCCAGGCACCCCAAGTAAAATCATTTTACATCAAGTGAAATGCAAGACTGACTACTGGCTGGCAAGCTGATAACTGGCTGGTAATGTCAATTTACTTTCAGATGACTAAGGGCCTAACCTCAACAGGCAACAATAGGGATTGTCCTAAAATAGTTCTGTGTAACCTAAAGTCAATTCCTTTAAATATTAACCACTCATTACCCCTCCTTTGATCAGGACTCAAACAGGAATTAGTTAATTAATTAATTAATTTTTAAAGATTTTATTTATTTTTTTAGAGGGAGCACATGCTTGAGTGGGGGTAGGGTCACATGGAGAGAGAGATGATCCCGAGCAGACTATATGCTTAACAGGGAGCCTGACTTGGGGGCTCAATCTCTCAACGCTGAGATCACAACCTGAGCTGAAATCAAGAGGCAGATGCTTAACTGACTGCAAGACCCAAGTGCCCCTCAAACAGGAGTTTTTAAAGATACTAATTTGTTACTATTTAACTTTAAGGAATGGGAAGAGACTGATGAGATGTTTGTGTCTAATGAATAAAATATTATGAATGTGATGTATTCGTAAGTACCATCAGACGTCTCAGCATTGAAAACGGGAGTTCTCTCATGAGAAGTACCTCATAAACAGGATCCTTTCGGGTTTGTTACAAAGGGCTCCTGGAGTCCACCAGGACTGTAAGTGTACATGTATTGTAAAAAGAGAAACAATCACACGCAACACTGTTCTATAGCAAATCTTAACTGAATACAATCATTCTGTTCTAAACCAGCATAGATGAGATGCCGAGTTTTACCTGATTTGTGTTGCTTTAACAATAGCACACTCATACAATTCTTTTCTAGTGGGTTGCACCTTGTACTTGAATAATAAGGGATCAACTGCATCTTTTTTCTTCCTAAAAAAGAACAAAGATACAAATCAGTTAATAACTTGTTTGAAAATCTGAGATTTTAAATAGAAACATAGTTTCTAAGAACACACTGTAACAGAATCTAATGCATTTTTAGTTTAACTAGGATTTTGTAAGTTATTGACATCCCTCACTATTCTATTAGCCAAAATAGTACAAAACACTATTTTATGTTAGGTATTTTATTTGTTCAATAAATTTTCCTGTGTGAGGAAATTAACTAAAGATGAGTAAGCACGAAGTACCCAGTTTAGGTGAGATAAATTTGTAAACAAATAGCTCTTGGATTCGCTTATAAGCTTTCTTCTTAATAGTTATATAGAGCAAGAGCAAAGTGGAGATACTGTAGTTTGCCGGGTTTTAAGAATTTGCAGAGGCGGAGCACCTGGGTGGCACAGCGGTTAAGCGTCTGCCTTCGGCTCAGGGCGTGATCCTGGCATTATGGGATCGAGCCCCACATCAGGCTCCTTCACTATGAGCCTGCTTCTTCCTCTCCCACTCCCCCTGCTTGTTTCCCTCTCTCGCTGGCTGTCTCTATCTCTGTCAAATAAATAAATAAAATCTTTAAAAAAAAATTTGCAGAGGCTATACATTTAATCCTTGTCTCCACCAACTCATGTTGTCTTTCCTTTGAGGATGCATTCATCCATCGGTCCAATAAATACTTAAGAGCCCACACTGTGCCAAAAACTAAACAGTAGGATTAAATAGTGAACAAAATAGAAATACGGTGGGGAGATATAGGCAAGCAAACAAAAATCTACAACCGGGTGGGTGGTAAATGATTTGAAAGGAATACAGTGCAGGGTGGAGGTCCTCTATTTTACAAAGCGACAGTCCTGATAAACTGATGAGATTGGCCTGATAAGAAGTTAACATTTAAGCAGAGATCTGAAAGAAAAGAGGGAGCAACTCAAGAGAGTATCTTGGGGAAATGAGTGTGTTTGTTTGTTTATTGATTGATTGATTGATTGAAATGAGTTTAAAGGAAGAGAGAAGAGAGTGTGTAAGGCTCTGAGGTGGAAGTAGCCATGGTTTGCACAAGAAGTGGAATAAATAAGAAGAACAAAAGAAGATCCAGAGGGGAAGAAGAAAGGCCAGATTATAGGCCATCAATAAGGGTTTTGGATTTTACTCTGAAAAGACACTAGAGGCTATTGAATAATGGGGAGATAATGACTTAACTTACACTTCAGAAAGATCACTCTGGCTGCCATGTAACTTACATTTCAGAAAGATTATTCTGGCTGCCAGACTGTGGGGCAAGAGTGCAAACAGGGACATCTATTGGAAAGCTAGTGAACTACTGGGTATTTACCCCAAAGATACAGACATAGTGAAGAGAAGGGCCATATGCACCCCAATGTTCACAGCAGCATTGTCCACAATAGCTAAATCGTGGAAGGAACCAAGATGCCCTTCAACAGATGACTGGATTAAGAAGTTGTGGTCCACATATACAATGGAATATTACTCAGCTATCAGAAAGAACGAGTTCTCAACATTTGCTGCAACATGGACGGCACTGGAGGAGATAATGCTAAGTGAAATAAGTCAAGCAGAGAAAGACAATTATATGATTTCTCTCATCTATGGAACATAAGAACTAGGAAGATCGGTAGGGGAAGAAAGGGATAAAGAAAGGGAGGGTAATCAGAAGGGGGAATGAAACATGAGAGACTGTGGACTATGAGAAGCAAACTGAGGGCTTCAGAGGGGAGTGGGGTGGGAGAATGGGATAGACCGGTGATGGGTAGTAAGGAGGGCATGTATTGCATGGTGCACTGGGTGTTATACGCAACTAATGAATCATTGAACTTTACATCAGAAACCAGGGATGTACTGTATGGTGACTAACATAATATAATAAAAAAACATTAAAATAAAAAAAACCTTTTAGGATAAAATGCAATATAAATAAATGATAAAACATTTGCATTATATAAAAAAAAAAGGAAGCTAGTGAAATGAACCAAATGAGAACTGATGGCAGTTCCAGACTATGGTGGTAGTGGTGGCAGTAGAGAGACAAGTGGTTGGATTCTTGAAAAGCTGCCTCTGTGAATGCAAGTGCATACGTAACTGGCATGTAAGTAAGGGTTACAGAAAAGAAAATAATATGAAAGGATGATAAAGGAAGCATTTAGCAATGAAGGTCAGATACAGCCAAAGTGATACAGATACAGTACATACAAGGTGGGGGGAGGTGGGGAGAGGCTCAACACGGAAGGAATGTATGAGACAATCAGACACATAAAACTGAAGTATTTACCTTTAACAGCACTAAGTTCCTAGTTGGAGGGCCAAGGATCTTTACACAGTATAGAGACCAGTATACACAGGAGATATATTTAATCATTCAGCCTGAATATATGGAATGCAGTCTAATATTTTCTATTCTATTAAAATTCCTTATTAAATTAATTTCACAACCTACATGAGGCTATCACCTGCAGCTTGAAAAGCACTGTCCCAAAAGAACAACAGTCTAAGTGTTCAGAGAGCAATACTGATGTGAGTTCCCAATAAAGGAATTTCTTGGAATGAAAAGAGGGAAAAAGAAAAATGGGTTTTAATGAATCAGCGGCAGTTGATTTTTTATCTTGATATCGTTTTTTGAATTGGTGCTAACTTAGCAATTAATCATCACCATTTTATACGTATAAAGGGTTGATCAAGTATAATATAGATTGCACTTAAAAGATTACCACCAATTGCAGTATATAATTATATTTTAAGTCACAATTATAAATGCATAAATATATTTATTTAATTTATATATTATTTGTTTATAGAAAACTTGTTTATGAACTTTATCTTAATGGATTTGAGGCTATAAAAATGTGATTTTTTTGTGTGTATAAAAATTATTTTTTGTTTTTTCTTGCTATATCATTAAATTCATTTCTGAAGATAAAACATACTAGAATTAAAATCATTTTTTCCAATCAGTGAAAATATTTTTAGGGACGTTTTGCTGTAACTCTTACACAAAATTCTACACAGAATAAAATCATAACTGGGTTATTTCCAAGGAAGTACAGATATTAGAGACCAACAGAAACTGCTTCTTTTTTTTTTTTTTTTAAAGATTTTATTTATTTATGTGAAAGAGAGACAGCCAGAGAGAGAGGGAACACAGCAGGGAAGTGGGAGAGGAAGAAGCAGGCTCCCAGTGGAGGAGCCCGATGTGGGACTCGATCCCACAACGCCGGGATCATGCCCTGAGCCGAAGGCAGACGCTTAACGACTGCGCTACCCAGGCACCCCCAGAAACTGCTTCTTATCATATGGATTCACCTATAAGACAGGAATTAAAAGATAATAACAAAAAGAAACCCCACTTTAATAATTTTTCTCCCTTGCTTCCTATAGCCTAGGCCTAAATAGCTGGAGTACTAAACTGAATGTAGTGATCTTAGCCATGACTGTGACTAAGAGACTGTTTTATTAGCAACAAGTGCAGATCTGTTACGAGCTCTATACTGGCATATTAACATCAAATATTATGTTTATAGAAATTAGATCGCCATTCCAATGATTTATTCACAACATTTTACCACTTATTTATTTTATAAATATACCATATTTCAATATGTCTAGTTATATATATTTTTTTGGGGAGGAGGGGCAGAGGGAGAGAGGAACTCCCAAGCAGGCTCTATTGTGGAGCCAGACATTAGGCTCGATCTCACAACCCTGCGGATCATGACCTGAGCCGAAATCAAGAGTCGGACGCTTAACTGATTGGGGCGCCTGCGTCCGCTATAGTTTATCTATCTATCTATCTATCTATCTATCTATCTATCTATCTATCTATCTATCTATCGATATATAACATATCTATATATATATAATTTTAGTTCTACTTTGATTTTCTCATAATGGCAATTGTTTTTGTTGCTATCCCGTGGACAATATTTGATACTAAAGAGGCAATTTAAATTTTTTCCTATAGCAGTACAATAGAAATGGCAAAAGATCAAATAATTAAGCTTCAGCATAAACGGTTACTTATGGTGTTTTGTTTGTTTATTTTTGGAATTTAAAATGCTAACGTGACCTTTCATATATAAAAATTTCACGTATGAACTACAATTAGCAAAACAATTAGATCTACTTCTTTAAAAAACACACTCAGATTCCATAATCTTACTAACAATTAAGCAGGTTATCATCACAGCCAGATGACACTGCATGAAGGAAGTCAGTTGCACAGTATTTCGAAACGGGATACACAATATACTCTTCAAGGTTCCAAAAATAGTTAGTTTTTCCTTCTGCTCTTGCAAATTACCACCAGGATATAAGAAGTTACCAAAAATGTATTTTTGTTCATGTACTATTTTCAGGTTAGGATAATATTTTTATGATATTTTAAACTTTAAGTAATATCTGCCTAGACATGACTCCATAAAACTCTGGAGGATAAACATAAAGGATAAAAGCAGCCTGACCTTAAATTTTTATAGCCTTAAACCACAACAGCAGAGTGTATTGTTACAAAGTGTTATTTACCTACGAATCTGAGTTGCTACAAATACCATATTTAGTTTCTTCTACAAATCCTAAAAGCAACTAAACACACTCACCTATATACTTGGCATACCTGAATCATACTGAAATCATACAGTAAACTAGTGAATATTTTCAGGACTCTCAGGACTCTTTCAGTCAGCACTGCCTATCAATTTAAATTTTCAGAGAATTTTTTGATTGCAAATGAACTTCACTATTTGGCTTTCATTAAGAAAGGAAACTTGTGAGGCGCCTGGGTGGCTCAGTCAGTTAAGCATCGCCTTCAACTCTGGTAATGATCTCAGGGTCTTGGGATGGAGCCCAGCGTCCAGCTCCTGCTCAGTGGGGAACCTGCTTCTCCTTCTGCCCCTCTCCCAGCTCATGCTCTCTTGCTTTATTTATAAATCAATCAGTCAATCAATCTATCTTCAAAAAAAAAAAAAAAAAGGAAAAAAAGAAACGACACTTGTATGAAGTAGTTACACAGATTATGGTCTCAACAAGTTGTGAGGATTTTCAAATAGAAATTTTCTTAAAATGTATTAGTAACTCTGGAGGGAAAGGAACAACAGCAGACATAAGTGTAACTACTTAACCCATTCTTTTTTTTTTTTTTTTAAAGATTTTATTTATTTTGACAGAAGGGAGAGAGAGAGCGCGCGTGCATGCACAAGCAGGGGGAACAGCAGAGGGGGAGGGAGAAATAGGCTTTCCACAGAGCAGGGAGCCTGATGTGGGGCTCGATCCCACAACTCCGGGATCATGACCCAAGCCAAAGGCAGCTGCCTAACTGACTGAGCCACCCAGGCACCCCTACTTAACCCATTCTTGATGGGCAGACATAAGCGATGAGTAAAGAAAGGAACATCAAGAGCAGATACACAATATGTGTATTTCAAAGAGTAGGACTATCAGGCAAAACCCTAGATCTCTTTACCTCAATTTTATATGATGCAAATTATCTTCCCTAAAATATAGTCTGATCTTTTATTTAGTGCTATAAATACCAGCAAGTCAATTTTAAAAGTAAAATTTGCTTGTACACACATAAAAGAAATGAGCAATTCTAAATTTAAAGTATTCCTTATTACACAATTTACACAAAGTATTCTAGTGGTACAAAAATTAGCCTCATTCATTCTTAAGTATATTTAGGGGGCGCCTGGGTGGCTCAGGTGGTTAAGCATCTGGCTCTTGGTTTCAGCTCAGGTCATGATCTCGTGGTCATGGGATTAAGCCCCGAGTCAGGCTCTGCACTCAGCGTGGAGTCTGTTTCAGATTCTCTCTCCCTCTCCCTCCCACTTGTGCTCACTCTCTCTCTCCCAAATAAATTAAAAAAAAAGTATATTTAGATTGGTATATCAAAGGCTCTGTCATAAATCCCATGGTAAACAGCTAAATACTTCCCACTGTTACTCTAGAATTCAGTTCTGGCAAAGATATTGGAGAGTTCTGCAAGAACGCTAAGCTGAGATTCAGAGAACACTAAAATGTCCAAGGCTGCTATGTCCATGACTTTGTCCATGGCTTTGTGATAAGAAAAATAACATTTTCTTACAGTCTCTTTCACTAACTTAGTTTAGGAAGCACACATTTAAGGTGTTAATACCCATCCTCAAAATATGTAAGTGACCTGCTTCCTAATACCTTGACTGCTGCCCACCAACAAAAGCTGACCTATAAAGGTAAATACATAGTTACTGTTTAGTTCCCTCAGATTCTGCAGTCAGTGCCCAGACTGATGAGTAAGCTAATAATATGCTGTTCTGAGGGAATGCAACTCTATCAAAAGTCAAGCCTTCAATTTCTTACTTTTACTGATTAAAATTGACTTTGAAAAAATAATCAATATGCTCCCCCAAATGTATCAAAATATCCTATTTTAAAAATTCTGATGACCAGAATATATAAAGAACTCTTATAACTGAACAAAAAGACAACCCAATTTAAAAATTGGTACAGGACTTGTATATCTAGGAAGATATATAAATGGCAAATAATGAAAAGTTACTCATTATCATTAATCATTGGAGAAATTAAAGTCAAAACCACAATGAGATACCACTTCATCCCACTAGGATGGCTTTAACCAGAAAACTTGAAAAATAGTAAGTGATGGTGAGAACGTGGACAAACTGGAATCCTTACATACTGCTGGTAAGTATGTAAAATGGCACCGTTGCTGTGAAAAGCAGTTCGGCAGTTCCTCAAAAAGTTAAACAACTGTCATATGACTTAGCAATTCTACACCTTGGTATACGCCCAAAAGAATTTCAAACAGGGACCTGAATAGGTGCCCATACATCAATATTCATTGCAGCATTATTCATAATAGCCAAAAGGTGGAAACTCAAGCCTCTACCAACAGACGAATGGATAAACAAAATGTCGTATATACATACAATGGAAGATTCAGCCATAAAAAGGAATGATTACAAAAATTAGCCTCATCTCTTTCTAAAGTATATTTAGACAGGTATATTAAAAGCTCCATTGTAAATCTCAACATACCACAATATGGATGTACGTTGAAAAATAGTACTAAGTGAAATAAACCACACACAAAAGGACAAACACAGTATAATTCCACTTATATGAAATATTTAGAATACGTAAATTCATAGAGACAGAAAGCAGATTAGAGGTTACCATGTGATGGAGGGGGAAAAGGGAATGTAGAATAATTACCTAACAGGTACAGAGTTTCTGTTTGGGGTGAAGAAAAGGTTTTGGGAATAGTGGTCATAGTGGTATGACACTGTGAATGCAATTAATGCCATTGAATTATACACTTAAAATGGTTAAAACAGAAAATATTATATTATATATATTTTAAACACCCCCTCCCAAACACTGGTGCCCATTTTAAGCACCTAGACTTAATTTTAAATATGCTGCCTTAGTATGTCTCACAGATATTATGAACTAGATGATGCTGGAAAAATTTTCTAACTCTGAACTTCCATTTCTCCTCAATGATAAAAGAGTATGATCATCTACCTTATAGAATGGTTCTGAGGAACAAAATAAATAAGAGAACGTATGTGGGTGCTGTTATACAGCTCAACTAATGGAAAATGCCCAATAAGTAACTCCATTCTCATCCCTTCAACCCACCTACTGAAACATGAGAAACTCCAGATTATGTTTTGATGTTAGGGAGCAACCTAGAAGAAGTAAATTTCTTACTCACTCAGGTTAGGGAATTAATAGAAATAACAGAACAAAGGTCCAAAGATGATTATGTTTCACTCTTCCTGGTATATTAGGATACAGTGGTAGCAATCTACAAAGAGGTAGGCATTTTATGATGTTGATGTATAGCGAAGGCTCAGATTCTTTGAGAATCACAAACAGGTTAAAATATCTGTGAATAAAGTAATTAATTAGCTTACTCACTTTTACTATACCCGGGGTCTATTCCAAGTACCTACATTCATGGAATAAGGCACAACCTATTTAGGCAGGAAATTATGGTCAAATTCAATAACACTCTGTGATAAGCTTGTTGTATGCGGCAGAAGTAGAACCGATGGGAATATATATTGATTGCCACATATAACAGGTAAAATATTTACTAACTGGGATTATAAATTTATTTGATTTGTAGTAAAGGTAACAAATTAGCTACAAATTATGCACATAGCTCATACTCAAATCTAAAAGGAAGAGAAAGGACATTAATAAGCTGAATAACAGAGTGCTGACCCCAAGAGTCTAGACATTCCTCATCCTAAAGTACCTCACAGCATCTGCAAGAACTAGAAGATTAGGTTAAAAGTTACTCCAAAATAGGGGCACCTGGATGGCTCAGTCGGTTAAGTGTCCTTCTGCCTTCAGCTCAGGTCATAATCTCAGGGTCCTGGGACTGAGCCCCACATCCGGCTCCCTGCTCAGGTAGGAGCCTGCCTCTCCCTCCCCCTGCTTGTGCTCTCTCGCTCGTGCTTTCTCTCTCAAATAAATAAATTAAAACTTAAAAAAAAAAGTTACTACAAAATAGCCTTAAATGATTAATCACTTTAAAATGAAAAAATTAAGAAAAATAAATGCTTACCATATTTAAACATCAATTTAAATAATGTCTTTTATATACAAATCTATATTTAACCCTTCAAGACTCATATATAATTAACCCCATTTAAGGGTTATAATCTTTCATACACTTTAAACAAAACACATGAATTACTACTGTCAGAGCTGCTAAAGTATATACATTAACTACCATAATACTCAATAATTTTGCATCATAAACCCTATATTCAATGAGCGACACAAATGACCTATAAATATCTTTTTCTGCTTAATAAAGTAGCAACTCAAGAAAAAATGAGATGTATCAAAAGACTTAATACACAGGACCATGTCATGCTTCATTCACTCACCTAAAAATCATTTTTGATGTCAGGCAATGCATTAGCTAGATGACCTTTTGCAACGCCAATTAACATTTCTAAGGCTCAGGTTCTTTTTGTTAAATAAGGATAATACCACTCTCCCAGGAGTGACTAATTAGCACAGTGCCTGGACAGCAAAGGCTCAAACGCTAGTTATAGATACAATAGTTCAAATCAGACAAAACAAGAAGTTGAATTACAATGACAATTCTGAATGACAGAATTTGATAGTAATTGATATTTCAGATGCAAATAAGATAAAGGAAGTTGTTAAGAGCGGCCTCAGGGAAGAACTGATACAATTCAACACCAAAAACCCCCAAATAATCCAATTAAAAATGGGCAGAGGACCTGAAGAGAAATTTTTTCCAAAGAACACATATACATAGACGGCAAAAAGACACACTAAAAAATGCTCAAGGGGTACCTGGGCATCCAACTCTTGATCTTGGCTCAGGTCATGTTCTCATGGGTCATGGGATCAAGCCCCAAGTCAGGCTCCCTGCTTGGCAGGGAGTCTGCTTGAGATTCTCTCACACCTCTCTTTGTCCCTCCCCCAACTCGTGCATGCACACTCTCTCTAAAAATAAACAATTCTTAAAAAAAAAAAAAAAAAAAGTGCTCAAAATCTGGGGCTCCTGTGTGGCTCAGTTGGTTAAGCAGTCTGACTCCTGATCTCAGCTCAGGTCTTGATCTCAGGGTCATGAGTTCAAGCCCCACGTTGGGCTCCACCATGGGCATGGAGCCTACTTAAAAAAAAATGCTCAACATCACTAGTAATCAGGAAAATGCACCTGTCAGGATGGCAAAAATATAAAAGATATGAAATAAGTGTTGGTGAGGATGTGGAGAAAAAAGAACCCCTGTGCACTGTTGATAGGAATGTTAACTGGTGCAGCCACTGTAGAAAACAGTATGGAGGATCCTCAAAAAATTAAAAATAGAAATACCATATGATCCAATAATTCCTGTATTGGCTATCCACCCAAAGAAAACAAAAACATAAATTAACAAAGATATATGCACCCCACCCCTATGTTTATTGCAGCATTATTTACAATAGCCAAGATATGGAAGTAGCCCAAGTGTCCATCAATAGCAACTCAATTTACTCCATTGAATGAGTAAAGACACACACACACACACACACACACACACACACTGAAATATTAGGCAGCCACAAAAAGGATGAGATCTTGCCATTTGTGACAACATGGGTAGGACAAACACCATATGATTTTACTTATACATAGAATCTAAAAAACAAATGAATAAATAAACAAAAAGCAGAATCAGACCTAAGTACGGAAAACAAACTGATGGTTGACAGAGGGGAGAGGGATGAGGGATGTGCAAAATGGGTGAAGGGGAGTAGAAGATACAGCCTTCCAGTTACGGAATGAATAAGTAACAGGAATACAAAGGTACAGCATAGGGAATATAGTCAATGGTATTGTAATAGCATTGTAGGGTGACAGATGGTAGCTATATTTGTGGTGAGCGTAACTACAGAGAGACTGAATCACTACATCATATAGCATAAGTATAGAGAGATGTTGAATCACTATGTCTTTTTTTTAAAAGTAGGCTTTGTGCCCAATGTGGGGCTTGAACTCACGAACCTGAGATCTAGCGTCATATACTCTACTGACTGGGCCAGCCAGGAACCCTGAGTTGCTGTTTTAAACCTGAAACTAATATAAAACTGTGTGCCAACAATGCTCAAAAAAAAAAAAAAAAAAAAAAAAAAGCAGCCCCAGGTTAGTTACTAATGAGAATGGAGCATGTAAAGCGTGTAAAAAGACTTTTTTATGTCCAGTTAGGCACTGTATCATTAGCTTTTGATACAGTGTTCAGTGATTCCTTAGTTACGTATAACACCCAGTGCTCATCACAACACGTGTCCTCCTCAGTGCCAATCACCCTGTTACCCCCTCCCCCGACCCCCCTCCCCTCTGAAACCCTCAGTTCATTTCCCGGGGTCCACAGTCTCTCATGGATCGTCTCCCTCTCTGACTTCTCCCCCTTCAGATTTCCCTCCCTTCCCCTGTAGTCCTCCGTGCCACTGCTTATGTTCCACATATGCACCGACATGGATGGAACTGGAGGGGATTATGCTAAGTGAAGTAAGAAGACTTTCAATCAACTGAAGACTTAGCTGAGATTTTAAATTTACCTGTAGACAATGCCAATCCACATGTGCTTGTGTGATTTTTCTCCAGGAGCACTCAGCTGACCTAGGCTGTCAACTGACTGAATTTCAGAAGGTTAGTTTCTTTACCAAATGCACCATAAAGTGATTAAGTACAATAATTAAAGTACAGAATGAATTTTCCAAGTAAACCAAATTGGAACGCATAAGTGTATCTGAATGAGGTGAATTTCAATTGTTCCTAAGCAGCTCACTAGAGTTAACTAGGTGCTTTCAATTTTGCAAATTCTAACACGTGTTGTTGAGCCCCATCACTTAGATGGATTTTACACTGTAGGGTTACAAAGGAAAAAGGGAAGGATTAAAGAGAAAATTATTTCAATAGGGTATCTTTAGCTAATCTGGTATACATTTTAAAAATTAGTAAGTATCACTTACCCATTTTGAAAAGAACTGTTTTGTGTTTCTGAATCATCACTATCACTGATGATAATAGTTTCTCCATCAACACTGCTGACGTGTCCATTAGCAAAGCCATTTTGATGTGATGGAGGGAGGACTTCCAAAATCCTACACTGTAACCTGAAAGAAAATGATACATTAAAAAATGCAAATTATTTAATATTTTATAATCAAACATTTAAGAACAATCTACTTATTTTAAACAACTGAAAAGATATTTTGTTTTGTAGAAACTATGACTCATTGACATAACCAAATTAACAGAAAATCTGTAACATCCAATTTAAGCAAAGGTTAGCTATAATTTAAAATAATAGAAAGGTCAATTTATCAAGATTCTTAGCAATTACATTCTTTTTTAAAAAAATATTTTATTATTTATTTGTCAGAGAGAGAGAGAGAGAGAGACAGGCAGGAAGACGGGAGAAGCAGGCTCCCTACTGAGCAAGGAGCCCAATGTGGGACTGCATCCTAGGACTCTGGGATCATGACCTGAGCTGAAGGCAGACACCCGACCAACTGCACCACACAGGCATCCCAACAATTACATTCTTAACTAAAGTTATTGCTTAGAAAATCAAATACTGGCATAATATGTCATTATAGAGATTGGATCTTAAAGTTTTTCAAAGCATCCAACATTTTAAATTCTGAAATTCTCCTGATCATAACCTTTTTCATTCTCACTGTAGCTTTTGTTGGCATTTCTGATCTCTATAAAACTTCCTCTTCACTAGTTCTATTGCCTCTATTTTTTTTAATTAACATATAATGTGTTATTGGTTTCAGAGGTATGGGCCTGTGATTCATCAGTCTTATATAATATCCAGTGCTCATTACATCACATGCCCTCCTTAATGTCCATCACCCAGTTACCCCCACCCCCCAACTCCCTCCCCTCCAGCAACCCTCAATTCGTTTCCTATAGTTAAGAGTCTCTTATGCTTTGTCTCCCTCTCTGCTTTCCTATTACTTTATTTTTCCCTCTCTTTCCCTACGATTCTCCCTTTTGTTTCTTAAGTTCCACATATAAGTGAAACCACATGATAATTGTCTTTCTCTGATTGACTTATTTCACTTAGCATAATACCCTCTAGTTCCATCCATGTGGTTGCAAATGGCAAGAATTCATTTTTTGATAGCTGAGTAATATTCCATTGTGTGTGTGTGTATACACACACACACACACACACACACACACACACACGACATCTTCTTTATCCTTTAATCTGTCGATGGACATCTGGGGCTCCTTCCATAGTCTGGCCATTGTAGATTGCTACTATAAACATTGGGGTGCAGGTGCCCCTTCCAATCACTACATTTGCATCTTTGGGGTAAATACCCAGCAGTGCAATTGTCAGGTCCTAGGGTAGCTCTATTTTCAACTTTTTGAGGAACCTCCATACTGTTTTCCAGAGTGGCTGCACCAGCTTGCATTCCCACCAGCAGTGTAAGAGGGTTCCCCTTTCTCTGTATCCTCGCCAACATCTGTTGTTTCCTGACTTGTTAATTTAGTCATTCTGACTGGTGGGAGGTGGTATCTCATTGTGGTTTTGATTTGTATTTCCCTGATGCTGAATGATGTTGAGCATTTTTTCATGTGTCTGTTGGCCATTTGGGTATCTTCTTTGGAGAAATGTCTGTTCATGTCTTCTGCCCATTTCTTTATTGCCTCTCTTTTGAGTTCCTTAGCCTATGCCCACTCTATCTGGATTTTATGGGCTGCAACTTCAGAGATATTCACCATAATGGAAATATTTCTCAATCCCATTTTTACTATGCCAATTTTCAAGTAATAATTAAACTGTAGTATATCCACACAAGTGGGATATTATTTAATGCAAAAAGTAAAATGAAGTATAGATGAACTTTGAACACATTATGCCAAATGAAATAAACCAGACATAAAAGGCCACCTAGTATATGATTCCATTTATAGGGAATATTCAGAATAGGCAAATTCACAGACAGAAAGTAGATAATCGGTTGCCAGGATCTTGGGGGCAGGAAAGGGAAGAGGGTGAGAGAAAACAATTCCTAGGCAATCCAGGGGGAGGTTTTATTAATAACTAAGAATATCTTAAGTACATATACACCTACAGTTACCAATAGGGTAAACCCCTTTTCTCTGAGAAAAAGTAGTTCAAGATTAGATGATTCACTCACTATTTATCATTCATTTGGTCATCCTACATACCATAAACGAGTTTTGATATATTGTGGGCACTCATAAAACTGCCTGTCTATTCACCATCTCCATTCTCCTATGAACTTCATTCCTCCCATAACCTACCTCCCTCCACAAGGCTACTAGTAGAGCTGTCATGTTCCCACAAGGTCCCGGCCAGAGTTAGTTGATACTGGGCAGGCACCTTTTTGCTGAGCTAATGAATCTTTTCCAAGAGATATATATATAATATATATATATATTTAAAAGATTTATTTACTTTTAGAGAGAGGGAGAGTGAGCCAGAGCACATGTGCGCAAGGCGGGGTACACAGAGGGAGAGGAGAGAATCTCAGGCAGATTCCCCACTGAACATGAAGTCCGACATGGTGCTCCATCTCACAACCCATAGAGATCATGACCTGAGCCAAAATCAAGAGTCGTACACTTAACCAACTAAGCCACCCCTGCAGCCCAATCTTTTCCAAGATTTTAAATTTGGAATCTAGAAAGCAAAAATCAGTCCCTCTCTCATCACGGAATTTATAAGATCTAAAGTTCTGGTGGTGCTGGCAGCCATGTTTCCTGCCACAAGAAGCAGGTAACTGTGCAGTGAGAAGATGAAGCCAACAAGAGAGAAGAGAGGAGAGATGGCAAAGGTACTAGAGGCAATCAATTCTCTTATTCCTGTTCTTCCTCCAACTTGGCTCATCTCATCTCAGGTTTAGCTATTTAATCTTTCCTTTGATTCAATAAACTGATAACTGACCCCTTTGTCTCTGTTTTTTCAAAATTAATTTTTGTCACTTACTCCCAACATAAAGAGAATCATACAATTACAGAAAGACAAACAGTATATTCAGAGCAGACTCATTTTGGGAAGCTGGTGAATTTTTATAAAATAATAGCACATATTTTCATTAGTGTACATTTTACCATGTGCCTATTAACCCTCCATTAGAAGAACATCTTTAGTATATCCTAAAATATCTAATACTGCTGTTAGGCACAGAGAAAACCAGGACCATGGATTTCCTGCTAGAAAATTTTTGCTCTATACCCAAATTGAAGAATCAATTGGTTTTACAGCACCCCAAGGTTTAAGGAATCCACAAAATGTAGACTATGTAGGTGAATCCAAATCATCTTCTCAAATCATCTTTCTTTGATCATTTTCCCTCATTCTGACTGTTATATAGGTTCAATGAAAAGTACCATATGTGATTCCTTTACAACTTGCTCTTAAAGAATTGAGAACAAAGGGAGAGGACTCAAATTACTAAAACAAGAAGTGAAAGTAGGGACATTACTAGTGACTTTACCGGAACTAAAAAAGATTATAATAAAAGATTATGGACAATTGTACGCTGACAAACTGGATAGCTTAGATAAAATGGACAAATTCTTAGAAATACACAAACTACCAAAACTGACCCAAGAAGAAATAGAAAATCTGAATAGATCTGTTAAGTAGTAAGGAGATTGAATCAGTAATCATCCTTGCAACAGCAATCAGACAACAAAAAGGGATCAAAGGTATTCAAATCGGCAAAGAAGAAGTCAAAATGTCTCTCTTCGCAGACGACATGATACTCTATATGGAAAACCCAAAAGAAGCCACTCCCAAACTATTAGAAGTTATAGAGCAATTCAGTAACGTGGCGGGATACAAAATCAATGCTCAGAAATCAGTTGCATTTCTGCACACGAATAACAAGAACGAAGAAAGAGAAATCAGGGAATCCATCCCATTTACAATAGCACCAAAAACCATACGTTACCTTGGAATTAACTTAACCAGAGACGTAAAGGACCTTTATTCTAGAAACTATAAATCACTCTTAAAAGACATTGAGGAAGACATAAAAAGATGGAAAGATATTCCATGCTCATGGATTGGAAGAATTAACATAGTTAAAATGTCCATGCTACCCAGAGCAATCTACACTTTCAATGCTATCCCGATCAAAATACCGAGGACATTTTTCAAAGAACTGGAACAAATAGTCCTTAAATTTGTATGGAACCAGAAAAGACCCCGAATCTCCAAGGAACTGTTGAAAAGGAAAAACAAAGCTGGGGGCATCACAATGCCGGATTTCGAGCTGTACTACAAAGCTGTGATCACAAAGACAGCATGGTACTGGCACAAAAACAGACACATAGACCAATGGAACAGAATAGAGAACCCAGAAATGGACCCTCGGCTCTTTGGGCAACTAATCTTTGATAAAGCAGGAAAAAACATCCGGTGGAAAAAAGACCAAAGCAACCTTTTTCATGACACATCCCCAAAGGCAAGAGAAACAAAAGATAAAATGAATTTATGGGACTTCATCAAGATTAAAAGTTTCTGCACAGCCAAGGAAACAGTCAGAAAAACTAAGAGGCAGCCCACGGAATGGGAGAATATATTTGCAAATGACACTACAGATAAAGGACTGGTATCCAAGATCTACAAAGAACTTCTCAAACTCAATACACGAGAAACAAATAAACAAATCAAAAAATGGGCAGAAGATATGAACAGACACTTTTCCAATGAAGACATACAAATGGCTAACAGACACATGAAAAAATGTTCAAAATCATTAGCCATCAAGGAAATTCAAATCAAAACCACACTGAGATACCACCTTACGCCAGTTAGAATGGCAAAAATAGACAAGGCAAGAAACAACAATTGTTGGAGAGGATGTGGAGAAAGGGGATCCCTCCTACATTGTTGGTGGGAATGCAAGTTGGTACAGCCACTCTGGAAAACAGTGTGGAGGTCCCTTAAAAAGTTAAAAATTGAGCTACCCTATGATCCAGCCATTGCACTACTGGGTGTTTACCCCAAAGATACAGACGTAGTGAAGAGAAGGGCCATATGCACCCCAATGTTCATAGCAGCAATGTCCACAATAGCTAAATCGTGAAAGGAGCGGAGATGCCCTGCAACAGATGACTGGATTAAGAAGTTGTGGTCCATATATACAATGGAATATTACTCAGCAATCAGAAAGAATGAGTTCTCAATATTTGCTACAACATGGACGGCACTGGAGGAGATAATGCTTAGTGAAATAAGTCAAGCAGAGAAAGACAACTATCATATGATTTCTCTCATCTATGGAACATAAGAACTAGAATGATCAGTAGGGGAAGAAAGGGATAAAGAAAGGGGGGTAATCAGAAGGGGGAATGAAACATGAGAGACTATGGACTATGAGAAACAAACTGAGGGCTACAGAGGGGAGGGGGGTGGGGGAATGGGATAGACCGGTGATGGGTAGTAAGGAGGGCACATATTGCATGGTGCACTGGGTGTTATACACAACTAATGAATCATCGAGCCTTACATCGAAAACCGGGGATGTACTATATGGTGACTAACATAATATAATAAAAAATCATTATTAAAAAAAAAAAAAAAGGAGATTGAATCAGTAATCAAAAAAACTTTCCAACAAAGGAAAGCCCAGGACCAGACAGCTTCACTGGCAAATTCTACTAAACATTCAAAGAATAATACAAATTCTCAAAATCTTTCAAAAATTAAAGAGGATATAACACTTCTTAACTCATTTTATTACACCAACATTACCCTGATACACAAACCAGACAAAGACACGGCAGAACATATAAAGAACTCTTATAACTCAACAAAAAACAAACAACCCGATTCAAAAACAGGCAAAGGACCTAAACAGACATTTCTCCAAGAAAGTTACAAATGGCAATAAGCACACGAAAAGATGTTCACCCATCATTAATCGTAAGGGAAATACAAAATCAAAACTGTAATGAGATACTACTTTATACCAAGATTGCTATTATTAAAAGAACAAAAATGAAAAATAACGAGTGTTAGTGAGGATATGGAGAAATTGGAACCCGTGTGCATTGCTGGTGGGAATATAAAAGGGTGTAGTTGCTGTGAAAACAATATGGTGATTCCTAAAAAAAATTAAACATAGAATTATCATATGACCTAGCAAATCCATTTCTAGCTATACACCCAAAAGAACTGAAAACAGGAACTCAGCAAATACCAATGTTCATAAGGGGTTTATTCACAATAACCAAAAGGTGGAAAAAAACTAAAATGTCTACCAATAGGTAAATGGAGAAACAAAATGTGGAATATTCAGCAGCCACAAAAAGGGATGAAATTCTGATACAGGCTACAACATGGATGAACTTTGAAAACATTATGCTCAGTGAAATAAGCCAAACACAAAATAACAAATAGTGTACAAATCCACTTATGTTAAATATCTAGAATAGGAAAATTCATGGAGACAGAAAATAAAATAAAGGTTACCAGGGTCTGGAGGGAGGGAGAAATGGGGAGTTATTGCTTAATGGGTACAGAGTTTCTGTTTGGAATGATGAAATAGTAGTGATGGTTACGTAACACTGTGAATGTACTTAATGACACCAAATCATACATTTAAAAATGATTATAATGGCAAATCTTATGTTTATTTTACTATGTTTTTTTTTTTAAAGAATTTTTTTCTGTTCTAACAATAAAGTTTAAGGAGCTCAATTATCAAACCTAAATTGGTAGCAAATGTAAATGGTGTAAAAAGAACTGCAGGCTGACTTTCACCATTGGTTGGCAGGAATAAACCAGTATTTCTAAAGAGGAACAACTACAGGAAGGCCTATCAAAAATGTTAGGTAATTATGTAGCCTAATAATAAAAAGGTTCTGTAATTTAGTGACTTGAACTGCACAAAAATATGCTAGTGACTTGAACTGCACAAAAATATGCAAGGAATCGATCAAATGGACCCACTTTAAAAAATGTATCATTGAGGTACAGCTGACATGCAACGTTATATCCATTTCAGGTGTACAACATGGTGATTCAACGGGTCTATACACTATGCAGGACTCACCATGGTGTAAGTATAGTCACCATCTATCACCATACAACGCTATTACAACATTACTGACTATATTCTCTACACTTTTCATTTCCGTGACTTATTTATAACTGGAAGTTTGTGTCTCTTAACACCCCCCCCACCTCAAATGGACCCACTTTGAAGGGCCTGGGTACCATTTAGGGATGATTTGCTCAGAGTTCCCTGTGGTAATGAAGGAAGCTCTTCAGTGAACTTATGACAAGGTTCTTCAAGTTACAAAAAGAGATGGTTTTCACTGGCCGAGCCCAGATCAATACCCCTAAGTTGTGACCGTCGTGGTAGTCATGAAGGAAAAACAAAGAAATGGGTCTGCTCCAGGCTCAGGTATGGTTGGTGTGGTGCCTAAAATGGTCTGACAGTCTACTGAAGGGAAGAGTCTATGTTCCCAGTAGGGCCCACAGAGCTACAATAATTCAACAACTAATTTATTTAAAACCAACAGAAAAATAACATAGAAATATAATTCCTGACAGAATAAGGGAGAAGCAAACCAGTAAAATATAGAGACATAGCTGAGAATGTAAGAAATGTTTTATATATACTAGTTATTACCAATGCCATTAACTTTGCACAAACCACAGGTTTAGCATTTCTTGCTAATCTAATCAAGGGCAGGCCTCTCGCTGGTGCTAAGCTCAACTTCAGTTAACTTTTCAAGATGTTAAGTCAACACCTTCTAATAGATTTCTAAATAGGTTTAGTCTATGTCTTTCAAATCCATTTGCCACAATTTCTTGGTTCTAGTGAGTCCAAAGAAGACTGGAACGTAAAAAAGGTTAAAGAATCATGAATCCACACCTAGCTAGTGGGTCTTTTAGGATACAGAAACTTTCTAAAGTTATGCTCCATTATTTGAGGACAGAGCGGAGGCTGGCAATCAAAAGATGATCCTTATTATTATTAGAGCTCCTGTATGCCAGATAAGTACATGACTTATACATGTTTCTGTCTTCATACCAACTCCACAGTTATTCATTTTCCAGAAGATCAAAATTTAGGGTCAGAAAAGTTAAATCATTCGCTCATGATCATACAATCAGTAATGATACAGCCAAAACTTTAGCTTTGACTCTGAAGCCCATATATTTTCTAATCTTCCACTTTATTACCGGAGTTGAAGGGGAAAAGAAACACTGTATTGACCTAATGGTATTTCAGAGCTTTCAGCCGAGGCAGTCAAGAGGCTCCGACAGTGCTAATGACTTAAACACTTTCAAGAGTGAAAGCAAGTCTGTGGAACAGCAGTAAGCACAGAATGAGGACATAGCAGAAGTTAGCCATAAATCTTAACGGTGACGGACTAAACAAGGAAACAGCCTTTTATAAGAATATGGTATATACCTCTTCCCCCCAGAAGTTGGTTTTGTTTTAAAGGTAATTTGTTTTAATAGTCATAGTTCAATTTATATCTCAAAATACAAATTCATTAAAGCAAAATTATAAAACACTCTAGAATTGAAACATATGCAGAGTTTTTACAAGGCATTTGGGGTAGAAGACAAACAGTTAACAGCAGAAGGAAAGAAGACTAGAAACTTGGGGAGACTTACTTGACATAAGACACTGCCTCTCTCTGTTTGGTCTCTAAAAATGGAGCATGATGAATTTATGGCATACTTTATGCCTGCTCTCCTGTGCTGCCTCATTAACCTTTTATTTTCTTGTAATACAGGTGTCAAGAACATTTATTTAAAAATGCTGTGCTTGGATACTTACTTCAACTTTATAAGTAGAAACAGAGTATACATGCTTAATTTGAAGTTGAGAGTTTAAAAAAAAACACCTCAAATTAAGGTCTGACAACAAGTCTGCTATTTCAAACAAGGCTGAATTATGTTGATTACTTGTTGGTGGGAAGAAGAGGTCAGAAAAGGTTGCTTTATTAACTCCTCACTTTTTTAGACATACTGATCAGAGTAGTTCCAAGAATGTTTCATTTTGAACTGTTCTGAGACTCTTTATGGACCAGAGAATCAGGGGCTTGATCCCAGAACCCTGAGATCATGACCTGGGCCATAGGCAGATGCTCAACCAACTGAGCCACCCAGGTGCCCCTTAATTTATTTTTTAGCTTAAAAGAAAAACATTTGTTGTTTTTCTAAAAACATCAATGGACATGAGAAAGGCTAACTGAAGTAGGTCTACTTGTTAGATCTCAATGAAGTATAGTCTAGTCAGTCCTGCGATACTTAACTAGAAGAAAGGCCAGAGAGTTCTGTGTAATGCAAAAACTATGTCAAGGGAGACCTATTCTATAGTTTATTTCTACCTCAACCATAATAAACATTATGAAATTTCATCTAAAAATCCATTCTTCATGAAAAAAGAAGTTCAATATACGGATATTCTCTCTTACAACTTGAGTTAGTCGAATCAAAGTCAGATGGCTTCTGCACATCAAAATACAGTGCATAAAAAATAAGAACTGGCAAAGAAATTATTATATACACAACTAACAAATTAAGATAACAATTACTCCCTACGTTCTCAAATTCTAGCTGGAAGCTCAAAGGAAATAACCTGAATATTTTTTTTTACTATCCTTAAGGTCAATAACATTCCTATCTACGTATTTATTTGTCAGAGAGAGAACACAAGTAGGGGGAGGGGCAGAGGGAGAAGCAGGCTCCCTACTCAGCAAGAAGCCCGATGTGAGAGACTTGATCCTGGGACCCTGGGATTATGACCTGAGCCGAAGGCAGACGCTTATAACCAACGGAGCCACCCAGGCGTCCCAGGTCAGTAACATTCTTAATATGGTAACAATGAAAAGCAACACACTGACTGACTCACTGACCGGAAGCAGATGAAGATGCAAGCATACATTCATAAAAATAACTAAAAGGTAAACATCAGCCCTTTCTAATGGCTGATTAATCATAGCAAATTATTACTGGAGTGCTAAATTAATTGGGCATTACAGAATCTTTTATTCATTCTGTTTGAATGTTAGTGATATATTCACTAACAAAATAAAACTTATCTATGTCTCTTTTCCCCCAACTTTTGCTAAGGAATAACTGACATATATCACTGTAGAAGTTTAAGGCATACAGCATGATTTGACGTTATGTATACTGTGAGTGATTACAATAGGTTTAGCTAACATCCATCATCACATACAGATACAATAAAAAGAAAGGAAAAAAATCTTCTCTTGAGATGAGACCTCTTAGGATTTATCTATTCATTTAACAGCTTCCCTATATTTCATACAGCAGTGTTAGCTACACTCATGTTGTACATTACATCCCTAGCACTTATTTATCTTGTAACTAAAAGTTTGTACCTTTTGACTACTTTCCTGCAATTCTCCCTCCCCTCTATGTACCTCACGGCATTTCTTATTCAATCCTTTATTAGTCGGTCATATGTATTTACTTCACTTATCTTTGCCCTGCACACTCTATCTCTATTACCTATGTTCTGCTTGAGAACAATAAGTACTAATGCTTTACTCATAATGGATTATCCTATAGCATCCAACACAGTGGTTTATGGAGAAAATATTGAATTTAATTGGCTAAAACAAAAAAATATGACTCAAGATTCTATCCCATCAAGTTTTATTTTCCTTACAACACTGATCAGAATCTTTATTATGTTAATTTGAGTGTTTCCCTCTCTTGCACTTGGACATAAGTCCCTAGTTCTTGGCTTAGTCACTACCCTCTTTTTGAAACGTACAAGAGTAACAACTGAGCACACAATGCTTATTCAATGAACCATATACAGCTTGGCTTTTGAGTATACGTTAAGCACTAAATTAGAATATTTCCTACTACCTCCAAGAAAAAAGACATAAGTAATCACATTTTTCATTCCTGGTAACTATGCTAAAAGACAGAAAATCAATAAATAAAAATTACAGTTTTCCCCATACTTGCAGTCACTTTTTGTTGCTAGTAAATAACATTCTTCCATCCGCAAGCAAAATATTTGAAAAGAAGAAAGCTTAAACAGCTCAGAGTACAGAAGTAAAATAATTAAGGAACCCTGTGGGGGCACCTGGGTGGCTCAGTTGGTTGAGCGTCTGCCTATGGCTCAGGTCATGATCTTGGGGTCCTGGGATCGAGCCCCAGGTCAATCAGGCTCAGTGGGCAATCTACTTCTCCTTCTCCCTCTGCTCCTCCCCACCCCTACCCCCCCGCTTGTGCTCTCAGTCTCTCTGTCTCAAATAAATTTTTAAAAAAATCTTAGAAAAATTAAGGTACCCTGTGGTAAGAGCAATGACGAAGAATTTAAAGAACAAGGAAACCTCTTTAAATATTGAGAGCTTTTTTTCCTTTTAAATCAATGATCAAATGATGAGGCTGATTTTCAGACACTCAACCTTATGATCTGTATCAATCACCCTTAGAACAAATGATCAAAAGATAATCTAACCACATATGTATAATCCTACCTCTCTTCACACTTAGACAAATTATAAAATGCTAAGGTAAAGGAAGAGTAAATAGTGGGTGATCAATGAGTACATTCAAGTATAATCTTTTAATCCTGCTTAAGTACTATCCTTTTATATATATATACATATTCCTCCCAAACAGAAACAGTGATTCTGACACTGCCTGCGCTTGGAAATTTCACTTGTGACCTTGATCAAGTTTTAATTAATTAACCTCTGTGTATGAGCTTCTCAACTGTAAAATGAGCACATGAGCTCTTATTACATAAGCTGTTGCAGGAATTAAATAAGATCATATAAATAAAGAGCTTAGAACACTGTGTGGCATATACAAAGCTCTCAAAAGTTTACAGGTATTGTCATCATCTCCCTAAAATGATATGCAGCAAACTCTCAAGAACAGTGACTATGATATAAGAAAATTAGGGACTGACTTAAAAAAAGATGAGTCATCACAGCTGGCAGACTCTTCACTCATCTCTGACAACTACAGGAAGGATCTAACATTGACTGAGTGCTTTATGTGCTGGCCTACTAACAGATACTAACTGTTGTGGCAGATTATTGCAGTATGGTCCCCACTGAATCATACCTCTTCGATCCCTCCCACATTAACTCTGGACTTGTTCATGTGACTTGCTTTGGTCAACGGAATACCAGTAAACACAAAGCGTGTTGAGGCTTGAAATGTGCTTGCACAGTGGAGCTTGCCCTCTCTTGCTGCTGGGAACCCTTCTATCGCCTTGGGAACAAGTTTGGATTAGCTTCCCGAAGGAGGAGAGGCCACATGAAAGTAGCCACCCTAGGCTGAGGCCCCAAACATGTGAGTAAGGCTATTCTAAAGTAGAGGACCTAGACAATCCAGCCCCAGACAGGCTGGTCCAGACCATAAGAACGTTCCAGCCAACCAATTGTGAGAATAATGTTTATTGATTTAGGCCACTAAATTCTGGGGGTGGTTTGTTATGCAGCAAAAGCTAATACAACCACCATATGAATATAGATATTATTTCAGTTTTACAGATTATGAAAGAAGATTCCCAGAAACAATAGTCAGTTTGGCTCCAAAGGCTTTTTCTACCCTACCAGGCCACTTCTGCATGCCAAACTCTGAGGTTCTAAACAAAAACGGGTATCTCTGGGGATTTTATTCTATAACATTTAAAGCAGTAACTTTTCCCCGTTCCAGGAGCCAGCACATATGGCCTGTAGGCCAGCTCCAACTTACCTCCTGTTTTTTGTATGTATGGTCTGCAAGTGAAGAATAATTTATACATATTTAAATGGTTTAAAATAAAAATCAGAAGACTACTTTGTGATATGTGAAAATAATTTCAAATTTCAGTATTTATAAATAAAGAACCAACAGAAAACAGACATGCTCATTCACACACTGTCTACGGCTGCTTCTGCACTCTAACAGTAGAGTTGGGTCGCTGTGACGGAAACCATATGAACTACACAGTCTGTAATATTTACTATCTGGCCCTTAATTTAAAAAAAATATACTGAACTCTGCTCAGAATTATTCTCTTGGCATATGTTTTTAATTTAAATAAAGGATTTCGTCTGGTCTTTAGTGATGAGTAGATTCTACTTGCACTTTTTTTTTTTTTTAAAGTAGGCTCCATACCCAGTGTGAAGCCCAACGTGGAACTTGAACTCATGACCCTGAGATCAAGAGTCAGACACTTAACCGACCGAGCCATCCAGGTGCCCCCTATTTGTATTTTTACCACTCCTTTTCCTTTCATCGAAAATTATTTTAACTTATGTCATTTCTCCTATTTCTCCTTTAACTTTTATCTTTGGATGGTCTCTGACTTTGTCTAAGGCAGACTATTTTTAAAATAGTAATTCAGAACCACAGGTTGAATGAATTCCACTTACATACCATTTTACTGGCCTCCAAGACAGCACAGAAAATTAAACAAACTATAATTTTATCTTGTTCTCAAAAAAATTCAATGTATCTATGAGGTAAGTTGTTCATTAAAACTGATCTTATATTGGCCACATGAAACAGCACGAAGTAGGTAGGAAAAGATGTAGGAGAGAGATTTTATTCGGAAGACGCTGAAATTTCTCAGACCTGAACCTGTGTAATAACCATGTAGAAATGAACTTCCCTTTTATTTCTAGCAGTGACCTCAGGTCAGAAGTTGCGATACACAGTGTCCCCGCTTTTGTGATATCAGTCTCTAATATTCTGCTAGGGAACTAAGGGAACTAAGAACTTCAGAACTATCATTCTACTTCACCATCCTGCTACTAACCGCTTATAATGAGATACAAATTGAAGCAAGCAACATTTGATTTCCTTTTACGTTAAGAAAGACGCGAACCTCAATTTATTTGCCAACTTCCCATTCTTATCATTTTTTCTTACCCCCGCAGTAATGGCTGTAAGTCCCGGTGAAGATTCAGCTGCCTGTACTTGGTGTTAGCGCACAGGATCAATAAACAAGTTGCCAGAGAGACCACCCTCACAGCAACATTTAACATTCAAAGACTTTTGAAACGCATTAGGCAGAGGCTCCTAATGGCTAATGCAATTTGAAGGTCCTTACAACACTGAAGAAAATGAGTTAAGTTTGTATCATCAGTCTAAACTTTACTGAATTGTTTTGTTGAGCTGAACTATTTTGTTGAGTCCACGCAGAAATACAACATAAGCTTTACCGGTGATTTAAACTAAACTTGTTTAGAAAAAAAATTCATTTTTCAGGGGTGCCTGGAGGTGGCTCAGTCGGGTAAGTGTCTGCCTTCAGCTCAGGTCAAGATCTCAGGGTCCTGGGATAAGCTCCACGTCTGGCTCCCTGCTCAGGGGGGTCTGCTTCTCCTTCTCCCTCTATACCCCACACCCACTCTCTCCCTCTCTCTCAAATAAAATCGTTAAAAAAAATCATTTTCAGGGACACCTGGGTGGCTCAGTCAGTTAAGTGTCCGCCTTCGGCTCAGGTCATGATCCCAGGGTCCTGAGATTGAGCCCCACATCGGGCTCCTTGCTCAGTGAGGAGCCTGCTTCTCCCTCTGCCTGGTTCCCCCTGCTTGTTCTCTCTCTCTCTCTGACAAATAAATAAACAAAATCTTTTAAAAAAAATCATTTTCATTTATTTTTGTGACTATTTAGGGATTTTTAGAGTATAAAAAGGTTCCTCAGGATGGCCTCCTACTTTACTTTATTATGCAAGTACATAGGATTCTAAATTTCAACTGTTGAACTTGCAATGACAAACCAGGCACATCAGGTTGTAAGTCTGGGTCTTTGGTACATACAACAAACACAACATATATCTAAAGAAGGTGGTTTCCACTTTAACTCAGAATTCCAAAGAAAGAACAGTTGTCCCAAATAGCCTCCTTTTTTTTTTTTTTGGTATTAGAAATTATATCAACATACTAGGGTCACTGAAAACAATCTGGGGATGTTGCTAAGGACTCTCTTTGGCTGAGAACCAGAAATTTTAACCTTAAAATATCAGTAGTGGGGCACCTGGCTGGCTCAGTCAGTAGAGCATGTATGAGTTGGAGCCCCGTGTTGGGTGTGGAGCCTACCTAAAAAAAAAAAAAAAAAGATAAGTAGTGTAAGCTGAGCAATAGAAAGCCTTCCTTCTGAAAAAGAGTTATAATACATGGGTGCCTGGGTGGCTCAGTCAGTTAGGTGACCAGTTCTTGATTTTGGCTCTGGTTGTGCTCTTGGATCCTGGGCTTGAGCCCGAAGTCAGGCTCCCCACCCAGTGGGGAGTCTCCTTGAGAGTCTCTTTCTCTCTCCCTCTCCCCCAGCTTTGTGTGCATATGGTTGCTCTCTCTCTCAAATAAATAAATCTTAAGAAAAAGAGTTATGATACAAATTGGACTAATACATGTTGCTAAAAGTTCTATACGATCTTTACATCTAAATAAGAAGCGTTTCTCCTCTAATCCGTTTCTACTAATCTATATTTTTCTCTCTCAGCCTTCAAATTTCTAGTCAACCCCTTTCCCAAAAACTTCTGTTTGATTAATCCCACCTGGATCAAGTCACGAACATTCAAGCATGTATGTTTAAATCAAAATAACTAGATTTGGTCCTCACAAGTTTTATGTTCCTCCTATCTTCTCAATATATTTAGTATTTCTCTTTGTCTTCAATATTAATGCAGTTTCATTATGATTCACTAATACCATTTAGGCCAGAAACATAAAAAACGAACCCGAAGATTTAAAAGTTCATTTTCTTATTTCCAGTTCTAATAAATACTAAGTGCCTACTTTCTATATTATAAGTTTAAATGCTAATTTTCTCTTACTTCATTAGACTAAAGTGCTTACAGCATTCCACCAATAAAACATAGAAAGCTACGGGGAACATACTTTAACAGCTGAATAATTAAAATCTCTAGTTGGTTGGTCACTGCTTAATGCCAAAACCAATACCAGTTTCTAAGATTAAAAAGAATTCCATAATCTTTATTTTACAGGACAATTCTAAAAACAATATTGAACTGTAATCTCTTATGCTTCTTAATTAGGTAACACTTTGTAAATTTTAAATCTAAGTAGTATGGGGATAATATTTGGGAAAATCTGGCCATAACTGAAACTCTTTGGTACAATTCCAATTCTGCTATTTCACTGATTTAAACTACATTGGGCAAAAGGTCTGTCAGTCAAGGGTCAGAGATTATTATTATTATTTTTTTTGAAGATTACTTATTTACTTGAGAGGAGAGAGAACACAATGCAGGGAGGGGAAGAAGGAGGGAGAGAAGCAGACGCCCCGGCTCAGCAGGGAGCCAGACCTGGAGCTCATTCCAGGACCCTGAGCGGAAAGCAGATGCTTAACTAACTGAGCCACCCAGGCACCCAGGTCAGAGATTATTTGGAAAAAAATGCAGTTTTTTTATTTTCAAAGGGAAAATTCACATAAGGCTAGCAAAAGGAATAACTTTCTCCAGCCTCAGAAAAAGCAAGTAAGCTTTTTAGGAACCAATATTGTAATCAGTTTATGCAAAACCAATTAGAAATGCAAATCTAGGGGTGCCTGGGTGGCTCAGTAGTTAAGCGTCTGCCTTTGGCTCAGGGCGTGATCCCGGCGTTCTGGGATCCAGCCCCGCATCAGGCTCCTCTGCGGGGAGCCTGCTTCTTCCTCTTCCACTCCCCCTGCTTGTGTTCCCTCTCTCGCTGGCTGTCTCTCTCTCTGTCAAATAAATAAATAAAATCTTAAAAAAAAGAAAAGAAAGAAATGCACATCTATGTGTTTTGATATAAGAAGATATCCAAACCACTACTAAGTGAAAAAGCTGCTCGCTATTTTTTTAATTTAGTGTAGTATAGAAAAAAGAACTACATACTAATTTTTTTTAATGTACTAATTTTTTGACAATGATTATCTCTGAAAGGAGCATTTGGGAAATGCACTCTAGGCCTTCATAATTTTCATAATTTCGTAATTTTCTTTGTTATATATAAATCTTCATAGAAAAAACACATTTTAAAAAATTATAAACTTCAGTCTTAATAAGCAGAGCACATAACTTTTATGATTAATGCAAAGACTTTAGTTTTTCAGAGCATTTTTAAGAGTCATAGCAAAATTGAGAGGAAGATCTTTAGACTTCCCATATACCTCTTGCCACCTCACATTCATAGCCTCTCATCAATATCCCCCGGCCAGAGGTACATTTGTTACAACTGATGAATCTATACTGACACACCATCATTACTCCAAGTCTATAGCTTATATGACAGTTCACTCTTGGTATGTTTCACTATGGGTTTGGACGCATGTATAATGACATGTATCCATCATTAGAGTATACAGAGTATTTTCACTGCCTTAAACACCTTCTGTGCTCCACCTGTTCACATCTCCCCAACTCCACCTCAACTACTGGCAACCACTGATCTTTTTACTGTCTCCATAGTTTTGCCTTTTACAGTTGGAACCATACATAGGTATCCTTTTCAGATTGGCTTCTATCACACAGTAATATTCACTTTGGAGTCCTCATGTCTTTTTGTGGCTTGATAGCTCATTTCTTTTCAGAACTGAGTAATACTCCATTGCCTAGATGTACCAGCTTATTTATCCATTCACCTAGTAAAGGACATTTTGGTTGCTTCCAAATCTTGGACGTTATTAATAAAGCTGCCTTACACATTCACCTGCAGGTCTTTGTGGGGACATTAAATTTTAACTACCTTGAGTAAATACCAAGGAGCATACGACTTTTGGAGAATTCTAGGTTACCTATTAATATCATAAGAATTAAAATGAAAGCATCTAGCACAGTGCCTAGCATATAGGAAAGGTTCAATAAATGCTATTATACTTTCAATTCTGCAACTCTTCTAATGCTACCAAATTATACACTAAGCCAGGCCAGTATACTTAACCAGTAACAGTAGTTAATATTTATTCCATCTCCTTCTTTCCTATCAGTACCACTTCTTGCTGGCAGTATACCTACTTTTTTAGAGGTACCTCTTCATATTTGTTGCCTCAAATCTCCTATGAACTCCAAGAATATCTTGACTGTGCCTGTAAAATGTCTGAAAACAAGTTGCCCAAAGCCCATTTTAATTTTTAAAAATTACCAAATACACAATTACATTCTGACTCAGTTTTTCAGATTCTCTCAAACTCTAGCCCTATCCTTCAACTGAGAGACAACTCAACAATCCCAAATGTGTATCTGTTGTGTGATTCCCACCTTCTTTTTCCTGATTTAATTCTCCAATTCCAGGCTGGGTGTGGGGGGGTGGGGGTGGGTGGGCAGGGAGTGCAGAAGATGGGTTTATCATGTAAGCACTGAGTTCTAGATCACCATACTCCCAACCCTTCACTGAACAGGGATAATCAGGCTGTCAAAATAGAAGATAAAGTTCACTGAAACTTAGATGCCTTAAAACTGCTTGTGTAGCATTTTTTAGAAGACCGTGTACAAAAATGGGATAACTATCTTCAAAAACAAACAACTATGTCTTTCTTAGACAGTGAAATTGTTAACTGTGGGGTTTCCTTTCAGAGCTACAGTAGAGAAATTTGACCCCTAGTTACAGTGGCCCAAGCAGTTATTTTAGTTCCACATGACTACTGATATTTCTCAAAAAACACACAAAAAAATCCCATCAAACTGCATGGCCCCACTATCCACACTCAAATACTAACAAGGCACCTGTATCAAATGGCAATATTATATAATACAGCTTAAAAAATTTCACATTCATTATATCATTTCATCCTTTGTGGCAAATCTGTAAGGCAGGGGTCTATTTAACAGATGATAAAAGACTAAAGCTTAAAGAGTTTAAATTACTTGCTCAGAGCAAATAAATGGCAGAATACGAAACTAAGGAGACAATGATACAGTGAAAGAAATGATTTTGTAAGTCAGCTCTACCTGAATTTAAATCCTATCACTTACTACTTGTAAGACTAGAATGGGAGCTCCATGACTTTGTTTTGTTCACTGCTGTATCTCCAGTGCCTAGAACACTGCAAGTAAAGAGCAGGAGATCAGTAATATATGATAAACATTACCACAAAAATCACTTGACTTCTTTAGACCTCTGTTTCCTCATCTGTAAATGGAAACAATGAGGTCATATCTGCCGATATAACATAATATAATGTAATATAATGTAACGTAACGTAACGTAATATAATATAATCCTAGTTTAGTGTTCTTTACATAAGACCACCAATTCTCTCACTTCCTCTGTAGGCTCTAAGGAAGTAGCAGAGAACAAATGTCTGCACAACTGGTGGTGATAATCAGGATGGGGAGGATAAAGAGCTAAACTGTTGCCTCAGCCAAGTAGTCAGTTGTCTTTGCTATTCTGCCATAGCAATGACAAAGGATCTTCTAGAAGAATCTGTTAGCTGATTGCTTATTTCAATACAGAAAGTCTTGGTAAGGAGGGAAGGACCTAATCTATACTTGTAAAATGCAACAAGAAAGAGGGGAGGAATACCTAAAGGTAAATGAGACAATAAGAAAAGAATACTGAGGTGAGAAGATCCAGAGTACTTATACTAATTCAACCTAAGAATGGCCTCTATCCCATTTCTCTGTAATTTAGCATGCTCTTTCCAATAAATCTAATTCCGGTGGATGAAGCAGTGTTTAGGACCACTGGTAAGTACTACCAGAGACTGAAACAAAAGCTATATGCTATTAATAAGTAGAAACAAAAATTACAAGCAAAGGGAGATGGTACTGCAAATGGTACCACCAAGAAAGCGAAAAGACAACTCAAAAAATGGAAGCAAATATTTGGAAATCATATAAGGGATTGTATCCAAAAACACAAAGAACTATTAAAACTTAGTAATAAAAAAGATAAATAACCCAATTTAAAAATGGGCAAAGGACCAGAACAAACATTTCTCCAGAAAAGATATATAAATGATCAGTAAGCACATGAAAGGATGCTTGACGCAGTCGTTAGGGAAATGCAAATGAAAATGTCCACAAGATACCATTCCACAACCAGTATGATGGCAAAATAAAAAAGATGGACAACAACAAATTGTCCATACATACGACTTGGTGAGGAGGCGGAGAAACTGCAACTCTCATACGCTGCTAGTGGGTGTAAAATGGTGCAGTTGCCCTGAGGTTTTTCAAACGCTAAACAGAGTGTTACCATATGACTTAGCAATTCTACCTCTAGGTATACATCCAAGAGAACTGAAAGCATAAGCTCACACAAAAACCGGTAGTACGTGAATGCTTGTAACAGCATTATTTATAATAGCCAAAGAGTGGGAACAACCTAAATGTCTGTCACAGAATGTGACAGATCCATAAAGTAGAATTTACCAATAAAAATAAAATATTGATACATGCTACAATGTGGATAAACCTTGAAAATAATACAGTAAGTGAAAGAAATGAGAGAGACAGTACTATGTACTGTATGATTCCAAGAAGCTGGAAAAAGTTTTAATGCAAATAAAGATTATTATGATAAATCTTAGTGACTAGCCAATCACAAATACTTAAGACTTCAGGAAAGCAGTAATAATTTTTAACTTAATGCCATAGATAATAAAATTTTTGCATATGAAAAAATGATTTTTTTCTTGAAGAGCTGGGTAAAAGAGAACTCAGTGGAGTATATAAAACTCAGTCCTCATATTATCAGAGGAACTACTAAAACCCAGCAAGAAATACATACATATTTAAACTATCAGGTAACATAATGAGGACAAAATAGATTATCTATAAGGTTTTTTTTTTTTTTAATTGAAAATAAAGATGCAACTTCCATACAATGGGACTTACTATACACAAACAAAAAAGAGAAGGTGGTTCATAAAGCAATGGACTGATCCTCAAGATATTTTAAATGAAAAAGGTATCAAGTATGTTACGTTTTGCATTAAAAGGGACAGGAGATTGTGTGTGTGCACGTGCACATATGTGTACAAATACCTATGCATATACATGTCTTCGGTGGTGTGCATAGACATAAGCTTTGGAAAAATACATGAACATCAGGGCTATCTGTGGGAAGGGTAAGAGAGTAGTGGGAGGAGAGAAGAAGGGAAGCTTTCCTCAGTTCATCTTTTTGTGCACTTTGAATTTTGAGTAATGTGAATGTATGCGCGACAAAAGAAAAAATTAAAAGTACTTTACCTTGCACCATTGTTCCTAATGACTTCCACAGTTTCTTCAACAAAATATCGATCCTTGACATATGCAAAAATATCATCACAAATTTCATGTAAGCGTGAACGATGGGTAAGGTTGGTCAAGTATAAAACTGGAATAATTAGTGGTTCTGGAAAACTCTGAAGATTCTGTCTTGCTTTTTTTTCTGACTCAAGTGCTTCCTGATAGGTCAGTCCAGGTCTACCCGTCACAGCACAACTCCACACAAGACTGTTGCACAGAATGGTTCGTTCAAAAAAGTCACTGATTAAAAAACAAAAACAAAAATCCATTCATTACCTCTCATTTCACAAATTTTACATTAGAAGCTGATAAAGGATTGTGCCTTCATCGCAAAATTTTACATAGAATCACAGAACAAAGAAGGGTTTACTAACTGGTCAACTTACACATTAATACAAACCTAAGAAAAAGTATATTTAAACGAGACATTTATATTTTGCAATTCAGCTAAAACTGGACTTCGATTTCCATCACTTTTGAAATTGGGAGTGAAACTGAAAATAAATGCAACCTTTCTTTTTTCTTCTAATTTTAAAGCTTTTTGTTCCAAAGCAGCAAAAACACGAGGGACAATTTAAGCACTTAACTATGAACTTTAAAAAGCTCTAACATAATAGTGAAAAACTGGCAAATCTAAGCATCTAACGATGAGAAAGATTACGTAAATTACAGTACTTGATACAATGAAAAATCATATTCATTAAACAGTATAAGGAGAGTTCTTAAATAACATGCTCACAGAAAAAAAAAAACTTCCTGGTTTGATTCCTTCCTACATTTTTGAAAGTAAAAGCTTACCAAAACAATATACATAATACGGTCCCACTTGAAAGAAAGAAAAAGAAAGGAAGGCAGGAAAAGAAAGACAGCCTAAGAAGCATAATAGATTTCTACAATGTTATATAAAAATCAAGGCAATAGCTACAGAGTAGGGATGGGCCTGGGGGACCATTTTACTGAGTGCTCTTCTGACTGTTAGAATTTCTTACCATGAGCATTTATTTCTTTTCAAAAATTCTATCCAGTCACTTTTAAAATGCAAGAGATCGTTAACATGGAAAGACTTCTAAGGTATGTTAAATAGAAAAAAACTCAAATCACCAAATAACACAATCCCATATTCATTAATTAGAATAACAAAAATGTGTACTTATACAAATACTATAAATAGATGTTCTCTAAGGAGAAAGGGAAGGACTGCCAAGGAAGGAAAAGTAAAATTTGTTATTCTGAATATGTCTATATTGCTTGAATTTGTATAATGAACATTTACTTGTATTATTTTTACAATCAACAAATTTTAGAAAATGTTAGACATAGAAAAAAGGGTAATAATGGTTGCCTCTAAGTGGTAAGATATGGGTAAATGTCTTTCCTTCCTCTATACTTTGGTGTACTTTAACATAGTTTCATTTGTATATTTGTAGAACGAACAACAACAAAAATGAAATCTATGGAAATAAAGAGAAATCAATCATATCCTAACATAAATGAGATCTAAAGAGGTAGATGCATATATGCCAAGTTACATGAGTCTAATTCAGTACCAAGAAGATCCTGTGAAGTAAGTACCTTTTAGTAGAGGAGATAATGGATGTATATCATTAAAATTAAAATTACAAAGTAATTAAAAGATAGGCAGATATCCTTGGGAGTTGAGAGAAAGGGAAGGAGGAGAGACAGGCAAAAATGATCAAGAAATACTAGAACAGTTTTTTGGAGGAAGTGGTGTTAAGAGTTAGGTTATAAAGGAAAAGTAGGGTTGAAGAAAGAAATGTCAGAGAGAGAAAAGATGAACGTAATATGGGTCTCATAAGCAAGAAAATCTATGTCAGATAAACAATTGATGAGTTAAGAGATTGACAACAGATATACCCAATAGGTGGTTATCAGTGGTGCAGAATAAAATGAATGAATGGATGGATCTTGAAAGGGATCTTAAATTTTACTGCCTGAAACTGCAGTTCACTTAGAAAGCTTTGTAAGTTTTAAACTTTTTGTTATTGGAACAAACATATCTGTAGACTTAGCTTAACAAGCCAACACATAATCAGCACATGATATATGTGAGGTGTACTTCTAATAGTTTAAACTATATTTAATACTGTTTAAGAAAAATATATTTCAAATTTATATATCTTACATTAACTAGTCTCTAAGCCAGTGCTAACAGAAACAGAATGCCAGCCACACACACAATTTTAAATTTTCTAGTGGCCACATTAAAAAAGTTTTAAAGAGAAACACTAATTTTATATATTAATTACTTTTACAAATTTTATTTAACCCAGTATATCCATAAATGTTTTATTTCAACATGTGATCAATTTTAAATTCAATATGTAAATATTTTACTTTATTGGGGGTACTCAGTATTCAAATTCCAGTATGTATTTTACCTTTATTGTCCCTATCCTAATTCTGTATTAGTCACATTTTGAGTTCTTAATAACCCCCGGGGCCAAGTAAGGGCTCCTGTGTTGGACAACACAGCTCTAACCATAGTTATTTGGTATTTGGTAGCCTAGGGTATTTCGTGCCATGTCAGGGAGACAGACTTTATACTGAGCTGCAATAAACACTGGATGTGTTGACATTCTTCAAAATACCCAAGAGCAATGGCACAAGTGCCACACACAAACCTCCATTAAACATCTGTTACTATGCAGAAAAATAGGATAGTCAGTAACCATTGTTGTACATGTGGCTCTCCTTCTACACCCAGGTTTCTACTTCCTCTTGCCAAGTGTTTGTACTGTTTGTTTCCCTTGTGTCCAGCTACTCTGCAAAGCTGTTATATTATAGCCCTGCTGTGTACAAAGATCTACCCTCAGGAGGAGGGAGACAGGGAGACAGGGACACTACCACCCACACTACCACCGTGGCCTGTGGCCGTTTTAAAGCAAGCAAGCAAGCCAAAAAAAAAAAAAAAAAAAAGCCCAAGGAAGATTTCTCCTGATTCATTACCTCCTACCATCATGGCACCATCTGTAACATTTTATACCTTCACTTTCTCATACTACTGTAATTCTGCTCTTCATCCATTTGCCACACACATTAGAACATGCAGGATTTTGTTAATAATAATGAACTCTGGGAGTTAGGTAACAGGGCCTCCTCAATTTCTATAAGAATATAAGAATCATGAAAAATTTACAAGAAGCACATTTTACTACTGTGAACAAAATTTTTAAAAAAACAAAATACTGTTTTATATGAATATGTTTCGGCTAATACAGATTATGTGCTCAATTTATTACTACATTCCTTCAACTATCTTCTTTACCAGAAATGAATATACTACTGGCCTGGAGGCCAAATCTAGCCTTCCACCTGTTTTTGTAGTTTTATTGGACACACCACACCCACACCTTTAGGTATCGTCTGTGATTGCTTTCTCACTATGTCCTGTGGAGTTGAGCAGGTGCAGTAGACACTCTTGCCTACAAAGTCTAAAATTTGATTTTATCTGGCCCTTTAAGAAAAAGGTTGATGACTTCTGCTCTTTATCATCATTTCTTAAGGAAAAAATTGCTTCTGAGTTACCAGCTCAACAGCCGGCAAGAACACACCTTTAATTAATATAAAGTCAACCAACACTCTGGTGAACAAACGAAGGAACAAAGGGCAATATAGTGTTAATTTACAGGGTTATCGGGAAAACTAAACATCTAGTAGAATAAGATTAAGAATGACATGACATACAGAATGGCTAAAATTAACAACACAGGAAACAACAGGTGTTGGCGAGGATGCAGAGAAAGGGGAACTCTCTTGCATTGTTGGTGGGAAAGCAAACTGGTGCAGCCACTCTGAAGAACAGTATGCAGGTTCCTCAAAAAGCTGCCGTATGATCCAGCAATTGCACTACTAGGTACTTACCCAAAGGATACAAAAATACAGATTCGAAGGGATACTAACTGATATTTATAGCAGCCTTATCAATAACAGCCAAATCATGGAAAGAATCCAAATGTCCCTCAATTGAGGAATGGATAAAGAAGATATGGTATGTGTACACACACACACACACAGAGGAATATTACTCAGCCATAAAAAGGAATGAAATCTTGCCATTTGCAACAACATGGATGGAACCAGAGAATACTATGCTAAGCAAAATAAGTCAGAGAAAGACAAATACCGCTATTTCACTCATATGTAGAATTTAAGAAACAAAATAAATGAACATGGGGGAAGAAAGAGACAAGCAAACCATAAAACTCTTTAACTATAGAGAACAAACTGAGAGGTTGCTGGAAGGGAGGTGGGCAGGGGGATGGGTTTATATGGGTGATGGGTATTAAGGAGGGCACTTGTGCCAAGTGCTGGGTATTGTATCTAAGTGCTGAATCATTAAACTGTACACTTGAAACTAATATTAATGTTAGCTATCTGGAGTTTCAATAAAAACTTGGAACTAAAAAAACCAAACCAAACCAAAACAAATAAAAAGAATGAAGTGACATAAAAACCAGAAGCTAATTACAATTTAGAAAAGATAAATGCAAAGTGTACTCTCCTTAAGGGCCAAAGCTTTATCAACTAAACTTATAAGAAAGACCCAGCACAATACTGCAGAAAAGATCTAAAGGATATAAAAGCAAACAGAGTCCTCTGTCCATAAAATCAATATTTTATTTATTTATATTTTTTATATATTTTATATTTTATACTAAATAGTATAACTAGAAATGCAGCCACAGGTTAAAAACTAACAATTTCCTTTTTTTTTTTAAGATTTTATTTATTTATTTGACAGAGAGAGACAGCCAGCGAGAGAGGGAACATAAGCAGGGGGAGTGGGGGAGGAAGAAGCAGGCTCCTAGCAGAGGAGCCTGATGTGGGGCTCGATCCCAGAACGCTGGAATCACACCCTGAGCCGAAGGCAGACGCTTAACGACTGCGCCACCCAGGCGCTCCAAAAAATTAACATAATTTCTGACTTTAACAACATATAATACCAAGAGATGGAAAAATATAGTTTATAAACTTAGAAAAGTAGTTAATTGCTACAAGACAGCATAGATTGTTCTAATAACTCCCTCCCTGAGAGGATTACAAAGCAGGAGATTAGGAGATCTTGGGTAAGGCTGACTTAACATGCCTTATGTTATTTAGAGAAAAATCAGCTAGATGAAAATTACATTACATTTATTTATAAATGGTCAGAAGGAAAGTTAGATTAACTAAAAATATAATGTTTAGTTTTAAAAACAATTTAATGACATATTACTTTGCACTTTACTTAGTGCTGCCTCAGATTTAGATAATGACATATAAGGCAGGCTCCTAAAATCTGCAGATGACGCTAAGGTGGGGGATAGCAATAAAGGTTTTTTTTAAATCTAGAGACTAAAACCCTAAATAGAAATCAACAAAAGTAAAACATCATAGTAGCTTAACAAAAGTCCTAGCTTAACAATAATGAATACGAAAAAGGCAAATTTTAAGTGAAATTGCAAATTCAAACTTCTATGCCTTTCTGTAGTTTCCTTAGCTTAGAAAGTATTTAGAGCATTCTCTGGTTAGAATGTCCTTTTTCTCCATTCTGGGTCTTGGTAGCTCCATCTTTCAGGACCCAACTCAGATGTTCTCTCCTTATTCGAGGGCTTCCTCAACTCCCCAGCAGTTATCAGCTCCATTTTCTATGGTACCTTTACACAGGCTCCATAGCACACGTGATTTATGCCATTGTGTTACACATTCATTTCTCACTAGAGGGGCAGATTATCTCAGTATCTCCAGACTCTCCAAAGCATCGTGTCAAGAGAAATAAACAAACATATTCTCCATTGGCAGCCCACATTTATTTTTATGTGTATCTGAACAGAGAAAGTACACATGTGAACGAGTGTCTGGATCTCAGCTTACCACTTGTACAATGTGTCTTTGGATAAATTACACCTCACCGAACCTGGTTCCCCTCTATAAAATGGGGATATCTTCCATGAACAGTTTAATATGAAAATGAAATAAGATAGTAATATTGTATGCCCAGCATACTGTGTGTGCACATCAATTCTAACTGTTCAGGTACCCTATTTGCAAAGAGATCCTAGAAAAATACATAGAACAACCAGTGTGGTACAGGAACAATGTCAGAGGAACTCATGAAAGACCTGAGCATCTCTGAAGAAAAAGTTTGACGTTGGGAAGAAGGGAAGCAAGAGGGATGAATTGCAGCGAGACTGCCAGTGAACTCCCAAAATCCAATCAGGATGACCCACGCATAAAATCCTACCAGCTGCTCGGTGGTAGACTATCTCCAAAGAGAATCGAAGGTATGCAGTCTCCTTAGAAATATGACTGATACTTGTTTCTCGCAAGAGATGGAGTTTATATTTTACCACCTCTTTAATCTGGGCTAGCCTTGAGATTGGCTTTGACCAACATAATACAGAAATGACACTGAGAGACTTCTGCTCTCACCCTCTTGGAACCCTGGGACCAGCACCTGAAGTAGCTCACGGTAGTCTTCTGCGGATGAAAAACCACATGGTAAGAAAAGTCATCTCAGTATTAATTTATTACATTGTACCCTTTAAATATTTTACTAATCTATTGGTAAATTATACTTCAATAAAGCTTGAAAAAAATAACACATACACATAAAGAAAGAAAAGCCACCCCAGCTGAGGTCCCTGACATATGACTGAGGCTACCTCTTATTCCATCCAGCCTCAGCCTCGCCTTCAGCGGACTATTGCTACATGAGCGAGCACACAGGCCAGGAAAAACCACACTGGCAATCTGCAGAATAGTGAGCAAATAAAATGGATGATTACTTTGAGCCATTAAGTTTTAGGATGGCTTGTTACACAACAACTGATAACACCTATTCTGTCTGAAGAAAGCATGTATTAACACAAAACATGGTAGCCTAACTAAGTGGATAAAAAGTAAAGGGAAGGCATTTATGAATCTCTGCTATACCATCTAAGAAAAAAAGACTCATGGACCTAAATATCAGGACCATGTAGCAGACTGATTCATAACGAGGAGCTGAAAACCTAATTTGAAGACATTAGCTATGAAGATTATCCAATTTTCCTTAAAAATTCCATGCTCACCAAATGGCCTTCAGATAATAATTAGATTTCATACATACCTAATTATCAGTAGAAGAACTGGTCTGTGTGAAAGACATTTTCCCCCACTGTAAACTGATGGCATTCTAGTTTGTATATTTAATATCTAGAGCTTAATCACTGGTCATATAGTAAAGAAGTCAAATGTCTGGGAAGACAACAGAGTGGGCTTACCCAAACATCTAGGCAGAGAGCTTGCATTTGAAGCAGTGCCCCCTATGTTCTTGGTGCACATTTCTGAAAGCTTCAACAAATATCAGGAAAAATTCTCCATAATATGTACCATGTGGGTAGTAAATTAAGAACATAAACTCTAGAGTCTTAGGTATGTGAGTAGTCTAGTGTCACCAACTGCTAGATAAGTAGTTTTTGACATTGATCCCAGACTTACACTCTTTACCCCCAATCCAGTTTCCTTATCTGTAAAAGAGGGCTATTGAAAGGACTGAATTAACAAATAGGGAGCTAATGAACCATGAAAATCAGGTTAAACACCTTTCACTAGAAAGCCAGGTTGAAACATAAGCCGGCCTATAAGTAATTAAGAGGTTCCTACATTTTGTATGAAAAGTGTAACTCACTCAAAGATGGTAAAAACATTCCAATTCCAAGGGTCTAAATGGCTAAAAAAATAAGTTATTTTATTTAGGAAATTAAGTCATTCAGTAATACAACAAATCACCTTCCTTATCCCACAACTCTAGAATTCCCAGTATTCAGACCTGTTTTTTAACAATCCAATCCTAAATAAATAAATAAAAACAAAACTGTCAGCTAACCAAATTACAGAATAAATTTTATCTTTTTTTTTTAAAGATTTTATTTATTTATTTGACAGAGATAGAGACAGCCAGCGAGAAAGGGAACACAAGCAGGGGGAGTGGGGGAGGAAGAAGCAGGCTCACAGCAGAGGAGCCTGATGTGGGGCCCGATCCCAAAACGCTGGGATCACGCCCTGAGCCGAAGACAGACGCTTAACCGCTGTGCCACCCAGGCGCCCCAAATTTTATCTTTTCTAAGAGATCAACGTACATGCTTTATTCTTCTCTTTGCTTATGAGCTTAGTTTTTTATTTTTTTGTAGTTTTGGAGGTGGAGGGGGAATAAAATATTTTTTAAAGTACAGTTGACACACAACATTAAGTTAGTTTCAGGTGTACAACTTAGTGATTTGACAAATTTAAACATTATGCTATATTCACTACAAGCGTAGCTACCATCTGTCCCATAACACTATTACAACATCATTGACTATACAGTTGAGGATTTTTTGGTGAGCTTAGTACTTTTTTTTTTAACATTTTTTTCCCTAGATTCCACATATAAGAGAGATCATTGGTATTTTTCCTTTCTCTGTCTGACTTACTTCATTTAGCATAATGATGGTCAATCCATGCTGTTCCAAATGGCAAGATTTCATTTTTTTTATGGCTGAGTAATATTCTTTTGTATATATACCACAATTTCTTTATCCATTCATCCACTGATGAACACTTAGGGTGCTTCCATATCTTGGCTATTGTACGTAATGCTGCGATGAACATGGGAGGGCATATATATTTTCAAATTAGTGGCTTTTGCAATTCGGATAAACACCCAGAAACAGAGTTGTTGGATCATTTGGTAGTTCTCTTTTTTTAAGTTTTTAAGTTTCCATACTGTCTTCCAGAATGGCTGCACCAGTTTACATTTCCACCAACAGTGCAGAAGAGTTCACTTTTCTCAACATCCAAGGCAGCAACTGTTACGCTAGTTTTTTTGAAAACAGCCATTCTAACAGGTGTAAGGCAGGATCTCACTGGGATTCTGACTTGCATTTCCCTGATGATTAAGGATGTACAGAGTCTTCTTATGTACTTGTTAGCCATCTATAGGTCTCCTTTAGAAAAATATTCAGATCTTCTGCCCATGTTTTAGTCAGATTGGTTTTTTTTTATTTTTGCTATTGAGTTGTATGAGTTCTTTATAATTTGAATATTAGCCCCTATTGGATAAATAATTTGCAATTATTTTCTCCCAAGTCAGTAGGTCACCTTTTTATTTTGATGTTTTCCTCTGCTCTGCAGAAGCTTTTTAGTTTCATACAGTCCCACTTGTTTACATTTGTTCACGTTGCTTTTGCTTTTGGTGTTGGATTAAAAAAATCATCACCAAGAACTATGTCAAGGAGCTTACCGCTTAGGAGTTTTATGGTTTCAGGACTTACGTTCAAGTCTTTAATTCGTTTTGAGTTTATTTTTGTGTATAACACAAAAACAGGGGTCCAGTTTATTCTTTTATACTTTAGTGTATGCATCTGCCTACAGTTAATGTGCTATTTTTAACGAGTCTTCTTTACTTATGGAAAGCAGGTCAAACAAGAGTTAGTAATTAAAGAGCATGTATTTCAAACAAACAGAAAAAGGAGTTTGTACTGTATAATCGCTAAGGATCCATCCTGGTCACAGTCCCTTTTTCAAAAAATTCAGGGTCTAGAAAAAGAGAAAATTTGAGGCAACAAATGTATTGCATTACCATGCAATAATAGCCAATCTTACACTAAATAAAATGGAGAGAGGATCATTGCTGCCTAGGACAAAGGAGAAAGTGTTAGGCTATTACATCAAGTAAGATAAAGACAGACAACTATTTAACAATTAAAAGGTCACTGGCAACTTCTACTAACCAGAGTCAGAGGGAAAAGTTACTTTGCATTGTGTTGCAAAGGGAACAAGGCAAGGAGGTGTAGAAAATCTCTTTGAGATTGATTAAGGCAGAAAAGGTTATATTGGAGAAATCAAAACCTGAGCAAATAAGTGAGCATAGTGGTCTTCGCACCAGTATAAAAGACAAATATTCATATAATGCATTTAAAGGATAATTTTCAAACAAATTCACACAAACCAATTGGTGATTTAATGAGTGCAAAGGGGTTTCCTTCTCCAGACCGGGCAAAGGGTCACATTATCATAATACTAAGGATCACCATATACCATACACCATGAATGCAGTTTTGGAAAGATCTCTCTGTAATCATCTAAGAGAGAGGAAGTAATCCAAAATTTAACACAATTAAATGTCAGTCTTCTTCTATTTTTGCCAACTCAAAATCATAAAAATTAATACCTAAGAACACTAGTAGCTCTGCTTTGTTCAGGGTAAATATCTTTGCTCCCAAACCAACTGCCTTTCCTGAATTGCTTGTAAATTCCAAAAATCCAAATACTTCATCACAGAGAGAACAACAAAAACCAAATAACCAACTATTTTTTTAAAATTTGTTAATGTTATAAGACCACAAAGGACACAGTTCCTTAATATTAGTGGAAGGTAGTAGGTTTGGAATACCAAAAATCTCTTTATTTTGGCATTTCAGATATTTCAGATTTCTCCATGATTATAGTAAATTATCAAGAACCAAAGTACATAAAAAGTTTAATTCAAAAAGGAAACAGCCATATTCATATTCCCTTCTAAAGTGAGAAAAGTTTCTTAAAAAGATAAGATTGCTTATATCAAAGGGGAAAAGTTTGAAACTCAAGCCTGTTTTCTATTTTGTTGGCATTCTTAAATATAAATTGGGAATTATTACCAAGGATTTTAACTTAAACTTAAAAAAGAAAAAAGACATCATCCTTGTCAAGTTACCTAATCCAAATTCACTTAAGTAGTTAAAAGAGTGAACTCTATTTGAGTAACAAAACAAGTCTGTACAGGAACAGAGTTAAGATGTGCACTCCTATTTAAAAGTACAGTCGGCTGAAAAACTTCTCCAGATATAACACGTTTATGTGTAACTCTCTGTGGAGCTCAAGAAAAAGAAGCCTTACTTTAAAAGCTCAAAGGAACCGACTTTTCTAACCTCACTGCTCATTTCTCGGACAGGTGCAGACTTTGCCTACAGCCCTCCCTCGATCAAGCCCCCACTCAGAAAAGGTGCCTGCTACACACAATTTATTTCGTTGCTGTAACATTTGGTTTCTAAGCCACAAAGGGATTGCTTCTGAGCGGAGAGGATAAAGCGCAAGAAAAAGGGAGGATCAGACTGTTTCACTGATCGACCAATTCAGGTTCTCACTTGGAGATCCTGTTTAAACACACGTCTCTAAAACACCCCAGTGTTTGGTGTCACAGGACAAGGGGATCTCTTGGGATAAACCAGGCGAGGTACTGAAAATTTAGTAGCTGAAACTACACACGCAGCAGCTCCGGGTTCTTTTCAAAACAATAGCGAGTGGCACATGTCAGGCAGCCCACATGCGCAGCGGATAAAAAGAGGAGACTGGCTGAGGCTGGAGTTGAACTTGTCTTAACCCCCTCCCCCATCAGCCACCGCCGCCCTTGGGGCTACGCGAAAGTGATAACTAAGGGCGCCCAGTGCCCCGCTCTCTCCCCCTTCTCTCCACCCTCCCCCAGCCCCGCCCGCGCCCGAACCCGACTTCTTCCTCACCAAGGTCTCCCGCAGGCGGAGACGCTGAGTTCTCCGGGGCCGGGAGTTAGTCACCAAGAAGAGGTGGTGACAGAGCACTCAGCTCGCGTCGCACACTCCGAGGCCTAGCCGCACCGGACCAGAGGCCGCCGGTGGAGGCTCTCGTGTCCCGGGCCCCACTGCTCCCCGGCCAGCCGAGGAGCCCCCTCCTTGCCCAAGTCTCAACTCCGCTCCCTCCCTTCCTCCCTCCTCACCCCTCCCTTAGGCAGCTCCAACGTCAGGCTCCACTCTCGACCGAGGAGCCGAGCCGTGCCCGGCCGTTTCCTGCTCCCGGGGGCGGGGATTCCCTCTCCGGGCCGGGGGACGGCGGCCCCGTGCCGCTGACCCGAGCGGGGATCCCCTCGGCCGCCGGGCGGGGATCCCGGAACTGGCCCCGGAGTGCGCGTGTGGCCGAGGCGGGGAGGGGCGAGGCGGGGAGTTTCCGCTGTTCGGCGGCCGGGCGGCAGCCGCGGCTAGAAGCGGTCCCCACGGCCGGCCGAGGACCCTAGCTTCCTCGGGCCCCGGCCCGCTCTCCCCACGCGCGCCACGGCCGGTCGCGCCGCCCGGGGACCCCGCGCAGTCACAGGGTCGGGCTCGGGGGACAGAGAAACGCGGGCCCGCGGCAAGCCGTCACTTTCAAGTCGCCCCGCCAGAAGCCCAAGGCGAGGAAAAGGAGAGAGACAAAAGGACGCTGGGGAGGGAGTCCCCACACTCCCTCGCACCCCCCGCGCCCGGCCCGGCCCTTACTCGTAGTGGCGGAAGATCTCGTTGGTGACTTTACAGTAGAAAACTTCCTCGTCCGGCCGCAGGTCCGCGGGCGGCTTCTGTCTCACAAACGGCTTTCGGTGTAGCAGCGGCATCTCCTGTCCGCCCGCGGGCTCACCCGGACCCTTGGCCGCCCGCGCCGGCCCCGCTTCCCTATCAAAATTGGAGGGAAAGGAAAGCCGGTAAGGTGGGGAGCGCTCGGCGGCGGCGTGGGCCAGTCCGCGCGCCGGGGGAAGCTCGACTGCCTTTTGTGTGACTGACGCGCCCGCGGGCTGCCACTGCAGCCGAGGTCGCTCCTGCCGCTACTGGGGTACTGAGCGAGAGGAGCCGCCGCCTCTGCCCTCCCCGCGCGCCCCACCTCCGCACGCCCCGCGGCCGGCTCACAATGGGGCCGCACGCCCCGCCGCGGGCGGGCGGTGCGGGAACGGCGGCGGCCCCCTCCCCCAGCGCCGGCTCCCAGCCCGCCGCCGCCGCCGCCGCCTCGGGCTCGCAACGTGCTTGGCGCGCAGCCGGCCGGCCCGACGCCGCGAGGAGCTCGCTGCGGGCGGACCCCGGCGCCGCTCCGCTTTGTTCCCCCGCTCGCCTACACTTCCCTGGCGGCGCCGGCCGGCTTCCGAGCGACCACACGGAGCCCCTCACCTGCGAGCACGCCGACTGCCACTTCTCCACCTTTTCAACTACAAAGGCAGCGAGGGGAGTCTCTGTCCTCCCTGGGGGTCGCTTCTCGCCGGCCCCGCCGCGCCGCCGGCCGCCGCTTCTCCCGCTGCCACGGCCTGGCTCCGCGCGGGGGATCGCGTCCCACCGCCACTTCCCCGCCTCTCGGAGCTCCTGGGAAGTTTCTGATCTACTTTCGGCTCAGAAGGAGGAAGAGCTGTTGGGAGGAGCTTTTCACTTCTCGCTTCTACCTTTTTATTGGCTACTCGATGACTTTTACAGCCTGTCACTGATACAGGAAGAGACGGCGGAGAGCCTGGGAGAGCTACATTATTAATTAATGGAGCAACCCCTTGTGTAGAATCAGAAGCATCCTCCATGTTTGAGATTATCAGCCAAGAGATCTAGGGAAGACGCTGGGGTTTCGTAAACACATGGCTAACAAAGTAAAACCTTCATCTTCAAGTCTGGCACCATCCCTTTTTTTCACGGTGGGAAAAGGATTCCAATTAAGATTTAACTTTTATTTGAAAGATGGGAAGAGAAGTGAGGAATAAAAAATAGAAAGTATTTTGATATTTTCCTCTAAAAAATTTTCATGTCTAAAAAAATACTTTGCTTGTGTAAACATCCTCCTTGAAAAGAAAATACCTTTCTTGACAGCAGTTCTCGTTAACATTTAAAGAGGGTAACTCAAAGACTTAGCAGAGGAAAAGACCAAAAAAGTATGTTAGAAAATGTCATCGTGCCAATAGGACCCCCACATATTTAAAACTAACCTTTAAAAAGTAATATTTGTTATACAACGCTGAAAATGTTTTGCAAAGTATCAATATTCAATTCAATCACAGAATTTTAAAGGTTATGGATTTACTAGTGAACTTTCCCCTAAAGCAACTTTACCATATCCATTTGTGAAACTAATTTTAATGCACATAATACATGTGACTTTTGAATTAAAAGGAATTTTTGAAACTGCAAGTAATTCCAAATGTTTGCCAGCTTTGTTTTAAATGGTCTTTTTTGCTACTGCCCTTGACATTTGCTTATTTGGGGATTAACATGTAAGAATGAGTGTATAAGACGGTAAGTTTGAAGAACAGTCATTCAACGAAGGATACAAGTACCAATATTGTGAAATGATCACAGTTATAGAAACAATGTAGGATCATCTTTTTATCTTCAAATTAAGTATATGCGTACATTGGAGCAGAAAATGTAAGGAATCTATTCCAATTGCAAGAGTTATAATTTTTAAACTTCATTTAAGATACTTTTGTGGCAGCTAGCAAAATAAAATTTTGTGGAAGACACAATATACTTTGAGTATTTAAAAAATCATTAATAAAAGTAATGCACCTTACTGTGCGAATAGAGAAGTCACAGAGGCTTGGAAATGTTCTCAGTACTAACTATAGTCTTTAGTCTGGATAAACTCTTCAAAAAATTATGCACTCATTTAAACTGACCTTGTACTTGAGTGACAATTTAGAATTCCCTACCTAGAAAGTATTTAATTTTCAAGGTGAAAAATTTAGAACCCATAAAGGTAATCTCAAAAGGGATCATGGAGGATGGATAAATTTATAAGTGCTAATGAAGCATCACTCTCACAATTCAAAATCCCAACTTAACTATTAAGCTAAAAACAGAGGACGTTTTCTCTGAATATATAATATTTGTATTTCTTAGAGCTCACTGTTTTTTAAGTTTTTATTTAAGTTCCACTTAACATACAGTGTAATATTGGTTTCAGTTGTACAATATAGTGATTCAATACTTCCATACATCACCTGGAGTCTTAGAGCTCACTATTTGATAAGGTGCTAAAATTTTGTTAAAATCATGATCAAAACTGTTGATTTTATTTTTACTAAATACAAAGTTTTAAACAATTGGATTCTTTTTAGTACTGACTTCAAATTGAAATTTTATTCTACTTTATCAGAATACTATTTCCCTACTACCATATGCACATTTCAATACTATCATACTATCATAATTCAATTCTCTGAGTTACATACATAGGATTTATTTTAATGATTTGTGATATTTAATAATGTTATATAGTTGTTCATTGTTAATTCACAATAATGTAAGTTTAGTAAATTATAATTAACATGTTAGTTTAGTTTTGATGTATTTATACTTCTTGATCAAATTGATAGCCTTTCTAAGTTACCTCAAAATAATACTTCTTTTAAAGTTATCCTACACATTTATTACTGAAAGCTTGCCTAATGTATTTATTTCAATATTTTGATACCATGATTACTTCTTTATTACTACTTCTAGGCTTTTGAGAATGAAAAGCTCATTGCTATTTCAGGAAGTAGTTAAGGATACTGCCATGAAATAAGAGTTTGTGTAAGGAAAAAATTGGAAATATTGTAACTAAACTGAAAATTAAAGTATTACATAAAAAAAGAGAAAACAATGAAATTAAAATCATTTAATTCTTTAATAATTTAACTTAATTAAACATTTATCAGGCTTTTCTTATGTGCTAAGACACTACTAGCTTATGGGATACACTATAAATGTATCCTGGCCTTTAAAAATTATACAATCTGGGGTGCCTGGATGGCTCAGTCTGGTAAGTGTCAGACTTTTGGCTTTGGCTCAGGTCATGATCTCCGGGTCGTGGGATCGAGCCTGTATCGGGGCTCTGGGCTCAGCGTGGAGTCTGCTTGGGATTCTTTGCCTCTCCCTCTCCTGGCCACCCCCCCGACCCCACTCACACTTTCTCACTCTCTCACTCTCTCTCACATAAACCAAGTAAAATCTTTTTTAAAAAAGTACAGTCTTACAGGAAAGAGATGATGTAAAGACAACGAAAACAAGAATTGCGTGAGTACTAACGATCATGAGTAATATAATGCAAAAAGAGAAGTAGAAAAGATTAGAAGAAAATATAGAAGGAGGACCCATGATCTGTCCCAAATGAAGTCATCCACAGGGCATGATTTGAAAGGCAACAGAAAGCCTGTGTTCCAACATTTCCTCACAGGTCTCAGGATGCAGCCCCCCACCCTCCATTAGTCACCCCTCTGGGTGAAGACATCAAATGCCCCCGCTTAAATGTAAAATGTAAATATGCTAGTTAGGCAGGACATATATTAGCCTAATATCATCAAGGCATAGTTTAATATTTGAAAAAGCATACTGCCTTATGTATGTAAAACAAGACAAATCTATGAAATACGTATTTTAAAGGTTGAGCTAGAATACTTTTCCTATCTTGTATTGACTAAGAAAGGCTTTACTTAGGTGGCTTGGTGACACAGTAATTATTTAGAGCTGAAAGAAACGTTTGGGAACTCTCAATTCTTGCATTTTGCAGCTGAGGAAACTTAAGCTCAGGAACTAAAATCTAGGCCCTTGACTCTGTCCAGTCTCTTTAGACCATACTGCTTTCCCCCTTGGATTTGATAATATCTAATTTTCTTGTATACCCATCTCACACTGTATCTATAAGTGAGCTAAAATACCATTCCAAATCCTTCCCAAGCTGCTACTATGTATAAAGGGATAAGCTGTATTACTCATGATCAGAGACAATAATTTTTTTTGAGAATTATCCAGGAATTTATCTTTGAGAATGGGCATAATGAGAATCCTAAATTTGAAGAGCCAACGAACGAGTCCTGTCTCCCTGCTTCGGTTAAAACATCTAACAAATATAAACATTTTATATCCCTTTCCCCTAAGGAGCAGTACTTAAGTATAGCTGCCCTGAGCTCTTCTGAGAAACAGGTCTTAGAAGTATATACAAGGAATATCTTTAACTTTGTAGCTCCTTAACATCTGTATCTGACATCAGTCTCAACTCTTCATATTCTCTTTTTAATGTCTTCCTCACTATGTATTATTCTTTAGGAGCAATGAACATGTTTTCCTTAATATCTGAAACCATTGGCCTAGTGTTAGGATAATGATTCTAAATCTTAGCTGCCCATTGAGATCACCAGAGGGGTTTTTGAAAAATTCTAATGCCTGAGGCATACATCAGACCAGTTAAAACAATATCTGGGCTAGGGACCCAGGCCCTGGGACTTGAAAACTATGCTTAGAGGCGATTGGATTGTTGAAGCCAAAGTGGTAACATTGGCAAATTTGGGATGCATTTTTTTATTCAACCTTCGTGATCAAAGTCATGAATTATGGGATGGAATTAGCAGTTGAAAGAAGAGTGTGTGGCCATCATCATTATCACAATAGTTTACATTTAATGAATGATTCTAGCTTGTGAAGCATTGGGCTAAATAAGGGCTTTTAAATGAATCATCTCACGATTCTCACAACAAACTAAGTACTATTTATCATGTTCATTTTACAGATGAAGCTGTTGAGGCTCAGAGAGGTTAATTAAGTAGCATACTCAAGATCATACAGTGCAGAAGCAGAAAACCCCGAATTATCAACTCCAAAGTCCACGCTCCTTACTACTGTTCTATATTTCATGGGACTGATTTGGTAATCTAGCTCAGATATAAATTGAAGCAGGGAACTTGATCCTATGCACTAAACAATTTAGAACTTATAATGATTAAGAATGTATGTTAATCATAAAAGTACTAAAGGAAAAAAAAGTACTAAAGGAAAAAAAAAGTACATGGAGAATTTTAAAAATTGTCTCAGAGTGGGGAAAGCCTAAGTATAACACAAAGCCCATCTATAAAAATAATTCTCTAAAATAAAAATGAAAAATTTTTACATGATAAAAGGTACCACAAAGTTGAAAGACAATTATCAAACTGGGGTAAAATTACCTATTTCCAACTCAGTGGCAAAGGGCTTATTTCCCTAATATATAAGTAATTTCCTATTGCCTTATTGTATAACAACCCAAGAGAAACCGAAAAGGAAATACAAATGGTTTAAAATATATAAAAAGATTCCCAACCTCACTCATCATAAGAGAAATGCAATTAAAACAACACTGTGATGACATATTTCATCCTTCGGATTTGCAAAGATCACCATCATTTGTTGGTAAGTGTATCGGGAAACAGGTACAACCTCTCTGAAGGGCAAATTGACAATATTTATTCAAAATTACAAATACATCTCTAGGAATGTATTACATTACAAGTAAATACTTGTAAGTACCTTACAAGTTCAATCTCTAGGAAGATATCAAAAAATATATTTGAATATAAGACTATTTGGCTTTGTTAAGAATAGACTAATATTAAAATTAAATATTTTAAAATTAATGGAATGCCCATAATTAAATAAATGATATGTCCATGTAAGAGAATGAGGAAGTTGAGGGGACAAAAAGATAAGATGTAGAAAAATATGTATGGGGAGTTTAATATGTATATGCATTTGCTTGATACATAAAATACATCTGGAAGGATATATAGAAAAATAACACACTGATTCCCTCTGGGAGAAGATTTGCTAGGGGACAGGAATAGAAGGGAGACTTCTCACAGTAGAAAGACGAATAAAAATGTGTAAGATACAGAGATTAGATGGTAAAGAGGCAGGTCAGGACAGATAGCTAATAAAGTCTTCCACTCACAATTGGAAATAAGTTTAGAACTGCAAATAAAAAGTACAAATGTCTATGTTAAATATTTTACAGTGTTTAACAGGGCCTACTATAGTGCCTTTCCCATGACAGGAGTTCAACACACTTTTGTTGGATGAATGAATGGTTAGAGGGATATATAAAATACAAATTTAATTTGATTACAGTGAAAGAAATAGAGTCAGATGGATGGCTGCTTTCATCTTAATGTGGAGATAGAATTTAGATTATATGTTACCAAAAACAGTCTCTCTAGATTGTTTATGTTAATAATGAGTTATATACCAATTTACAGACCAAATCATACTATGTTCAAATAGTTTATTATTGTTTTTAAAAAGACATATAAGGAACAAGTAGAAGTTTTTAAAATGTGAAATAGAGGGCTCTTTTTCTTATTTTTACCAACTGCAATACTAATTTTTAAGTTTGAGTTTATCTGTAAACTAGCCATCAGATAAAAGTTGCACTAATATTTATCATCTCATTTACTGACTAATTTCTGTTAGTACTGGAGTATAAAATACTGGAATATATTTTGTTTCTCTTTTACCTTTTCTTTAGTGTTCAGGCTATAACCTACTCTCAGATATCATTGTAAGTATAACCATACAATTTAAAAAAATATTTTTTAAAATCTTTTAAAAATGTATATACTACAATGCCCGGAATACAGCAGGCCCTCAAAATATAATAGTATTTAATATATTATATTAATATATATAGGATATAATAGTATAATAATAATAGTATATAATAGCAGATAATATACTACACATGTTTCTATTTCTTATAATATTTAAATAATTAATATTTATAATAATGAATTTGTAATATTTGTACTTAGAACCTTAACCATGTTTTTTAGGACCATATCTTTTTTTTTTTTTTTTAAAGATTTTATTTATTTATTCGACAGAGATAGAGACAGCCAGCGAGAGAGGGAACACAAGCAGGGGGAGTGGGAGAGGAAGAAGCAGGCTCATAGCAGAAGAGCCTGATGTGGGGCTCAATCCCAGATCGCTGGGATCACGCCCTGAGCCGAAGGCAGACGCTTAACCGCTGTGCCACCCAGGCGCCCCAGGACCATATCTTTTTTTAACCAATTACCTTATGTGATTGAAGCATGGTATTAGCACTGTAAATACTGCAAGTTTGACACCAATAACTAACACCGTATTTCATGTATCTATAGGCTGCTTAGCAATTATGGATGAAGAAAGAGGATTAAGACTTACAATTCAGAATCCAATTCTGAATAGTTTGCTAAATTCTAATCTAACAAGTCCTGCTGAAGCATGTTCTAATGCTACAGTGCCTATAAACGAACACATTTAGGGTTTTCTTCCTTTTATTTCTGTTGCCATCATAAGACCTCAGATCCAGGAGACGGGTTACTACCTTATTTTCTCTAGTCTAAATGTTTAGGTCAAAACACCCATCTCTTATTTCCTTAGCACAACTGGAAATTCACTCTAAGCTACCAGCAAACTGTTCTCAATAACTTCTTAGCATCTAGACACTACATACCTGGCATCTAGAAACCAGTTTATCTACCAGAGCAAGCATTTTCCCTATTTCGAGAATAAAATACAAATACTAAACATCCTTCTTTTTCCCATTTCAAATTTCCCTATTAAAATAAAGACCTCACTCTCAGTTACAGCGTTGTAGGCAGAATAATAGCCCCCAAAGAAGCCCACAGCCTATTTCTCGGAAACTGTGAATGTGTTATCTTACAAGGGAAAAGAAATTCTCAGCTGTGATTAAGGTTAAGGACCTTGAGATGGGGAGGTATGCCCGGATTATCTAGGTGGGTCCAATCAAATCACTCGAGTCCTTAAAAGTGAAGAAATTTTCATGAGTGGGGCCAAAGACAGATGATGGAAGTGAAGAAAGGTTCGAGAGATGTTGCTGGTTTGGAATAGAAAAAAGGAGGCCACAAACCAAGGAACTCTGTGGTCCTTAGAAGTGGGAAGAGGGAAGGGAACAGATTCTCCCCTAGAAGCTTCCGGAAAGGAACCTAACCCACCAACATCCACGTTTTTGCCCAGTGCGGCCTGTGTTGGACTTCTGACCTATCGCTAAGTTTCTGGTAGTTTGTGAGAGCAGCGACAGAAAATGGATGCATCCACTTTTCAGTCTGGAAACACTCTTAATCCTCAGCTGATTTTCATGGCAATAGTGACTGACACCTTTGAACTTTCATGAATGATTAGCTCTTTCAAGGTGAGGTTATTAGCAACTCCTTAAGTTTTCTGAAATGATTCATCCAGTTCTACCCCTTCAAGTTGCAAAAATTCATGTCGTCATTTCATAATGCCTCATTACCTTAACCATATACAGCCATAACATACATACAGTCAAGAGTTATGTATATAGCAAGGGAATGATTATAAACGGACAAAGACTTTTTTTCCTCATGAGACTGGATCTCTCCAGATCTCCTTGGGAATCTCGCCCAATCACCTTCCCTCTATCTAATATCAAGCTCTCCGCTACTGAGATCTCTACCCTTAGGCTAGTGCAAGTCTCTTCCCTTGGGGGGAAATTTTTAAGTTCACCTCTCTTTATCTTCAGCATTGTTTCTCTTTGCTTAACCAACATTTAAAAAGGAAGCTTATGCTCCTCATTTCTATTTCTTTATTTCTCAACCCTCCGTAGTCTCCCTCTGAACCCCTAAAGCTGCTCTTGATTCTGAAACCCTAATTGCCAAATCCAATGGACTCTCCCCAGGGAAGAATCCACTTTATTCACTCTGTTCCTTGACATCCTCTCCTACCTTGGTCTCTGTGACACACTCCCCCTTGTTCCCCTCCAACCCCTCTAACTTCCCTGAGTCTCCTTGGCATCACCTCTTCCTCCTCAACCTACTTCCTAAACCCTGATATATCTCATCGTTCTTGCATACATTTCCTCTCTCATCACTCCTCAGGGAAGCCTCTTCCAAATGAGTATCTCCTCCTGGCTACAGAAACTGCTCCTTTCTCTTTGCAATTATGATGTCTTCTAGGGTCTTCTTGTTTCCTTAGAGACTCTACCATAGCTCTTGAAGGTTTTTGCGATGAGGAATGACTCATCAAATTGACCTTTTATAAAAATTAATCTGGGTGGGATATGTAGGACTGAGGGATTGAGTAGGCCTGGAGGCAGGGAAACCAGCTGAGAAGGCATAGAAGTACCAGAATGGAATGACAACAGCCTGAATTATTGCCCTGGCAATGGAAAGGAAGAAAAGCCAGGAGAAATATTTCGGTGGAAGTATTTAAGGCCAGTACTTGATGACACATTAAGCAAGGAGAGGAAAAGTCAGAGATGACTCAGAAATTTCAGGTCTGGGAGACTAGAAAGGTAACAACCTCATTAACAGAAATGGGGTAACCGGGTATAGAAATAGGTTTGGGAGGAAGGTGAAGCGTTTAATTTTAGGTATGGAAGATTGAGAGATGCCCCATAGGGGGAAGACTGGGCTCTGTAATCAAAAGAGAAATCGGGATTGAGGCTACAGATCAAGGAACAGTTTCCAGAAACAGGATAACAAAGGCTACTAACGTTGATGGATACAGTAATCCCCCCCCTTATCCACAGTTTTGCTTTCCACGGTTTCTGTTACCCACAGTGAACCGTGGTCCAAAAGCAGATGATCCTTCTGATGAATCATCAGAGGTTCAGTAGTCGCCTAATGCCAACTTCGCTCATTCACCTCACCTCATCTCATCAGGTAGGCATTTTATCATCTCACATCATCACAAGACGGGTGAGTACAGTATAACAAGATATTCTGAGGGAGAGAGACCATATACACATAACTTTTATTATAGTATATTGTCATAATTATTCTATATTATTATGACTATTGCTGTTAATCTCTTACTGTGACTAATTTATGAATTAAACTTTACCACAGGTATGTATGTATAGTAGAAAACATGGTATATATAGAGTCCAGTACTATCCACAGTTTCAGGCACCCACTGGAGGTCTTGGAACATATCCCCCGTGAATGAGGGGGGACTACTATATTACTATATAATATTTGTATATAAATATTAATATGTAAATAATATTTGCTAAATAAATACATCTCTTGATGTTATTTCCTCTATTCAAGTACCCATCCGAAGTACCAGGATGCCCAAGACACTCACCAGCTCTCCAAAATATCTCACTGTCCTACCATGAATAGCCCCCAGCATTTGCTTTTTCTGTTGCTTCTTCCTGATTGATCGTCGCAAGGTATTACAAAAACGTGGTGTTTGACTTTAGGGGCCTTCAGAGACACACTAAATTCCTTGTAAGTCCTCTCATGTTGACATTCTATTGAAGACCCTAAGATAGGTTTTCTAAACTTTTTTTCATTTTTCTCAAGCTTCCAACCTGATCTTTCTTTCTTAGCCTTACCTGGATTTTGGCACTCACCTTGCCTCCTAATTTAAATCTGGGCCATTCAATATTACTTCTGTTCTCAACCCAAATTTTCTTATGTTTCCAACCCACCCTTTTTTCTTTCCCCATTGCCTCCTCTTTTCCAAGGCTATATCTGTGCCTTTGATCACATTTCTTTCAACCTCCAGGACCTTATTCCCTGACTTCCTTCTCAAGATCTCCCCACCTCATTTGCTCCTTTCTTTTGGGCTACTAACATACTCAAGCCCACCTTATGTTTAAAAATTTTTTTCCTTCCCTTTGATTTCCTCAGAGCTTCCTATGACCTTATTACTCTTTTTTTGTGTGCTACTAAGTAATATAAACTTTACAACTATGTGTAGTCTTGATAGTGGCTTAAATTCTTGCTAGAGCTATTTGTGTTCATATGTCCTATATGTTTATGTCAGAGTCTTGAAAATATGAGTTTCTGTAGGGCAAAAGGCATATAGTAAATTAATCATAAAATGTTTTCAGCTATGACTAATCAAGAAATAGTTGTGAGATTCAGGATGCTGACTTCTGAGAAACAATAAATAATATACTACTACTTTGCCATCAGCTGTTTCCAAGGAGTTACAATTGTAAATGCACATAGAGTAGTCATGTAATGGTTATCTCTTAGTCATAAGTCCGGATTTTTCTGATATCTATAACAAGAGCAATTACACTCATTTAAGGCCATAAGTAAGAGTCTTGGACAATTCCTACGGCAACGAATGTAGATGTTCTCATGAGAAACAGGCAGTCCTGTTTTAAACTTAGAAGGCACCATGAGAACACTACATTTTTCCATTATTACTTTAGATATAATCAATCTTCAGTAAAGTTATTTATGTTTTAGAGCTTTCCAGCAGGAAAGTTAACAGTGCTTTCCCTCTATACTCTATACATAAACCTACATTTCTCCTTCTATCCTAAAAAGCTAGCTTTTAGCCCTGATCCACTATAGCTGCCTTCCTAATTGATGAAGTTAGAGCAAATACCAGAATGTGATGCTACGTAGTTGGATCTAAGAGCTAAAGAACAAAATATTTTAAAACTTAAATTAATTTTTATAACCAACTTTCAGAAAAAGTTATTTTTATAATTTCACAAAAATAAAATACGTCTTTTATGTCATCCTAACAAAATTAAGGCCCCACAACTAGAAAACTTCCAAAAAAATTTAAAGATTGCGATTTGCGAGTAAAGTAAGTTTATTCCTCACAGTTCAGTATAAAAATTCAATTAAAAATCATTTAGAGAGGGGTGCCTGGGTGGCACAGTCGGTTGAGTGTCCACCTCTTTGTTCTGGCTTTGGTGGTGATCTCGGGGTCATGGGATCAAGCCCCACGTCCAGCTCCACGCTCAGCTTGGAGTCTGCTTGGGACTCTCTCTCCCTCTGCTCCCCCCCCCCCACTCTCTCTAAAATAAATAAATAAACCTTTTAAAAAATCATTTAGGGGTGCTTGGGTGGCTCAGATGGTTAAATGTCTGCCTTCAGCTCAGGTTGTGATCCCAGGGTCCTGGGATCGAGCCCCTCATGGGGCTCCCTGCTCAGTGGGGAGCCTGCTTCTCCCTCTCCCTCTACTGCTAACGCCGCTTGTGCTCTGTCAAATAAATAAATGAAATCTTAAAATATTTAAAAAAATCATTGTGAGAGCAATTACTTGGTATAAAGCACTTTGCTGAGCACTGAGCTTAATATTTAAGTATAATATTATAAAGTCATAATGGCTCAGCTTAAAGGTCTGTGTTACAAACATGTCTAGAAATACATTCTATATTGTTATTCTTGTTTTATAGATAATAAGGCTGTGGTTTAGCAGAGTAAAGAAATTGTTCAAGTTCCGACAGTATGCCAGTGGTAGAGCTGGGATTTGAATTGAGATTGATTAGATGTCAAAGTCTATTCATGCAACAAATATTTTAAGCGCTTTCTTTTTTTTTTTTTTTAAAGATTTTATTTATTTATTTGACAGAGAGAGAGACAGCCAGCGAGAAAGGGAACACAAGCAGGGGGAGTGGGAGAGGAAGAAGCAGGCTCCCAGCGGAGGAGCCTGATGCGGGGCTCGATCCCAGAACACTAGGATCACGCCCTGAGCCGAAGGCAGACACTTAAGGACTGCACTACCCAGGCGCCCCTCTAAGTGCTTTCTATATGCCAGCCACTGTTCTAGAGACATGGGCTACATTAGGGAAGAAAACAGAAGATCCCTGCACTCTTGGTGTTTACACTCATTAGCTGACAACTCTGTCTTCTCTCTTGCCACCCAACCATCCACCCACCCACCCACACACACATTTACTTTCCCAAAATTAACGCTTCTACCTAGGTCGTTGATTTTATCACCTTTACTGAGCCTGGCTTGATCAGTTATTACCTCTTCCACTGGATCCATTCAACTACATTAACTATACACAGGTCGCATCTTGAAAAATGCCTCTACTTGTCCTTACTTACATTCTTTTTTCTTGCTCCACACCATCCCCCACATTCCACAGCACTAATTCTCTCTAACCCCCTGCTACCTGATTGTCCTTCCACAGGTTGTTTGCAGTCCTCATGCCTCTCGATTTGTTTACAACATTTAATGAGGCTGACCACTCCTAGAAACTCCTTCCTTGATTGCTGTGAAGTCACCTTATGCTGGCTTTGAATGAATGGTGTTTCTACTCCATAAAACTATCTTTAAGAAGAAATAACATCTTCTCCTGTGAATAATGCCATCACAGTGATACACTGAATAAGTCACAAAATTGGCTAATTTTTTCTTGAAATTATCTAGAGGAATTTTTTTTTTCATTTTTTAAAAAGATTTTATTTACTTATTTGACAGAGAGAGAGCACGAGTGGGGTGAGGGGAAGAGGGAGAGGGAGAAACGGGCTCCCTGATGTGGGGCTTGATCCCAAGACCCTGAGATCATGGCCAACGGAGCCACCCAGGTGCCCCTTTTTCCATGTTTTTAAAATATTTCTTTTCAAACTTTTTTTTTAAAACTTTTAATTTTTTTAGAGAGAGAGAGAGCATGCACATGGAGGGGGGGAGGTGCAGACGGAGAAAGAGCATCTGAAGCAGGCTCCACACTCAGCACAGAGCCTGACGTGGGGCTCAGTCTTACAACCCTGAGATGATGACCTGAGCCAAAACCAAGAATCAGACACTCAACCGTTCAACGCTCAACAGACTGAGCCACCCAGGCGCCTCTAAGATCTTTCTAATAGAAACAAGATGATACACATTCATATTCATTGTATTGTGTATTTCAGTGAAGAGCAGCGATAACTCCAACTGATGTGAAAGTCAGACACAATTTCTACCACTCAGAAGATGACTCAGAACTATTTCCTACTCAAGACACACCCAGAAGCAGATACAAGAATTTTGAAAGCCTGGATTTGAAGTAATTTAATATTAGGACAAAAAGCCCCACATAAATCAGTTGTATTATAGCCCCATAATAAGTGTTTATAGGGCCTCTAAGTTATTAAGAAAAAATAAAATTATGTTCAATATACTATTAAGGAGTCTGAGAATGTATACCCTGTATATATGTGTAACATACACACACACATTTTTACCCTTTCCATTGCAAAATACACAGAACAGTACACAAAAGAAGTACACAGTCTAAGGAATTATTACAGAAAACACCGCCTAGGTAAAGAAAGAGAACATAGTGTATGCCTAAATATTTACGAGATTCATCTATGCTGTTACACATAGCTGTAGTTTATTCATTTTTGTTGCAATGTGGTATTCTATACATTCACCATAATTTATCCATTTTCCTTTAATTACCATTGAGTTGTTTGCAGTTTTTGTCTATGAATATTCTTGTACATGCATCTTAGACATGCAAATGTATAGATAGCAATAGAATCATTGGGTCATAGGACATACATATTTTCAGCTTTAACAGATAGTCAAACCAATTTCCAAAGTAGTGATACAAATTGGCACGCCCACCAACAACATTATATAAGTTCCAGTAACTGTGTATCCACACTAATACTTGGTATTGCCTTTCATTTTAGCCATTCTGGCGGCTATGTAGTAATACCTCATTGTGACTTAAATTTGCATTTTCCTGATTGCTAATGAGGTTAATTAAACTTTTATATGTTTTTTTTTAAGATTTTATTTATTTATTTATTTATTTATTTATTTGACAGAGAGAGAGAGAGCCAGCGAGAGAGGGAACACAGCAGGGGGAGTGGGAGAGGAAGAAGCAGGCTCCCAGCAGAGCAGGGAGCCCGATGAGGGGCTCGATCCCAGACCGCCAGGATCACGCCCTGAGCCAAAGGCAGATGCTTAACGACTGAGCCACACAGGCGCCCCAAACTTTTATATGTTTATTGGCCATTTAGATTTTTTCTTTGGGGATATCCCCTTTACATTTTAAAGGATTTTGATATTAAGTAATTAAAATAAACAGAATGAATTTTGTTAAGTAGAACAGGGACAAAGAACAGCTACTAAAGGTCTTCAATTTTGCTTTTGGGCTCTCGGAGCAAGGCAAGAAAAGACCAAAAGCTACCATAGAGCAATGGAGAGTTACTGTTCCTACAGAGTGAGCTTGAGGCCAGCAAATAGAGGGAGAATATTATTTTCTCAATAAGGTTTGGAGAAATTTATGTTTTACAATATAATGTGCAAGTTCTGTGGAGTCTAAAGGAACAGGGAGGCTAGAACCAGAGGGACCCTGCTCTATCACATTTCCTTCTAGGTCTCAGGACCCAGAAGGCATTAGTTCAAAGAATGGACTTCAATCAGTTTCCAGTGTGTCTAGTGGGTTTTGGCAGCGGTAGAGAGTCTCATAACCAGAAAGAATATTTTTGACAGATTGTAAGCCTAACATTGGAAGCCTCCCCCCAGTCTAAAAGTGAAGCTGCAGTGGGGGCTGAAATGGGAGGGACAGCTAACCGCTGGTTGATCATATATGGGAAATTCACAAATATAGAAGAGTTTCATTTCCCCTCCATGTCAGATTATTGAGGCTTTTTGTAAATTCTGTTCTATCAAATGAGAAGAATCCCTCATTTGCAAAACATCTCTACAAAAGTTAGGGATAATAAATCATGCTAGAGAAACAATAGGCTGTTGCAGAAAGCAAATGTCTTTCATGACTGGGGTTTTACGTTTCCATTCAGCCTATAAAGGCTCGAGAAACAAAAAGTTTCCTCATCTATAAAGAATGGAGATAGATTCCAGGCTCATAACTTCAAGGCATACATAATCCATAGTATCTAACCCACTCTAGAAAACAGACTGCTACAGAAAGCTTTAGTATTCATTTTACAAAGTGAGCATAACCCTGAGAACAAAATCTGAGACACTTAGTACACACAAAAAAGAAAACCACAGATTAATATCACTTATGAAAACTGATGCAAAAAAAAAATCTCAAATAAAGTATCGGCAATCGAATCCAGTAGTATGTTATTAGAATAACACGCCTAACTGGGAAGGGCTTATTTTAAGAATGTATTGATGGTTCCACATTAAGAGATCAACAAATAAATTTCCCATAGAAATGCATCAAAAGAGTAAAAATCCAAGATCGCTTTGAGAGAGAACAAAAGAGAACTTGGTAAGATTCAATGTCTGTTCCTGGTTTGTAAAAACGCAAAAGTATAAACAAAACCACAATAAAACATAAACAGCAAATTTCAAACCTAACATTAAAACTTCAGTTATGTTTTCATCAAAATCAGGAACAATAAAAAAGCCCCACTATTGTTGCTAGTATTTATATCTGTTCAGGAAGCTAGCTAATAAATGAGACAAGACAAAGAAACAAGATATAGCTATTTTAAAATAAGGGAAATTTGTCATTAAGTATGGATGGTCTAATTGGAAAACCAAGACTCAACTACAAAAACTATTACCACTAATAAGAGAGGTTCAAAAAGATGTTTGGTTATAAGATAACTTTCCTCTAAGGTAGCAGTAGCCATTTGGAAAATGTAAGAAAGATCCCATTCAAAAGAGCCTAGACTGAGGCCTTTGCCTTGGTCCTTCTGCTTGAAATATTTCCCCTCCACCTCTGTGTGTCTGCCACTCTCTCATCATTCCTTTCTCTTCTCAATTTCCGGTTCTTTTTAAGACTTCTCCCCATTCTAGGCCCTAACACTCTTACTCATTTCCAGAGGCAGAGATGACTGCTATGTGTGTTTGCATGTGTTTACTTTTCCTCCTGCGTACACAGAACACATTTCCCAGCCTTCCTTGTGTGAGTTGGGGCCATGTGACTGAATTCTGACCAATGTCATATGGGAGAAAGTGCCACTTCTGGAGCAGGGGAAAAAAACCCAAATCTCTCAACCACTTCTCTGCTCCCTGTTCTCTTTTCCCACCAAGAAAACGAAAATACTCCAAAGACCTAGAGATGTTGGAGCCACAAGAGGGAAGTAAGAATTAAGGAGCCTACATCCTCGAGTCACAGTTTAGAAGAGAATTGCTCAAGGAAGTCACCTTATCAGGAACACCCACGTTGGTTTGTTGCATGAGCAGGAAGTAAGTTTATTTCTTTTAAGTAAGAAGTCTTTGGGTATTTTCTTACAACATTAGACAAGCAGACTAATACATGTACTGTGTGTCAAACATTACGGCACTCTGCAGACATTCAGGATTTAGTTCTCACAGTTCCATTTCCATCTCACTTTGCTTGCCCAAGATGCCATAGCGACTTGAGCGGTGAGGCCACTGTTTGTTTTGGGAGCCGAAGCTCTTTACCACTAGGCTATACTAACTCACCAGAGCAAGAACATTTTTGAAAAAGAAGAGGCATGAAGATGACCTTCCTTACCTTACCAGAAGCAAAACGTATTACAAATGTCTAAAAATAAAAAGGAATAAACAGGACAGGTAGACACACAGATCAATGGAATAGAGCTATAAATAATCCCAACGACACGCCCAACGGATTTTTGACAAAGGTGCAAAAGCAAGTCAATGGAGAAGGGAAAGCCTTTTTAATAGATGGTGCTGGAGTGATTATGGACAGCTATAGGCTATAAAATAAAAACTTTCCTCAAACTAAAACTTCCACCTTATATAAAAATTAACTCAAAATGGGTCATGGACTTAAATTTAAAACATAAAAACTATGAAGCTTTTAGAAAAAGAAGACAATTTTCAGATCCCCTGTCATTTTTCGATCAGATTGTTTTTTTGTTACTGAGTTGTATGAGTTCTTTAAATATTTTGGACAGTAACCCTTTGTCTGATATATGATTGGCAAATATTTTCTCCCATTCAGAAGGCTGCTTTTTCATTCTGTTGATGATTTTCTTTGCTTTGCAGAAGCTTTTTAATTTTATGTGTGTGTGTGTGTGTGTGTATGTAAAATATATGAAGAACTCTCAAAATTCAACAGTTAAAAGAACAATCCAGTTAGAAAAATGAGCAAAAGACATGAACAGACATTTCACTAGAGAGGATAGACAGAAGGCAGATTAACACATGAAAAGATGTTCAATATCATTAGCCATCAGGGAAATGCGAATTAAAACTATAATGGGATATTGCTACCCACCTATCAGAATGGCTAAAATAATGAAAAATGATAAGACCAAATGCTGGCAAAGAAGTGGAGAGATTGAATCACTCTTACATTGCTGGTGGGAATGTAAAATGGTACAGCCACTCTGGAAAATAGTTTGGTGGTTTCTTACAAAACTAAAAATGCATTCCATCAATTGCACTCCTGGGCATTTATCCCAGAGAAATGAAAACTTAAGTTTACACAAAAACCTATAACAGATTTATTTGTAATAGGCCCAGTCTGGAAGCAACCCAGATGTCCTTCAGTGGGTGAATGGCTCAACAAAACCAATGTGGCACATTGGTGGCACATCCATACCATTAAATATTACTCAACAATAAAACCATTGGTATAACAACTTGGATGGATCTCAAGGGAATTATGTTGAGCATAAAAAAAAACTCACAAGGTTACATACTGTGTGATTCCATTTATATAACCATCTTGAAATAACAAAATTATAGAGATGGAGACTAGTGGTTGCTGGGAGTTAGGAATGGGGATGATAGAGGTGTGAGCTTTGTGGTGATGGGACAGTTCTATATTTTGATTGTGGTTGTGATTACATTAATCTACATATGATAAAATTGCATAGAACTTTATACACATGCACACGTACACACACACACACATACACGAGTGCATATAAAATCTGAATAAGCTCTACGGATTATACTAATGTCATTTCCTTACAAAGAAAAGGAAAAAAACCCAATAGAAGAATGGGCCAAGGACATGAAGCCCCTTATAAAAGAAGAAATACAGATGACTAGCTGTTTGGGGAAAGATGTTGTCTCATTAGACATTAGAGATGTGGACACCAATTTTCATTTATTAATCTTCAAGGAATAAATTTCACCCACTTTTTTTTCCCACTAGAATTACATTCCCCAGAAATTTTGGGTACTGTAGGCAAGGATTTATATATAAGAATGTCCATTAAATTTCTATTTATATTAGTAAAAACAGAAAAAAAAAACAAAAGAAAAAGAAAACAATTCAGATAGTTAGCAGAAAGGGATTAAATAAATTATGGTATATCCAAACAATTAACTAATGCATTGCCTGCCATTAGACATGATGTCGTAGAAGTGTGTTTTATTCCCATGGAAAGATATTTTTAATGTATGGTTCAAATGAAAAAAAGAAGTTACAAAATAGTATGTTTGATAGGTATTAAAGATGTATCAAAATTTTAACACTGGCCAGCATTTATTTCTGGATTGATGTGTTAATTGGTGTTTTTAATTTTTATATTAAATATTTTCTTTGCTGTTTTACTTTTCTGGAATCAGCAGAGGGTGAATGACAACATTGACCACATTGGTTTGGCTGCTGTTTAAAAAGACTCCTTGAATGGATTGTTTTTATAATAATAATATATTGTTTTTACAATAAAAATAAAAACTAGGGACGCCTGGGTGGCTCAGTCGGTTAAGTGCCTGCCTTTGGCTCAGCTCATGATCCCAGAGTGTGGGATCGAGTCCCGCATTGGGCTCCTTGCTCAGTGGGGAGCCTGCTTCTCCCTCTGCCTGCTACTCTCCCTGCTTGTTCTCTCTCACACTCTCTTGCGTTCTCTCTCTGGCAAATAAATAAATAAAATCTTAAAAAAAAAGAAAAAGAATAAAAACTAAGGGGTGGTACCTGGGTGGTTCAGTCTGTTGAGTGTCTGACCTCAGCTCAGGTCATGACCTCCAGGTCCTGAGAGAGAGCCCCGCCTCTGGCTCCGCCCTCAGAGGGGAGTCAGCTTTTCCCTCTGCCTCCTCCCCACTCATGTGTGCCCTCTCTCTCTTTCTCTCTCAAATAAATAAATAAATAAATAAATAAATAAATAAATAAGATCTTTAAAAAAAAAACAAACAGGGGTGCCTGGGTGGCTCATTCGGTTAAGCATCTGCCTTCGGCTCAGGTCATGATCCCAGGGTCCTGAGTTCGAGCCCCACGTGGGGCTCTCAGCTCAGCGGAGAGACTGCTTCTCCCTTTGCCTGCTGCTCTCTCTCTCTCCCTCTTTCTGTCAAATAAATAAATAAAATCTTAAAAAAAAAATAAATTTAAAAAAGAATAAAAAATAAGGTTAGCTAGGTTTTTTATGTCTCTAACTACTGCAAATCAGTAATTTTTATGACATCTGGAAGACAATACATCATGAAAACTTTATGGTGGGTTTGTGAAAAAGTGTTTACAATACACGATGAAATAGTTTGTCTTTGGGAATATTATTACATATGAAGAATACAAAATTCAAGTATGGATGCCCCCAAGCAACACCATCCCAGTCCCTAAAATTTGCTTGATTGCACCTGCCTCCACACTGCTCTTTTAGGTGATAGAACACAACTCAATATCACTTTCTTTCTCCTTTCCAATTCTTTCTGTTGATGAGACAGGCAAAAAACACAAAACAGAAGGAAAACACAAGGAAAAATGGATTTTGAAAAATTATTGCTCTAGTAAATTAATTTGATCATTAAGTCTATTGGCTAGCAAAGCTCAGATGACCCTACGGATTGATAATTTCTCAGTCTTCTAATTGCTTGTTTATACTGAGATAGTTAATTGTTACCTTTCAGAGAAAGTACTAAGCACGGTATCTGCCCATAACAAGCATTTAGTATTGTTCTCTCTTCTCCTTAAGCAATATTTGTATTTATAACAAGAGTCTTTCTAAACAGCCTCAAAATCAATGTGGTCAATGTTGTCATTCACCCTCCCACCAAGAGTGGTACTGATCATGTCCTATCCGTATAACCCGAGAGACCACTTTTCTACTTTTAGGTTTTGATGTTCATTTTAACTTGATTTTGCCTTTTTAAAAATGCTGGATGGGGGCGCCTGGGTGGCTCAGTCGTTAAGCGTCTGCCTTCGGTTCAGGGCGTGATCCTGGTGTTCTGGGATCGAGCCCCACATCGGGCTCCTACGCTGGGAGCCTGCTTCTTCCTCTCCCACTCCCCATGCTTGTATTCCCTCTCTCGCTGGCTGTCTCTCTCTCTGTCAAATAAATAAATAAAATCTTAAGAAAATAAAAATAAAAATGCTGGATGGGCGCCCAGTATAATGGGATCTGGGCCCATCTCTCTCTGTAAAACTGTCCTAGTGGCCTCCCCTGAAAGTTACAGCCCCACCCACACATTTCACCTCTATTCCTATGTTGTTTCTCTTCTTCCCTAGAGCCCATGTAGGACTTCTGACCAAACTCACTGAAAAACCCCCTCTGATGCCTATATGCTACAGCAACAGCAACACTGGGGCAACGCTCAGCTTTTCTAGGAAGGTCCCTGGGTCACAGGGGGCTCGATCCCACTCACTTTGAAAGGAAGGCTCGGGACTTGCTATCTAACGAGTGTTTAGTCTCTGTCCCTCCTAGGATTTAGCTCTCCAGCAAAAAGTATAGTCTCTCTGTTCTAACAAAGTAGCGAGTTGAATTAGTCTGAATATTGCTTCTCTGGCTTTTAAATGTCTTCAGGTTTGCAAACTGTTAGTGACACATAGCTTCCATGCGTGTTCTCAAAGATAGCTTAAAATTTAATGATGCTGTAATTTTGTTCTCCATAATAATGGGGATACACAACTAGGTCAACCCCTGTACCTTCCGGAGTCTACCCGGTTGCATGATTGGGCCTTGGGAAGTATATTTAAATGTTAAGATTCCAAAGAGACAATCAGCACAGAAAGTTTTCTGCAACTTGCTTTTATCTGTTTCTTGTATTATCTGTGTACAGTTTAAAGTTTGAAGCAAAGTAGCAGATCTAATAAAAAGCAAATTCTGAACTGTAGCGTTTTGTGTTTTTGTTTGTCTTTTAATTTTGCAAACACATTCCAAGGCTGTTGCAACCAGTCCGTTCAAGAACAAAATCTCATTAGTGTGTCTCAACAGTCAAAGAAAACAAATTGCAACAAGTAGTGCGAAAATTTCCAAAATAAGCAGGACCCGGGAAAAACTTCAGGGGTCCAAAAGTTCTTATGTAACTTTAATTGGCCAGAATAAAAACTTCTATTTTGTACAAGTCAGATAGAATTATGTAGACCAAGCCATTGTTTTGCACGATCAAGATTAGTAATCTTAAAACATACTAGATTAAGCACATATCCTCTCAAGGAAGCACTTCCTGTACCCCCACACGGAAATACCAAACACTGAATACTTCTTTCTTGGTTCCCTTATTCCCCTACATAGCTTTTGTAACACATTGTACCCATTTGTTTCTATGTTAATAATCCTGGGATGGAGGAAGGCAGAGACATTCCCTTCCTCCTCTAAGACAATAGGTGACACACTGTAGTCCCTTATTTAATATATCCTAAATATATTAAATGAATGAATGAATGAATGAATGGATATTAAGGAAAATCTGGATTGTATTTTTTTTTTTTTTTTAGATTTTATTTATTTCAGAGAAAGAGAGAGAGAGAGTGCAAGCATGAGCAGGGGAGAGGGGCAGAGGGAGAAGCAGCCTCCCTGCTTAGCAGAGAAGCTGACCCTGAACAGAGAGCCCTAGTGAGCAGAGAACAGGACCCTGGGATCATGACCTGAGAGGAAGGTAGACGCTTAACTGAGCAACCCTGGCGCCCCTGGATTCAATTTTTTTTCAACTCCATTGTATGAACTTACAGAGATGTGAAATAGAGTTTCTCTTTTTTTGAATCTTGAATAAGGTTGAAATAAAATCATGTTAAAAGTGGGATGGAAAAAAGAAGTAAGATAGAAAGAACCCCAATAGCAGCCAGGAGGTTTAGTTTCTACCATCATTCACTAAACTTCTGGTGGGGTGAAGGGGACCCAGTTTTCTCAGGGTGAGGTTGACATATCTATAAAAGAAGAGGTTTAAATTAGATGCTTGCCACAGAATCCGCCTTTTCTGTTTTTTGTTTTAATAGATAGAGGGACAGAGACAGAGAGAAGGGGGTGGGAAGGGCAGAGGGAGAGAGAGAATTCCGAACAGGCTCCATGTCCAGTGCAGAGCCCAGCCCGGGCTTGATCTCAAGACTCTGAGATCATGACCTGAGCCGAAATCAAGAGTTTGACGCTTAACCGACTGAGCCACCCAGGCACCCCTGGAACCAGCTTATTTACAGATTTTGTGAGGCCCTTCATTATTCCATAGCACAGAAATGTATTTTTCCTTTAGAAAAATTGGTGTTATTAACATAGTTTTTGGAGTGATTGTTATTAATGTAAGATCTTTGGCCTTTTACATGCCATTGTCCTCATGCTTTAGCAGAATACCACTTTGGTAAACACCTCTGTTATAGCACTTGTCACTTTGCATCACAATTATTTGCTTCCTTGATGCTTTCTCATTCAATAGTTAGCTCCTCAAGGCCAGGTGCCAGTGTTGACATATCTTAGGTATCATTGGATAAACCACTTTTAGACATGTTTAATGCATGGTGGACCTCCAAAAATATTTTTTGAAGAATGAATTAAATTTTAATATTTTAGGTCCACCTTGAATTATTTCAAGCCTAAAATTTCACGTATTTCTAAATGAGCTCTATTTTTAAATTTAGGAGTCTTCATGGTTATTTTAAATTCATTTGTATTTATTTCTCTGTGGCTTGTGCCATTATTGTTATTTAAAATTTATATTTTCATTTTAAATATGTAAGAGCATATTAACTAGGAGCTGATTCATATATCAAGTGGGTAGATCACAGAATTTAATTACCTATAAACTGTCAGAGGTGTCGTGAATTTTAATGTCTGTAAAGGCTTTTACCATGTGGGGATGAAAGACGTTCAAGAGTAATGCATCATCGTCAGTAGTGCAACCACAATCTATGCACACAAATTTAAAAGTAGATCTAAAATACCATTTCAAATTCTGTAAAGACATGCAAATGTGCCATATTATGCTACAAACAAAATTAGAAATAATTTAGATTTTTATTAGTGCTTATTTTAGTCCATTGTTTCTAGCTAAAATGTTTCCTCTTTGGTTTTTTTTTTTTTTAAGGTTTTATTTATTCATTTGAGACAGAGAGATACAGAGAGAGAGAGCATGAGCAGGGGGATAGGGGCAAAGGGAGAGGGAGAAGCGGACTCCCTGCCAAGCAGGGATCCCAATGTTGGGCTCAATGTTGGGCTCCATCCCAGGGCCCCAGGATCATGACCTGAGCCGAAGGCAGACACTTAACCATCTGAGCCACCCAGGTGCCCCTTCATCTTTGTTAATAGAGTTTAATCTTCAGTTATATTTTAGGAAGGTCTTTGTTTTGATAATTGTGGTGGTTGTTAATCTAATTAGCTCTCAAATTACTTTATCTCCAAAACATGACTATATTTCACAGTAAAACCACTTAATTCTTTCTTAATTCCCAGTATCTAATTCATAAAAATCCCTTTTTTAAAAAAAAATCACTCAAATCAGTTTAATTTTCCTACTATCACCACAATCACGGTACAAATTCATGGTCTGTTATTGTTTAATAAGATCTAACCATGCCATTTTCAGCTTGAAACCCTTCAATGTCTTCCCATTGTTCTTAAAGTCCAAACTCCTTAGCACAGCCTTCAAAACCCTAGACATTCTGACCTCTTATCTCTTCTTCAGCTTCTTATCACCGTACCTTCTCCAGCCACACTCCCCTTCATTCCATCCCTGCTCTGGGAGCTGTTTTCTCTGCCAGATATATTCTCTCCACTGTTTTCGGCACGTTACTTGTATTCGTATTTCAGAGATCATCCCTGCAGTCCTCTTGGAAGCCTACTGAGCCTTCCTTGGCTAATTTCAATACCAGTTTGCTATAATCTCTCAGAGCACTCTGCGTCTCTCTCTCTCTCTCTCTCTCTCTCTCTCTCTCTCTCTCGTAGCCCTTACCACAAGCACAGCTTTACCTTTATCTGTGTAATTATTTGACTACTTTGCTTCTTCCATGAAGACATAGACTACTATTGTTCACTGTTAGATCCTCTGCTCTTAGAACAGAGCCTGGCACCCAGATGCACAATAAATAGTTGTAAATTCTGTTCTATGAATGCTTCGTCTAGATTTACCACAGGCACTAAAATACTAAAGATTTAAAAGAGGGAATTGAAAAAGTAGAATCATAAAAAAATGAAATCACTCTTCAGAAATTATTTTTATTTGTTAAATCATTAAATCTGATCATGGAGAAGGGCACAAAATCAGAAGATAGATGTCATAAAAATTTTCACCAACATTTTTACTAGTCCCTATCAATGTCACTCTGTCTTTTGAACTGTCACTGTGAAATAATAATAAAAATAACAGATGGCATTTATTGAGTGCTTACCATGTATAAGCACTGTGTTAAGCACTATACATGCATTATCTCACTCAATCTTCACAAACCCTTGAGATAGGTACTATTAACCCCATTTTACTCATGAGAAAGCTCAGGCTTAGAGAAGTGAAGCTGACTTGCTTAAAGTCTTATAAGTACTGAGTGGTAGAGACAATATAGCCAATAGTCAACCCAGATCTGTCTGCTCCTGATTCCCCTCCTCATCCTTTCTTAACCACGAATATCTGTATGCTAAGAGATACTAGATCATCATAGGCTTTGATGTTAGACCAGCTCTGAGTTTGAGACCCAGCTCTAGCACACACCAGCCATTTGATCTTAGACAAGTTACATAACCACCTCACTTCCACCCTAAACCTCAGCAGAATTCTGTAAGTATAAAATGGAAATAATAGCACCGATCTTGCACAGTTGCTGTAAAAATCAGGTATACTATAAAGTGCCTGACACACAGTATGTATTCAAGAACTCACTTGTTATTGTTATTTTATATGATGTCTATTTGTTTCAAGTAACTTGTATTTGGCAACATTGTGGCTTAGGTTATTCAGGATAGTCCTCTTTCTATAATTCGAAAACACTGTCACCAAAGATATATTTGTCAGAGCATGTGTCCTATTTTTTTAGTTTAGAAAATAGGATTATTATACTCAAGTATCATGTAGCTGAGTACTAAGCCTATTAAAGATACCTACCATATCTACGTTAAATAACCAGATGATTGTTTAAAGCAAATACATGAAGAATTCACAGGTAAACAGAAAAATCTACTTAAAACAGAGGAGAAAGAATAAGCAGCTTTCACAGATTATCTCTGAGTTTTATCTCTGATTAAGTTGTAAAAATACAGGTCCAATTTAATTTTTGCAATTTGATGCAATAATGAAAAAGCAACATCACTGTCTGTACATTTAAGTCTATAGTTAACTGATTAGTCAAAAAGTTATGACTCACTACCTGTACAAGCAAAATAAATGAGCAAATATAATGTTTGTTAAAATGATGCATAATATTTAATCACATTCATGTGAAAACAAAAGGACTTATTTAATTAAAAGAAATACATATGATTCAGATTGTCCATGAAAGTGTTGAAAATTAATGGAGCTATTTGGATGATGGTAAACATATATAAGGGCCTTTCAACATAATTACTAAAGACAATTCTGCTTTTAAAGGTATGCCAATTCTTTTTCCCAATTCTAAAACCTCAGGGAGACATCCAAATTAAGTAGTATAGTTTAAAACTAGAATCCATGAGATCTGCAACTGAAATAGTATGTGGTTTATACACTGTATAAATTAAAAGTTATAACTCAGTTTATATTAATCAGCAGTATTGATTTAGAACCTATAATTAGCACTGATGTAAAGTGCCAGTAGTTTTCTTATTTTATTCTGACTTGCTCATTAGGGACAAATTTCACACACGAAAATTAAATTCTATTTTATCCATTTTGAATGTTTAATGCTTCCAAAAGTTCTATCCATCTTGATTTAATGTTTATATGAATTAACATTTCACACACTTTTTAAATTATAAATTTATAATGCTACATTTATACCTGCATAATTTTATAATTTGTATAAGATTGTGACTTTAAATATCATAATTATTATTTACTTTTTATACTTATAATGTAGTAAATATTCATCGAGTTCTGTGACATTCCTATAAAATATGACATTTCATTCCTATTTATAAATGACTCACATAGGAATGCATATAGGATATGTGGTAGCAACAAAGCTAGGTAAAAGATCAGTTTCTGATATATGATTTTGGAATTAGTCTCTTAGTTCTTACTTTAACTCTAGATGTTAAAAAAAAATTCCCATATTCCCAGCCACAATTAAGCAGTAGCCCCCTAAATAAAGAACTATTTTATATTTAGGATATGTGCTGCCAAAGCGAGCACAGAACTATTTTGTATTTAAACAATATATTATTTCCAAATGTACCCCGGGACTTGTCAATTAATTTGTTTAGGAAAAAGACCACACTTGCAGATAAGCTAATTAATCTGTTGCCCAGGTGGGATTTGAAAGCCACAGGGAGAGGCCTTTCTCAAACCTCTTCCCCAAATTCCCAAGACTGCTGTCAGCCATTAATACGTTAGTTTGAATTAGTTTATCAGTTACCAACCTGTGCAAGACCTGTACGAAAGAGGAGCTCAGTGCAGAAAGGATAAGAAAGGACAACTGCCAGGCTAGTAAATTTGTGGTGGAGACTGTAGGCAGTTTGGGGAGCAGCAGCAGGACCCCAGTCCCTGAAGAATGGAGAATGCAGAAAGATGCCACAGAAAAGGAGATCAAGGATTCATGGAGGAAAACTTCACATATTTCCCCGTTTTTCAAATAATCAAAAGTATTTCATTTATACAGTTGATCCCAAGCGGTATTCAAACAAAACAGTCAGATCTTAAATATTGAATAAAGATAACAAAAGTTCTAAATGGCTAAGAAATACTTAAATAATTACCTTTTTGTGGTGTTGAAAAGTTATAGGTTGAATTTCATATTGCTGTGAATGTATTCTATTTATTGTACTGGTTTTCTCCTCCTAGCAGTTAAAAACCAGTAACCTACAGAAAAACAGTAGTATAATCTCAACATTCCGTAAAGTTGACCATAATCAGGAGCTGGGTCAATACTGAAGTGGTAAGGTCATTTATTGTAATTTATAGTGAAGTAAAGATACATGTGTGTGTTTTTAACCTCTGTTATTGGAAATATGAGATTATAGAACATTTAAATTATTGAAAAAAACATGTATTTTTATCCTCCTTTCTTATTCTCTGTGCACAATTCCAATAGATGGGCTATGATCAGGTGTTGAGTTCAAAATCTGAGAAAGTAATATAAGGTAAAGTATTTGGGGAAGCATGTATGTCCATGTTTCTGGGTGTTTCAGATATGTGCAGGGCTGTCAAAGACAGAAAAGAAAACAAATATTCAAATGGGCCCTATGGGCACCACTGAGTCCACGAACTTCTTCTCACAGAGTAGGGCAGAGGAGCCAGAAAAGGACCATTCCCATTTTTGTTGTTTTTGTTTTGTTTTCATATGTCACTGAAGGAAAGCAGAGTGTTTTATTAAAAAACAAATGCAATGGGGCACCTGGGTGGCTCCAACAGTTAAGCGTCTGCCTTCGGCTCAGGTCATGATCCCAGGGTCCTGGGATCGAGTCCCACATCGGGCTCCCTGCTCAGTGGGGAACCTGATTGCCCCTTCTCCTTTGCCTCTTCTGCCCCCCACCTTGTGTGCTCTCACTCTCAAGTAAATAATAAAATCTTAAAAAAAAAAAACAACGAACAAAAGCACAAGCAAACTAAAAACCACCCATCACCACAGACACATAATAGGGTTGGCCTTAAGAGATGAAATTAGTCCGTGGCTTCCAAGAACCATCTCAAGTCTGAGGCTTCAATATCCCACTGACAACCTAAGGAAGGCAGAGAGGCAAGCTTTACCCAAGAGTAGAGAGAACAGCAGCAGACAAGAGAGCGGTTTGTGTGGCGCTTCCTCACTTAAGCCTTGGCGTCAGGCGGGCTTGGGTTTGAATCCTACCACTGGCACTTAAGAGCTGCCACTAAACAACGTGTAAAAGTCTATTTCCTGATCCTGTGCTTATTTCCTGATCTATAAATGGAGTTAATAATAGTGCCTACCTCAGACGCTTGTTGTGAAGATCAAATAAAATAGGTGCCTGGCATAAATGAGCTAAACAGTCATCATTATTAACTCTCTTCTCTACCACTGTTCTGGAGTCAAAAGGACAGATTTTGAGGCAGATCATAAAATAGGTTATGAGTGACTTTCTGCTAAATATTTGTGGGGCCAATTCTGCCTTAACACTCTTGACTGTATGCCCCAAATACCAAACATTTTAAATCTTTATCTTAATATAATTAAAGAATATATTTCACCTGTAGATTTTCTTTAGAAGTTTGTGGGAGGAAACACTTCAGAACAAAAAATAGGCCCACTGTGTGAGAGAAATGGTATGATTGTAACAGCTGAAAAGAGAGAGAGAGAGAGGGTGAGAGAGAGAGAGAGAGAGAGAGATGGGTTACTTGATTACTTCATAGCATAATCAAGTTAGAAGAAATATTCTTCTAAACAAGAATATTTTCAAGCTGGAAAGAAAAATCAAAATACTACTTGGAAACTGGTCTCCAGTCCCTCCAAGATAAAACTGTTAACATAATCCACATCACTGGGACAAGCTTTAAAACCTGCAAATCCATAATATCAGTGTTCAAAATTCAGAACCTTAAGACCAGCTACTTTCACATACAGAATTTCATCCAGTCCAGTTCATTCACACAGTGTGTATTGGTTGAAGACATCCATATTACCTTCTCCAAATGGAGAGTAAACTCCTTGATTGTTCAACTTCATCCACGTTCAGCACATCGTGGTGCTTATTCATGTATGTTAGATAAACAAAACGAGACATAGATGAGAAGAAGCCTACAATATGAGAAGAAATAATGACTATTCTTATATTCTTACTTCTATAGAGTTCAAGACTCCAGGACTCCTGAGAATTACACCCTTAGGTGCTGAAAGAATTAGCCCATTGATTTCAGAGTCAGTGTTAGTAATCTCTGAGAAACAATGTAAAAAAAGGGGTGGGGGGAGCAGGTTTCTAGAAACTAGACTGATAACTTTACAAATTTTCAATAATGTATATTACACAGTGGAAAGCTTGATTCTGGGAGCCTGCAACATTCTGTAGCAGCTTATTAAACATTGGCTTATGAGTGTTAATGGAAGTACATAGTGATCATTACAAGCCAACACATTACAATGTCATTCAAAAGGGATCCCCTTTCCTCTTTTGCTAAAGCCACCGGGATGGTATATCAGAGGAATTCTACAGCCTGTTTTTGCTAATCACCATGGCTGCACAGTAAGATGAACTGGCCACTGTGATAGCTATTTATGAGTATAGGATTTTAACTGTACAAAAAACCTAAAATCTCTTAAGTGAACAGTGGAGCTAGCAGGCAGGGATGAATTAAACCAGGCTTGTGCACTGGAACATTTAAGGTAGGACAGAAACAGGCTGGAACCAATTAATGGCTTCTTACTAGCATAAGCAGACAAGTCAGAAACTTTCATTGGGCATCACAACAGAAGGATGAAGAGGTGGTTATCAGGAAGCAAGAGTCATTTATGAAGGAAACCAAAGAAAGAGTGGGAGACAAAGTCAAGCCCAGCTGGTGCAACACCTACGAAACTCTGGGGATGGAGCACCTGGTGGCTCAGTCAGTTAAGCGTCAGCCTTCGGCTCAGGTCACATTCTCAGGGTCCTGGGATTTAGCCCCATGTTGGGCTCCTTGCTCAGCGGACAGTCTCTTCTCCCTTTGCCTCTGCCTCTCCCCCTGCTCATGCTCTCTCTCTTGCATTCTCTCTCAAATAAATACAATCGAAAGAAAGAAAAGAAAAGAAAGAAAGAAAGAAAGAAAGAAAGAAAGAAAGAAAGAAAGAAAGAAAGGGAGACATTCTGGGTATGCAAGTCGCATAGATAATGCTTATGGATCATGGTTGTTTTCTAATGACACCCCATCAGATTAAAGGCATCCTTCTTGGTTTTTGAGGAATCAGGATCCTAACAATGGCAAACTGTAATTCTAGAGCACTGTTTCTCAACCCTGGCTGCAATTATGGGTTTTTAAAAATACAATGCTAAGGGTCCCAACCCCAGACCAATTAAATCAATCTCTAGGGGTGTAGCCCAGTCCTCAGTATTTTTTAAAAGCTCCCCCAGATGAATTTAATGTGCAGTGAAGGTTGTGGATTACTATCCTAGAGGGAAATCTCTATTGTATACTGCTCTCGAACTTTTAACATGCATACAAATCACTTGGGGGGAGCTTGTTAAAATGCAGATTTTGAATTAGTAAGTCTGGGCGGGGGCCTCAGATTCAAAATTTATAACAAGCTCCCAAGTAGTATTGGTGGAGTTGGTTCATAGACCATACTTAGAGTAATGAGGCTCTAAGACAATGCTACAAATCTATTTCTAGCCCTTTTCTGTTGAAAATTTTATATTGGGTTAAGATCTATAGGCATGGTTACTAAATATGATAATTTAAGAAAGAGAGAGAGCAAACAGTTTACCTCAGAATTAAGATTTTAAAATATTTTCACAGGCTGAAATAAACAAGATGAATTTATTCCTTAACAGGGACCATTTAAAGTCTGTCATCTAAAAAAATAAAATAAAATAAAATAAATAAAATAAAATAAGTGAAGTCTGTCATCTAAACTAATTTTGAAAAAAAGGAGGAGATATTAAAATACATTAGAAAGCAAACTAATTTCACAGTGTGGAATACTAATTAAATTGAGTAGTAAGCAGAAAATACATTTTAAAACAGGAGAATCTGGAACATGATAGAAGTGGTTAATTAAATTGGGAGAGGATTATTCAATTACATGTAATCGAAATGAAACAAAAGAAAAAAAACCAGCCATCCAGAAAAAAAAATTAAGATCCATATTTCACACCTAACTCTAGGACAAGTTTCAAATAAATCAAGGATTTAAATATAAAAAAAAAATCCAAACCCTTGAAACTATGAGAAGTGGTTTTTTGTTTGTTTGTTTTTGTTTTTGTTTTTTGTTTTTGCTGCTAATGTCTGAAGGGGGAAAGCCTTTCTTAACATGATATAGAGCCAAAACGCCATAAAAAAAACTAATAAGTTAACCAGAAAAAAAATACATGGCAAGAACCTTCATAGGAAACTCAAAAGACTAAGATCAAGCTGAGGAAAAACATTTGCCACTCGTAGCATAGACAAATAATTAATTTTTCCAATATTAAAGAGTTCCCACAAAAGAATAATAATAAAAACCAACAACCCCCAAGAAAGATGGACAAAGCATGTGACCAAGCTGTTCACAGAAAATGATAGAAATACGTCTCATGATTCCTCTACCAATGTGCTTATTCAACTAAGACATTCTGATTCCCAACTAGTTATCCATGGATATGCTTTGTATTATCTCTAAAGCAGGCAAATTCCCATGATGCCTGCTAACTGAGCAGTCATAGAAAAGAAGCATTTTCAAAAGGAGGAAGTGATCATCAGTAACAGTCAAAAGCTGATGAGAGGTCAAGTATGAAAAGTACCCATCGGACCCATACATCTGTGGTCAATTGATTTCAACAAGGGTGCCAAGAAAATTTAATGGGGAAGAATAGTCTTTTCAACAAATGGTGCTGCGGCAGCTGAATATCCACATGCAAAATAATGAATTTGGACCCATACATCACACTATATATAAAAATTTACTCAAAATGGATCAAAGATCTCAATGTAAGAGCTAAGACTATAAAGTCTTAGAATAAACAATAGGTATAAATCTTCATGACCTTGGATTAGGCAATGGTTTCTAAGATATGGCACCTAAAATACAAGCAACCAAAGGACAAATAAATAAATGGGACTTTATCACAATTAAAAGTTTTTGTGTGTTGGGGCATCTGGGTGGTTTAGTCGGTTAATTGTCTGTCTCTTGATATTGGCTTAAGTCACGATCTCAGGGTTGTGAGATCGAGCCCCACATTGGACTCCTCACTAGGCATGGAGCCTGCTTTAGAGTCCCTCTCTATCTCTCTCCCTCTGCACTCCCCACTCCCTGCTCACATATTCTCTCTCTCTCTCTCTCTCAAAAAAAAAAAAAAGCTTTTGTGTGTCAAAGGACACTACCAAGAAAGTGAAAAAAACAGCCCACAGAAAGAGAGAAAATATTTGCAAATCATGTATCTGATAATGGTCTAGTATCTAGAATATATTGAGAACTCTCACAACTCAATAATAAAAAGATAACCCAATTTAAAAATGAGCAAAGTATTTGAACAGACATTTCTCTAATGATAGACACATGGCCAATAAGCACACAAAAAGATGCTCAACATTTTTCATCACTAGGGAAACGCAAATCAAAACTCCAATGAGATATCAGTTCACACCCACTAGGAAGGCTAGAATCAAAAAATCAAATAATAACAAGAGTCGATGAAATTGGAGCCCTCATATATTGCTGGTGGGAATGTGAAATGGTGCAGCTGCTTTGGAAAACAGTTTGCCAGTTCCTCAAAAGGTTAAGTAGTTATCGTATGACCCAGTCATTCCACTCACATATTTACTCAAGAGAACTGACACATATGATCACACAAACACTTGTACACAAATGTTCAGAGAAACAGATTCATAATAGCCAAAAGTGGACACAACACAAATGTCTATTAACTGATGAATTGATAAACACAGTATCTATTCTGTGGCATACTACAGAATATTTTTCATCAATAAATAGGAAGGAAGTACTGATACATGCCCCAGCATGGATGAACCTGGAAAACATGATGATAAATGAAAGAAGACACTCACGAAAGCTCACATATTGTATGATTCCATTCATCGCAAATGTGCAGAATGAGTAAATCCATAGAGGCAGAAAGTCGACAAGCGGTTGCCAGGGCCAGTGGGGAAGAGGAAATGGAAAGTGACTACTAAGTGGCCGTGGGGTTTTTCTTTGGGGATAATAAAAATATTCTGGAATTAGACAGAAGTAATGGTCACACAACCTTGTGAATATACTAAAGGTCACTGAATTGTACACTTTAAACTTGTGCTTTCTCTGGTATCTTAATTATATCTCTTTTAAAAAGCATTTACTGGATTTTTGAGACTAGGTTCTCACTGATGTCCTTTGCAAGAGTAGTTTTGTAAAGGTTGCTGGTCAAAGACAGATTGCAGTGGACCAAAGAATGAGTGGGAAATGAAGTGTAGTTAGTAAGTATACTCAACTCTTTCAAGCTTAGGTGAGTGAGAAGAGGATGAGAAGGGCCATAGCTGAGCAGGCAGGGGGAGGAGCAGAGGGGGAGGGAGAGGGATGAGCAGACTCCATGCTGAGTGTAGAACCATCTTGGGGCTGGATCCCAGGACCCAAGATCATGATCTCAGCCAAAATCAAGAGTTGGACACCCAACCAACTGAGCCACCCAGGCGCCCCTCTAATTTTTACTTTTTAATCTAGCAGAGCCACACATTTGCATTCTCATTCTTCTTTTGGTGCTTTATAAAAAGAAAACTTTATAATCTGCAATACTTTTCAGCTGTCATATACATTTTCCTGAAAACATACAAAATTATTTGTTGACCACTTGTATGTGGATATGCATGTATTCTGGCCCTGAATCTTACAAACTTATTTAGAAAAAGCACATTATTTTCTCCTGTCTTAGAACCATGTAAGATTTAATTTAAACATCCATATTTGATAAAACGATCGTAGTGGCATGGACGGCAGAGTACAGCGATTAAGAGTAGGGACACGAGAGCCACACAGCCTGGGTTGAAATCCCAGGTCTGTGTAACTTCATATAAATTATGTAACCTATCTGAACCTTAATTTCCTCAAATGTAAATGATTACCATTAATTAAGTATAAAACACTTAAGATAGGAAAAAAGTCTATATCTGAATCTGATACTAGTATCAGAAATCTCAGTCATAAGCACAACCTAATACTGTTGGCAAAACCAGAAATTCAGTCTCTAGTCCTTGATGATTTAGGAGGTTTAGGGCACTTGATCTGATAAGTTGCCTCTCTAATGTATCATTGGGGTTGTTCTTAAATTTTGGAAAAATTCCCAGCCAGAACAATTCTAGTGACTCCAAAACAACCCAGTTTGGTCCTATCACTGATTACGCTTATGCTAACTGGAATCCCCTGGTAGCACACACTTTATGAAACTGATCAGAACCCCTTGGAGAATCTATAGTGCTTCTGACCTTTTGGGCATATGGTACCTCTGCTTCCACTCCCTTGAGTTAGGTCCCTCACACCTATTCTAATCTTACTCTAAACCCCTGGAGCAACACGGGATCCTGAAAAGATAGCTGATAGTGTCTCATTAATTTAGTGACACTGTGGGTTAAGCTACAGGTGTCAGCTACTTTCCACTAATGTTTGGATAGGACTAAGCCACATTAAAATTCCTTGTTTATTTTATTTTCATACCTCTATCTTGTGTTAGGCATGTATTTCTATCTATCTATCTATCTATCTATCTATCTATCTATCTATCATCTTTATCCCTCTCTTCACTGTGGTTTGTTTCTGTTTAAAACAATCTTTATAATAAACATCACCACGATTTATAAATGATGCATGCTTTCCAGCTTCCCAAAAACAATGATCGAAATGATAGATTTTAATCAAATAAGGGCACTCGTTTTAATACACGTCTGTACCACTTTATTTAGTGCTTACTAAACAAATTTCCTTTTGCCAAGCATGATGAAGGTTTTGTGTAGAATTATTGTTCAAGGTCAACAGTCTACAATAAACCTCAGTATACGCCAAAACTCACCAGGAACGAATAATCCAGTTTGCTGGATTCAAACATTGAAGCTAAACCTTGAGGGGGAAATGACGGTTAGAGTATCCATAAGCAGTGTGGTTGTGGGGCACGCCTGACCCTGGGAGGAATTAAATGTTTGAGAAGCATGGCCAGCAGAGCCGCTGTCACGAAATGTAACAGAAATTGTTTAATGGGAAGAAGAAATTTCCTTCAACCCATCTCCAGGTTAGAAGTTGAAGTAAGTTACTCGCCGCATCACTGGCAATTTCTTTTCCATCCCTCCCTGTAAAAACGGAACCACAATATACCGAAGAAAGGAAGCAAAGAGGCTGTGACACTTCTGACAAGCCAGTTAGAAGAAAAGTCATATTTAATGTAGACAAAACACCTATTGTCTACACTCACACAGTTTCTTAACTAAATTCGCATTTGTTCCTAGTGTTTCCGTCTGTGGTGGCTTATCCATTCACTCTATAGCAAAAACATGGAGGTCACAAAGGCTTTCAGTAATAAAGCTAAGGACTCATGTTTCCTGTGCTTAAAAATAGATTTTTTGTTGTGATATAAGGTACACATAATACAAAATTTACCATTTTAACCATTTTTGAGTATACAATTCAGTGGTAGTAAGTACACTCCTAATGTTGTGCAACTATCACCACTATGCATTCCAGAACCTCTTCATCACCCCAAATAAAAACCCTGTACCCATTAAACAATAACTCCCCATTCCTTCCTCACCACCCCCCCCGCCTGTAAACTTTTCTACTTTCTTTCTCTATGAATTTGCCTATTCAAGGTAGTTCATATCAGTGGGATCATATAATATTTGTCCTTTTGTGTTTGGTTTATTGTACTTTGTATGATGCCTTCAAGCTTCACCATATATATTGGAATTTCATTCCTTTTTGAGACTGAATAATACTTCATTGCTATGTATATACCACATTTTGTTTATTCATCTGTTGATGGACATTTGGGTTGTTTCCACCTTTGCCTGTTGTGAATAATTCTACTATGAAAACTGGTATACAAGTATCTGAATTTCTGTTTTCAAAAATTTTTTAGGTATATACCCAGAGGGGGAATTATTGTATTATATGGCAATTCCCTCCCACCCTCCCTCCATTCCTGTCTTTCTTTCTTCCTTTCCTTTCCTTTCCTTTCCTTTCCTTTCCTTTCCTTTCCTTTCCTTTCCTTTCCTTTCCTTTCCTTTCCTTTCCTTTCCTTTCCTCTTTCTTGCTTTTCTTTCTTTCTTTCTCTTTCTTTCTTTCTTTCTTTCTTTCTTTCTTTCTTTCTTTCTTTCAGAACTGCCATATTGTTTTCCAGTATGCACCATTTTATATTCCCAATGGTATGCACCATTTTATATTGGAGGGTTCCAATTTCTCCATATTCTCACCAACACTTATTATTATCTTTTATTTTTTATAATAGCCATCCTAACGGGTGTGAATCAGTATCTCATGGTAGTTTTGGTTTGCATTTCTCTAATGACTAGTGATGTTAAACAGATATCTTTTCATGTGCTATTGGCCATGGTATATCTTCTTTGGAGAAATGTCTATTTAAGTCCTTTGCCCATTTTTAAAATTAGGTTGGTTTTTTGTTACTGAGTTGTAAGAATTCATTATATTTTCTGGATATTAATCCCTTTTCAGATCTACGATTTGCAAATATTTTCTTTCTGTCAATGGGTTGTCTTTTCACTCTCTTGATAGTGTCCTTTGATGTGCAAAAGGCTTTAATTTTTATAAAGTACAATTTATCTTTTTCCTTTGTTGCTTGTGCTTTTGGTGTCATATTTGAGACAACCTCTCCAAATTTAATGTCATAAAGATTTCCCTCTATATTTCTATATTTTCTTCTGAGAGTTTTATACTTTCAGTTCTTGTATGTAGAGCTTTGATCCATTTTGAGTTGTTTTTTTATATGCTGTAAGTTAAAAACCCAACTTCATTTTTTAACATGTAGATTTTCCTATGCCTTTTGGTTATATTTATTTTTCTTGTTTATAAACTTAAGATTGTAGTAGCTACATCCTATATTTGTCTTTAAAAATTATTCTATCTATTATTCTATTGTTAATAAGATAACTACACTGTGGACAATTTAAAAAGTAGATTTAATTCAATAAAATGCCTTTTCTTGTTGTTGATTGTATTTCACAGGCTGAGTATACTCTACTATACCACAGCATTTCAGGGGCCTATAAAGAAAGACATCAGTGTGGGAAAGAGAACTGGACTGGGGGCTGAATTTCAAAAAAGAGGATGTTACCAAAAGGACCCAGCTCTAAAGATAAGCCCTGTGCTTCAGCAATCAGTCTGGGGAGAGCTGCGAGAACCTGCCCAGGGTTATACCAGTACGGACTTTGATAATTAGAAACCGAGTCCAGAAGGGTCTTCTAAAGCTCTGTGGAATAGAGGCATTTCCCAGCAGATTATTTTTGTTTTCTGCCCAGTGTTAACCTTTGGACCTTGATCCTCACCCAGGGTAGGTGACCACCCTCCCACGGGGCGTGCACCCTCCTTGAGCCAACGTGGCTCTGGCCTGGTCCAAGCATTCTCGCATTCTCCCTGGTGGCCGCCTACTCGTCTCCTCCCCACAGTGCTGAGGCCAGCCAGCTCGCCTAGGGCAAGCCCGCGGGGTTGTGCCCCTGAAGGATGGCTGCCGACCTGAACAGACCTTCAGCTCTCTTGAGATCACGGCTTAAGCTTCAGGACAGAATTTCTGCGGGAAACATTTTGAACGGCTCTCACCAAAAGCAAAACAGCGGCCTAAGTCTGCGTTTCCCACCAGCAGAGTGCAGAAGGGGCTGGGTCCCTGCAGGGGTGGGGCTGAGGGGGAAGCAGAAGGGACCCGAAACCTTACAAACCCAGCCTCGAGGGAGGTTATGAATGGAGCCCTGGTCAAACGGTTGTGGCGGAGTGAGACAATCATCTACCTGGTCACCTACACACTACTGACTCTGATTGAATGGTACCTTTCCAAAGCAGGTGCTCTGGCTACCTTGGTAAATACGTTCGTTACATGTGGGGTAGATATAAGTCGTAAACTAAGTGAAAAGTGGGCTCATAGTAATGGAAAACCTAGAAAAGTGGAGAATAACCTCAAAATGATTATGCCTAAAAGTCTGCTTATGGACTGGTTAAGATTATTTAAAACGTATTCTCTTCTTGAAGATTCCTAAGGATGGAGATTCTAAAAGCTTATTTAGGGACGCCTGGGTGGCTCAGTCGTTAAGCGTCTGCCTTCTGCTTAAGGCGTGATCCCAGAGTCCTGGGATCGAGCCCCACATCGGGCTCCTCTGCTGGGAACCTGCTTCTTTCTCTCCCACTCCCCCTCCCTGTGTTCCCTCTCTTGTTGGCTGTCTCTCTGTCAAATAAATAAATAGGGTCTTTTAAAAAAAAGCTTATTTAGATAGTTTTTATACACATTTAAATGGAGCCCTTGCACTAGTGAGGCAGGAGGATATAATGGGAAAAGTCCAAGACTTGGAATTAGGGTTCTGCCTCTTTTGTTCTTTTTCTCTTCTTTTCTCTTTTCTTTTCTTTTCTTTCTTTCTTTCTTTCCTTCTTTCTTTCTTTCTTTCTTTCTTTCTTTCTTTCTTTCTTTCTTTCTTTCTTTCTTCTTTTTTTAAGCAGGCTCCACACCCAGTGTGAGCCCAATGTGGGGCTTGGACTCATGACCCTGAGATCAAGACCTGAGCTGAGATCAAGAGTCAGAGGCTTAACCGACTGAGCCACCCAGGCACCCGTCTGCTTCTTTTTAAATGTGTGAACCTAACCTAGGGTAAGTTACCTAATCTTTCCCACCCTTAATTTTCTCATTTTTAAAATAGGAATAGCAATAGCATCAGTGTTGTAATAGTGTTACAAGAAATAAATGAGGTAGAGTGTATGAAGAGTATATTGTAAAGTGCTATACAAATGTTAATCTTTCAATAAATTTGTGTTTTGTAAACAACTTGTACAAAAGGTCATCCCTTCTATGGCCATTTATTTCTATTTTTTATCTTTATAGTCAATATCAACATCTTTCATTTTCTTTACATCATTATATTGGTCACTGGACACCACTTTAAAATGGCTATTTCTTGTCATGTTATAGATTTAATTTTGGTAAGGCCAACCTTATGAAAATGTATTGTTTTCTGTGAGCCATGGTATTTGTAATTCAGATGCCACCAAGTGGATGGTGGTGCCTGGTTTATGGCTGCATGGGCTTACCGTTTAGTCTATTCTCTGATTTGGATAAGAGAATATAGAGTAGTCTATAACCCAGCTAATTTATTCTTTCATATCTATTTATTAAGAATAATAGTCTTAACATGAACAGTCATTTCTCCAAAGAAGACATACAGATGGCCAACAGACACATGAATAGATGTCCAACATCACTCATCATCAGGGAAATGCACATCAAAACTAAAATGAGATCAGAATGGCTAAAATAAAAAATATAAGAAACAACAAGTGTAAGCAAGGACGTAAAGAAAAAGGAACCCTCGTGCACTGTTGGTGGGAATGCATACTGCTGCAGCTACTGTGGAAGACAGCATAGAGGTTCCTCAAAAAGCTAAAAATAGAGCTACCTTATGATCCAGCAATCACACTACTGGGTATTTACCCCTAAAATACAAAAACACTAATTCAAAGGGATACATGCACCCCTATGTTTATTGCAGTATGATTTACTACAGCCAAACTATGGAAGCAGTCCAAGTGTCCATCAATAGAAGAATGGATAAAGACGTGGTATAGATATACAATGGAATACTATTCAGCCATAAAAAAGGATGAAATATTGCCATTTGCAACAACATAGATGGAGCTAGACAGTATCATGCTAAGCAAAATAAGTAAGAGAAATACAAATACCATATGATTTCACTCATGTGGAATTTAAGAAACAAATGAGCAAAGGAAAAAAAAAAGAGAGAGGGAGAGAAAGAAACCAAGAAACAGGCTCATAACTACATAGAACAAACTGACTGATGCTTCCAGAGGGGAGGTGGGTGGGGGATGGGGGAAATAGGGGGATTAAGAGTACAAAAGAATTGTTGAATTACTTTATCATATACCTGAAACTAACACAACACTGTATGTATGTTAACTATACTGGAATTAAAATTTAAAAACTTAATAAATAAAAAAAGAATAATAACCTTTAAGTATGACTTCTCTAATTACTAATGACATATGTGGAACGTCATATTCAATAACATTTAAAGAAGCATAAGCACTCATATACAAAACCCCTCCCTCAGTCAACTTCAACTATTTAATAGCACCTTACCAAAATCACCAAAGTTTCTTTTGGAGCTATCAGAGCTGGGATGTTGCACCTATTAGGATGGGTGAAAGGTGAAGGCAGCAGAGGGCTGCCGGAGTGGTGCATTCCTGAAGAACAGGTGGGTCAAGTTGCCAATGTAGGGCAGGTAGGGTAGGAACCAGAAAGGAGTTGTGGTGTGCTCCAAATTAGTCACTGGGATGACAGGGAAAATATTGACATTAAGTCAGAACCAAAATGATCCAGGAATTAGGAAACCAAAGAAGATGTCTCACCAGGGCAGGAATTAGGGACTAAGCTGAGTCAGGCTGCCATGGGGAAAAGCCAGTGTATCCTTGGACTGAATTTTTATATGCAAACATCTCTCTCTTGGAAACCAGAATCTCCTTTTGGGTTGATGGACAAGAACTTTCCGTAGTTATCTTCTTTTTAAAAAATCTGATATTTATTGAGCATTTGTTACGTGCCGTCACTTTTTTCTAAGCACTTTGCTTGTATTATCTCTTTTAATTTTTACAACAACTCTATGGAGTAGGTAATCTATCTTACGCATTTTATAGAAGAAGAAACTGAGGCAAAGAAGGTTAACCAGTTTGTCCAAGGTTACTCATCCAATGTTGAGTATAGCTGGGACTCCATTCTAGGCAGCCTGACTCCAGAGCCTGCAATCTAAACCACTATACTACATGGCTCTTTGCCATCTGAACTCATGTTTATCATTTTGTCATTTTACTGGGCTCAGCCTAATCTTGAGAGAGATGGTTGAAGACATGCATATCAGGTCCAGATATTATTTAGTCTAATTTTTCTTGTTAAGAACATAACATCTAAGAAAAAACTTAAAGAAGTACAATTTAAGGAAAAACATCTTTATCCCCTTTGTGGTTTAAAACCTCTAGTTTGCTGCACAAAAGCTCTTGACATTTTGTCATCATAAGGCTTCATGACTGATTTTTCTCAGTTTTGGATTTGTTCATTTATAGAAGAGAAGTTGGCCTTTTTTTCCCTCCTTCAAGGGAACACCACATTTACCTCTTTGCATCCTAAACTCTCAATCCCTGCATTTGTTCCTCCCTGCGGGCATATTGAATTTAAAGGGATTTTAATATGTCCAAATGAATATGTCAGCTAAAACGTGTAATTAGAACTCGAGAGAAATTAGGAATAGAAATACGAATTTGGGTGTTAATAATAAAGAGGTTATAGTTGAAGTTATGGGAAATAATTAAGATCTCCAAGGAAAAATATTCAAAAAAGGAAAAAAGAGGGCTCAGTTCAGGTAGAAAAGACTTAGTAGATCCTTCTAGTCCAATCCTTTACACAAATGTCAACTCCCCAAAATAAAATGATCCCAGTTTACTACTATACCTGTGGTAATGGAAACTCAGTAACCTCCTACATTAGTTTCCCCTTATCACTGTAACAAATTACCACAAATTTAGTGGCTTAAATAACACAAAAATACAATCGTACAGTCTCGGAGGTCAAACGTCCAAAATAAGTTTTACTAGCCAAATTCAAGGTGTCGATAGGACTGAATTCCCTCCAGAGCAAGAAGGTATAATCTATTTCCTTGTCTTTCCAGGTTCTAGAGGCTGCCTGCATTCCTCGGCTTACGGCCCCTCCTTCATCTGCAAAGCCAGCAATGTAACATTTTCATATCTCCCGTTTGCTCTGGCCCTCTGCTTCCATTATCACTTCTCCTTCTCTGATTCTTCTGCTTCCTTCTTCTGTCTTTTAACGACCACTGGTATTACATTGGGCTCATCAGATAATCTCCCTAAATTAAGATTCTTAAATTAACCACATCTACAAAGTCCCTTTTGCTATGTACAGCATCACACGCAGGGGCTCTGGGGATTAAGATATAGACATCATTTGTATGATTACCACACCCCCAAAGTAGCCCACAACCCTAATGGCTAGAAAGTTCTTATCTTGAGCTAAGCTTTGTCTACATGTAGTTTCTATATATCAATCCTGGTTTTGTTCTCTGAAGTCACAAATACTAAGTTTAATATCTGCCACATAACTCTCCTTCAGATATCTGAAAACATGTCGTTTCTTAAGCAGTTTCATAAGACATAGATTCAAATTCCTATTACCCTGGTTGGCCTCTTGTGATACTTCTGGTTTATCAATACTTTTTTGAAACTATGATGCTGTCTAATCAAGCAAGAATAGACAGGGCCAATGTCCCTCTCATTCTACACACTGAATTTTAATTAATGAAGCCCAAGATTATAGTTTTCTAAAATTCTTGTCCTTCAGGACGTGTTTTCCTGAACTATACTTGTAGAGTTGATTTTTAACTGAAATGCTGGCATCTACAAAGGTTTATCAAATAGCTCTTTAGTGTCAATGAACAAGTTAGTAATCCTTAACCACATGTGATCAACAAATTTAATTATGTGTGAGTTTCTATCAAACCATTAATAAAAGTGTGAAGCGAATTAGAGTCCATGACAGACCCTTGCAGCATAACTGAAGGACTTGCCCAAGAGGCCATTTATCTGCTTTTTTGGGCCACAGTCATTCAAGCAAGATCTAACTGCATTACGATCTGATCCATAGTTTTTCGTCTTGTCCACAAGGAGTTCAGTGTTTTACACTCTTCATGTAGCATTTGCCTTTACTACCAATCTACCAATATCATCTGAAAAAGAAATAAAATTAGCGTGGCTTACCCTGTTTTCAGTAAACTCACGCCGGCTCTGAGTGATCCGCGTCCTATCCTTTAAGTGCGCTCACATCACTGAAGAAAATCCATCCTCAACTTTTTCCTTTTTCTGAACTTTTTTCAATGTTAAGTTCGCCAGAACACAGTACGCAGAATCTATCTTCCTTTGAACAGCATGCTGTTCTGAATTTGCAGTCTTTTGACCCCTCTCGCCTTCCTTACAATCCTTCAACGCTCCATCGCTGCGGGGACTTCCAGCCGGAGCCGCCTGGAGGTTCTGGTGGCGGCGGGTTTGTGTGGCAGGTTCGCCTCCTCAGAGACTGACAGCAAGGGTTGCGAAGAGCCCGTTCAGCACGTGAGAGGAATGGAGCAGGTGGAATATGTGGAAGCAGTATCAGGTAATACAAAATACACTTCATAGTTTTCAATTTAAATGTTTATTTATGTAAGAGCTTCCGGACTACGACGTCTACAAAGAAGTTGAAAGGTGACTAGAGGAGCAATAGGAAACTTTTTGTTCGAAAGCACAGAGTTTAATTGAATACATGTTGGCAACAGACATCAGTAGACAAAGTGAAATATGTCCAACCAACCCAGCCAACAGTAAATAGGTTGTTGTTGTTTTTAAAGATTTTATTTATTTGACAGAGAGACAGCCAGCGAGAGAGGGAACACAAGCAGGGGGAGTGGGAGAGGAAGAAGCAGGCTCCCAGCAGAGGAGGGAACCCCATGCGGGGATCGATCCCAGGGACATGGAATCAGGCCCTGAGCCAAAGGCAGACGCCTAACAACTGAGCCACCCAGGCGCCCCAAGTGAATAGGTTTTTATCATGGTTTATCACTTTACCAGACAAAAAAGACTTATTTTTATATGTTAACAGTTTTTACTTAAGCTATTGATTAAGAAGCTATGTCAACAGAAGCAAAATCTACGAATTTGATGATCTTTAATAAATAACATGGTAAAAGACTTTTAGTGTGATAATTACAATTAGGTACACACCCGGTTTTGTACTGGTGCCCTTGAACTTTTGTGGAGGGTATATATTTAGTCTGTTTCTACAATATAGGAATTGTATTTATATATATATATATATATGTATATATATATGTATATATTATGTATATGTATGTATATGTATATATATATTATGTATATATGTATATATATGTGTGTATATATGTGTGTGTATATATGTATATATTATGTATTATGTGTGTATATATATATATAGGAATATATGGGGAAAAGGAACATATAGATATTGAACATAGTTTAATTTAAAAATAACTTTTAATGTCAATAATGAGAATGATTTTTGGGAATGGTTATTCTTCTCTTGGGAAAACTTGCCCATGGTAGACTTCCGATTGATATTAAATGATTAAAAACTTGATAGGATAATAACAGCAATAATACCTTCCAAATTATTGGTTTAATTTTAATTTTTCTGCATTAGCAAACTGTCTTCTAGCACCTGTAGTCCTAATAACAAGCGTTAATAACAAGCATGCAGAGAAAGACACTCAGTGTGATGAGATGCCATAGACATTTCTAATAATTATCCTATTTATAAAAAATATAAAAATATAGAAAAAAATCCATTCTTCAGGTATCTAGATGTCTCTGCATTTGGTTAGATTTTTCAACTTGTTTTTCTTAGTTTTATAACATACTTCACATTTCAACAAGAAAAATTTTAAACACCTCTGGCATTTATAGCACCATATTCTAAGTTAAAATGCAAAGCTATAATAGTCAGAACAATATGGTGCTGATGCAAAAACGGACATATAGTTCAATGGAACAGAACAGAGAGCCAGAAGTAAACCCATGCTTATACAATCAATTAATCTATGACAAAGGAGTCAAGAATATAAAATGGGGAAAAGATAATCTCTTCAATAAATGGTGCTGGAAAATTGGACAACTGCATGCAAAAGAATGAAACTAGACCACTTTCTTATGCCATATACAAACATAAACTCAAAATGGATTAAAGACCTAAATATAAGACCTGAAACCATAAAACTCCTAAAAGAAAAAAATAAGTGGTAATCTCTTGGACATCAGCCTTAGCAATATTTTTCTGGATGTTTCTCAGGCAAGGGAAACAAAAGCAAAAAAGCAAAAATAAACAAGTGGGACCACATCAAGCTAAGAGGTTTTTGCATAGTGAAGGAAACCATTAACAAAATGAAAAGACTTCTTCTGAATGGGAGAAAATATTTACACATTATAAATCCTTCAAGGGGTTAATATCCAAAATATATAAAGAACTCCTATAACTCAACACCAAAAAAACCCCAAATAATCTGATTAAAAATGGGCAGAGAACCTGAATGGATATTTCCCTAAAGAAGATATCCAGATGGCCAAACAGACACATGAAAAGATGCTCAACATCACTCATCACAGGAAATGCAAATCAAACCACAATGAGATATCACCTCACAGCAGTCAGAATGGCTAGTATCAAAAAGACAAGAAATAACAAATGTTAGTGAAGATGTAGAGAAAAGAAAACCCTCATACGCTGTTGGTGGGAATGTTAACTGGTGCAGCCACTATGGAAAACAGTATAGAGGTTCCTCAAAAAATTTAACATAGAGGGGCATGTGGGTGGTTCCTTCAGTTAAGCGTCTGACTCTTGGTTTCAGCTTAGGTCATGATCTCAGGGTCCTGGGATCGAGCTCTGCATTGGGCTCTGCCCTGGGCTCTGTGCTCTGTGTGGAGTCCGCTTGGGATTCTCCCTCTTGCTCTCCCTCTGCCCATCTCCCCACTCTATCTCTAAAATAAATAAATAAAATCTTTTAAAAAATTTAAAATAGAAATTCTATACAACCTAGTAATTCCCCTTCTGGGTATTTACCTAAAGAAAACAAAAACATCAATTCAAAAAGATATATGCACCCCTATGTTTATTGCAGTGTTATTTATAATAGCCAAGGTATGGAAGCAACCTAAATATCCATTGATAGATGAAAGATAAAGAAGATGTGATAAATATATACAATGGGATATTACTCAGTCATAGAAAAAGAATGATATCTTGCCATTCACAACAACAAGGATGGATCTTGAAGGTATTATTCTAGGTGAAATAAGTCAGACAGAAAAAGACAAATACCATATCATTTCGCTATATATGGAATCTAAAAAACAAAACAAACAAAAACAGCAATAGACTCATAAATACAGAGAACAAGCTGGTGGTTGCCAGAGCAGAGGGGAAATGAGGGGATGGGAGAAGTAGGTGAAGGGGATAAAGAGGTACAAACTTCCACTTATAAAATAAATAAATCACTGGGCTGAAAAGTACAGCATAGGAAATATAGCCAATCATTGTTGTAACATTGTATAGTGACAGGGATGGTAACTAATTGTGGTGAGCATTGAGTAATGTATAGAGTTGTTGAATCAGTGTGTTGTACACCTGAAACTAACATAATATTGCATGTCAACTATACCTCAATAAAAAAATGCAATGACTATTTATTCCCTTATAATGTTAGGTAGATTTGTTCATTAGAACCTAAACTCCCAGCACTGGATATTATATAAGACTGATGAATCACTGACCTGAAACTAATAATACATTGTATGTTAATTAATCGAATTTAAATAATAAATAAATAAATAAGAAAGAAAGAAAAAAGTATAAAGATTAAACCCATTGATTACTAATTATTATAAACACTAGCAATTAATTACCTTTGTTTTTTTTTTTCAGTACACTGCTAAACAGAAATTTAAGATATGAGACTTAAACATCTAACTGGGAAATAAAACTAATATACAAAAAATGTAAATACAAAGAAGTATAATTATACTTCTTAATTATTGGTATAGACTATATGGGTTGTACTGACTCAGAGAAGGAGATCAATTGATAAAGCCTGAAGAAAGATGTTATAATGAATATGAAGTAAATTTTTGTTGAATTAAATATATAAACCTGGAAAGGGTCAAAGAAGAATTTATTGTCATATTTTGGGGAGAAGGAACCCTAGAATGAATTCATTCCAACTTTCTTACTTTAGAATTGTCAAAAGCAAGATTCAGAGACTTACTTCAAAAAATATTTATTTCATAATAATTCAGTGAGTGACAAATAGTGAAGTGGGGTTATAGATGAAATGAGATTCATCATGAGTTAATAATTGTAGATGCTGGGTGCTGGGTATACAAAGGGTGGTCATTATGTTATTGCCTCCACTTGCGTATATGTTTAAATTTTCTGTGATTAAAATTATAAAAAACAGAAAGAAGAGTAAAAAATGATTTTCAATCAAGAATCAGAAGTATGGGGGTGCCCGGGTAGCTCAGTCTGTTGAGTGTCCAGCTTTTGGTTTTGGCCCAGGTCGTGATCTTGGGGTTGTGGGATCAAGCCCCATGTCAGGCTCCATGTTAGTTGAGAGCCTTCTTGAGATTCTCTCCCTCTCCCTCTGTCCCTCCCCCTGCTCATACTTGCTCTCTCTCTCTTTCATAAATAAATAAATAAATAAATAAATGAATGAATGAATGAATATTTTTAAAAAAAGAACATAAACTCCCTAACTCTGGAAAACAATATGGAGGTTCTTCAAAAAGTTCAAAATAGAACTACCCTATAATCTAGCAATTGCATTACTAGGTATTTACCCAAAGGATACAAAAATACTGACTTGAAGGGATACATGCACCCTGATGTTTATAGCAGCATTATCAACAATAGCCAAATTATGCAAGAGCCCAAATATTCATTGACTGACGGATAAATAAAGAAGAGGTGGTATATATATACACAATGGAATATTACTCAGCCATCAAAAAAATGAAATCTTGCCATTTGCAATGATGTGGATAGAACTAGAGTATATTATGCTAAGTGAAATAAGTCAGTCAGAGAAAGACAAATATCATATGATTTCAGTCATATGTGGAATTTAGGAAACAAAACAGATGAACAAAGGGGAAAGATAAAAAAGAGAGGGAGGCAAACCATAAAATAGACTCTTAACTATAGAGAACAAACAGGGTTGCTGGAGGGAGGTGGGTAGGGGAGAGGGACAAACAGACTCCACGATGAGCGTGGAGCCCGACACAGGGCTCCATCTCATGACCCCAAGATCATGACCTGAGCTGAAATCAAGAGTTGGTTGCCCAACCACCCGAGCCACCCAGGCGCCCTTAGAACTGTTCATCTTAACAGCTATATTTGTGCACATTTACAAAAAGAATTGTACTATGTAAATTTTATATGTATATAAAATTAGTAAATATCCTTTGGTCTATGTCCCTCTAAACACCATTATTGTACTTACAGTTTGGGGTTTGTACCTGTTAGTTAATCCAGAATTTGGTCCCGTTAGTCCTTTCGCATGTGTGCATGTTAGTGTGTATGTATTATGTTTTTGCTCTTATGTCAGGATTTCCCATTTGTCTCCAACAGTCACAGATAGCATTACTTCACAGAACCACTTAGGTGGAAGTTTAGAGTAATTATTTAATTTATGATCTTGTAGAGCTTGATTTTTTGGATAGAATATATATAAGAACTTTTCTTATTAAAGTCCTAACAATAGAGAAGAGTAAATATTATCTCAACCTTCTGCAAAAGATCTGAAAGCCTATGTAGCTCTAAGAGTGTCACTTTTCTTAAGTCCCATTCTCAGTTTTCAAAATCCATGCACTATTTTGAGGAAATAGATATGTTCATTATCTTGATTGTGGTATTGCTACAGGCATATACATATGTCAAAACTCATCAAATTGTTCGCTTTAGAAATGTGCAGCTTATTGTATGTCATATAACCTCAATAAAATAGAAAAAAGTTGAGCTGATTAAAGAATGAGCGAACTATAATTATATAAAGCAATTTTAAATGAATGCCACAAACATAATGTTGAGCAAAAGAAGTCAGATACAAAAGGGTACATAATATGTGATTCACTCTTAAGGGAGAGTAATGACTGAAAAGAGGTATAAGGAGGTCTTCTGAAATGGCGGTGATTTTTGTTTCTTGACCTGAATTACACAGGTGCAGTTACTTCATGAAAATTTACTGAACTGTGCATTTGTGCACAGGATCTGTGTGCTGATGGAACTGTGCTATGGCTTGGTGATGGTGATGGTTACACAAATCTATAAAGATGTGATAAAAGTGCGCAGATTTTTATACACACATACAAATGAGTTCATGTAAAGGTGGTGAAATTGGAATAAATTCTATGGGTTGTACTGATGTCAGTTTCCTGCTTTTGATATTATACTAGTTATGTAGGATGCTATCACTGGGGAAAACTAGGTGGAACCCCTCTGTACTAAATTTCAATAATTAATAAATAGAAAATACACTAGTGTGTTACGCGGAATTTTAGTGTGAGAAGGTCTGTAGGATTTTCTGTTTATTTCCCATTTCTAGAAACTTCCCTCCTCTCCCTCAGGGTTGTAGTGAAAGCTGTTATGTTCAATCGGAGTGGTCTCAAGCCTAGATGACGGTCATTAGTCCAGGGGTGGGCATCTGTCCTAATGTGGACCAATTAGAGCCCTTTCCTGGAATATGGCATTCAGACTAAGAGAGCTATCTCTCTTTTTATGTCTGGAGTATAACTTTTAAATTCAAGGGCTTCCAGGCTGTCCTCTTTTCCACTACGTGGTCAGGGGAAGTAGAAGAACCTGGTCTACAGAGAGAAGGTGGAATGAAACAGATGCACAAAGAGAGGGAGAGGCAGGAGGAGTGTGCCTTGGACATTTGCTTTCCTCGTTCCTTATGTGCAGGTGAATTTCTGTCCCTGAGTTCTGGGAGACGCTTCTATACTGTATAATAAATTTGCCTTCTTATCTAAGTAAGATCCATTTGGATTTCAATTACTTGCAACTGTAAAGAATCCTAACCGATAACAACTAGGAAGAAGCAACGTGAGGAGTATTTTTATTTTATTTTTTTTGTAAAGATTTTATTTGTTTATTTATTTGACACAGAGAGAGAGAGAGAGCACAAGCAGGGGGAGTGGCAGGCAGAGGGAGAAGGAGAAGCAGGCTCCCCACTGAGCAGAGAGCCCAATGTGGGGCTCCATCCCAGGACCCTGGGATCATGACCTGAGCCGAAGGCAGACGCTTAACCAACTGAACCACCCAGGTGCCCCTAGAGCATTTTTTTTTTAATTTAAGAAGTATGACTTTACCATATCTGAGATAAAGATTTCCACTTCTCCACAGTACAATTGCACTAAAGATCATTTAACCACCCGTCTCATTTTTAGGTGAGAAAACTGAAGCCAGAGAGGTTAAGGGACTTAGCCAAAGTCATACAACAGTTTTTAGAGGATCCGGAACCACCACCGTGTCACCTCCCTCACTTTAATACTACATAGTGCCCTGGAGGGGAAGCACCAGAACGTTCCACTGAGGGTTTTATTTGCTTGTTTTCAGTGGATTAGCTGCGCAACTAATGATTCAGAATATGATTAACAAGGACCTACTTGAAAGATAAAATGAATAAGGGATAGGGAATACGGATATGAATAGAGTTATAATTACAGGCACTTACACTAATTTTTAACTTTTATCATTATTAGTCATAGAGATATTCCATTTGTCACTCAGAACAGATATACATAGTCTTCTGAGAGTCAAAGGAAACATAATTTCAGGACAGATTACTCAGACATTTTAATTCAAAGAGTGGCTGTCTGGAATTGAGGGAAAAAAATGTAAGCCTCTATTAAACAGGATGTCAATACTCATTTTGACGTAAACTTCCTGAGAAGTGGAGGTTTGCTCTGAAACTTCCTGCTTGGTCATAAAGAGGAACAAGGCAACTGGAACACATTAGTCTTTCTCTCTCAATCTGGTCCAATGTGGTTGATTAAAAATGCTGATTTGGGTTTATTCTTAAAAAACACAAGTAGCCAAAGCACAGCATTGTGTTAACTGTATTTTGGGAGGCACCTGCAAGGTGAGAAAGAAGTTTTTACCCAGTTTTAAGTAAAGAGAAATTTGGTAAACACGTGACTTGCTGGAAAGCAAAGCACCGAATAGAAAAAGTGTCATTTGCAGCTTTCAGTTTTATGTTCCCTTAATGGAAGTAGCTGCTCTTACCACGGCCTGCACATTGGATGCTTAAAGTTGTAGCAGTCTGCTTTTTGATGAAAGTTGTCTGCCACTGTTGGCTGTACCCCAACTCTCTGTGCTCGGGGGCTGTGGGCGATGACACAGCCCTCTGTTATGTACACATGTAACTCTCACTACTCTTCTTCTCCCCTAAAACCCGCAGGGTCTTTTTTTTTTTTCTTTTTTCTTTCAGTAATTCATTTTGTAGAGGATCCCTTTAATGCTGATTTCCCAGAAGTAGCGATCCCAGCTCTGTTACCACCCCAGGTGCATATGTTGCTGTCCTCGATTTGTTTTGCTTTGTTTTGTTTTTGCTTCCAACCCCTAAATCCAATAATTGGTCAGTAAATAATGCTGCATGCTGTTTCTTTGTGATCTCACTCCTAGTGCCACAGGTGACCAAGTGCCATTCTTAGTCTTTGGGTCTCTTTTGGCTCCGCATGCTGGTGTGGCTTCCATCTCTCTCAACAGGTGCAGAGTCTGTAACTCTCTAATGACCTCTCCCAAAGATGGTGGCTCCAGGTCCTTCATCTCCTGGCACTGCACTCTCTTGGACAGAAGGCACCCACTCATTCATATGCTTTATACTTCAAAATCTTTGCGTTAGGGAGAAAGAAAAAGTCTTCTCACTATATAGTTGTCAAAAAGTAAATAAATAACTAAAAATAATAACTGCTAAAGAAAGGGGAAGGAAGGAAGGAAGGAAGGAAGGAAGGAAGGAAGGAAGGAAGGGAGGGAGGAAGGGGCAAAAAAGAAAGAAAGACTTCCCAGTCCTTAAGATTTTTTCTTAAGGAGGGGCCCCAACACTTTTAGGTTTAGTTGTCTTCTCAATGGGGAACTCCTTTCTGGAGTGGGAACTCCTTTCTGGAACATTTTCTGTTTCTTCCTAGCCTACAGCATTGCATCTTCATAATACTGTTTTGCAAAGAAATGTATTATGCCTGTGACTTTGGTATTAATATTTGGCATAATATTAATTTATCCCCTCCCCGCCCCCCCCCATGGAAGTCCCCATCACCTTGCAGCTCTGTCATACAGGCTAGGCTAACAGAAGGATAAATGTATTTAATATAATTTCTCAAATCCTTGTTAAATGGAAAGGTACCTCAAGATAAATTGGAAGCTCATACTCCTATAACTGTGAAACTCTGATAAACACCAGACATTGGCAGTTGACATTACAAAGGTGTAGACAATCTATAGACACTCAGAAAGTGATGACAGGAAGAGTGATGCCAAATGAGAACAATGGGATTTTAGAAAAGTAGAACTTTGTTAGAAAAAAAAAAAAGTACTGTTCTTTTCTTTGATGACAAAAGGAATACCAGCTTTTCCTATAAAAGCATGGGGCACCTGGGGGCTCAGCTGAGTGTCTGATTTTTGGTTTTGACTGGGGTCATGCTCTCATGGGTCATGGGATCAAGCCCCCTGTCTCTGCACTCAGTGTGGAGTCTGCCAGAGATTCTCTCCCTCTGCCCCTGCCCCCATGGGCAAGTACTCGCACACTCTGTCTTTCAAATAAATAAATCTTTAAAAGAAAAAAGAAATAAACAGAAAAGCAGAAAAAAAGAAAAAAAGCCACTCTCAAGATAATCACTGTTTACATCTGGGCATATACCTAGCATATTACTTTATATGTACATTTATACATATACACATGCATATATGTAGTTGGGATCTTATTCTATGTAACACACTGTAACCTCATTTTTTTTACCTGTATTTAAAATCCACTGCATAATCCTTGTTCAAAATACAGATTACAAGCATTCAAGGAGCATTCTTGTTCTGATCTAATGGCCTGGGAGTAACGATTTCAATAATTTTCAGACCTGAGGTAATTATTAAGAAATGTCAATGTACAATTGTATGCCCTTGTAGGAAAGAGTTAGCTAGCTATTCTCTACTGATATCTGTGACGTTCATTTCAACCACATCAACTCATATTCTCTACTTCTATCTATTGCTATTATGAAGATACATCAGTATTTTATGGGATTGGCAACACTTTTTCTTTAAAGACCAATTGGTATAACATTTATCTATAAAATTCAAAATGTTCCTTAGTCATACAAAATGCAGAAGAATGATGCCCTAAACACCAATTTCAAGGTAACAATATCATTGTCATAAGTCAACCATGAACAGTATCTCCATTTAGATTTTATTCATATATTATATATTACATTGTCATTAATCTTCCACGGAAAATTAGATATGTATGAATCCACTTAATGAAGAAGGGCATTTCGTGTCGTTCATGCAGAAACAACCAACCACATGATTTCACATACCCACAAGGAATAAATGAATTCCATGAAGTGATTTGACAGTAGAAATACATTAATATTTGCTAGTCACAAATCTCAAGTAGGGTCAATGTAAAAAAGCATATACTGGAATTAATTATAACTGTCCAAAAATTTATCCCCTTAATCTCTTGAAGTGTATTAGCATATATATTATCTAAGAGTTTAATTTTGGATTATTCCTTATAGTAAGTATTCTGATTTATAGTAATATCTGAAAAGAGTGACTGGCTAGTAAGCCAGTGTTATGTGAATTCTGTGACATTTATTGACATTTGATTTTCAATTAAATACTTTTCTATATTTTGTAACCTCATTTTTTAACCTAACAATATATTGTGAATATTTACTCACATCCTGAAATATTCTTCTATACTTAATTGTCATTTCAGAATATGATTGCTCTGTACTTAATCTCTATTAGACATTTAGATTGTTTCCAGTGTTTTTTTTAAAGATTTTATTTATTTATTTGACAGAGAGAGAGTGCGAGAGAGCATGAGAGAGCACAAGCAGGGGGAGCGGCAGAGGGAGAGGGAGAAGCAGACTCCCGCTGAGCAGGAAGCCTGATGTGGGACTCGATCCCAGGACCCCGGGTTAATGACCTGAACCAAAGGCAGACACTTAACCGTTGGAGCCACCTCGGTGCCCCTGTTTCCAGTGTTTAACCATTATAAACAATGCTGTGTTGAACTATCATACATAAATAATCTTGTAAATAGGGGCGCCTGGGTGGCACAGCGGTTAAGCGTCTGCCTTCGGCTCAGGGCGTGATCCTGACATTATGGGATTGAGCCCCACATCAGGCTTCTCCGCTATGAGCCTGCTTCTTCCTCTCCCACTCCCCCCGCTTGTGTTCCCTCTCTTGCTGGCTGTCTCTATCTCTATCGAATAAATAAATAAATCTTTTAAAAAAATCTTGTAAATATCAGATTATTTTCTTAAGATTCTCCAGATGAAACTGCTTAGTCTAAGTATTTTAACATTTTAAGGCTTTTATCACACTCCTATCTGCAACGTCTGAGCGTCTCATATTCTGATGGGTAGAACTTTTCTAGGGGTGACAATTTTTCTTGCTTGCAGCTTGATTTGTTTTGAAGATACAGAAAGTTATATAACAGAGATTGTTGTCCCTGGCATGCCAAACCAGGAAAAAGACACCGTGCTCTCTCTATCCTATCCTGCCAGTTTGGTGTTTAAGTGGGGAAGGGTAAGTTTGCGTTTAAGGTGGTGTCACACCCTTGGCATGTGAGGCACAGTACGTAGATCAAAGAGGAGGAACTCTGGGCATTTCTTCTTATCTCCAGTGGGCTCTTGCTAAATGCCTTCCCTGTAACATTAAGCCGTCCACTGCAGGTGGGCAGTATAGGGCTTTCTCACCTGAGTGTTCTCCCCTTCAAAGGTGTTAACTGATTTTGTTATTTTCATTAAATACTGATGACCTGAAAGATCAGGTCTATTCAAAGATATTTTCTTTTTGTATTTGATGGTAAACTATGTAATTTTTACTGAAAGAAAGAAAAAAAGAAAACCAAGTGGCATTAACTTTGATTTGAGTATATGCACGATGACAGTCACTCCCTCCCTGTTTTAATGAATATGGCATTAAATGTATATATCTGGATTTTTAGTGCAGTGCAACCTATCATTGAGAGATTTCAAAGCTGTTATTTTAGATGTTGATTATATAATGTATAGACGTCATAAGTGTGTGGTTTAACCTGTTAAGGCACATTTAGAGAAGAGAATGTGAGTATATTATTGTCACTTTATCACAAATCTACATTAGGATACACACACACACACATATATAGTAATATGTAGGTATATGTACTATACTATATATGTATATATACTTTATGATACTATGTATGGTATATATAGTAATCCTTGAATAACAACAAGTCATAGGTTATTGAAAAATATTATGTCATGCAAAATATCAGTTGGTAATTTACTTTCCTTGCCTAGCATTCTCCATCTCCACCCCTCCCCCAGTTAAGATATACACCCCATAAAGACTGTGACCTTCTCTATCTTGTTCACTGCTGCATACCTGTCTTAAACAGTTCCAGATTTGTAGTACAAGGTCTATAAATACTTGCTGAATGAATGAAAAATAGAGCCATATTTTAAAAAGAGTAAAAAAACAGCACTGAATTTATAAAATACTATAAACAAATGTTCCAGAGGCATCCAGTTCTAAAACAACCAGATTTGCCAACAAAGTTGCAAGTTTAATCTAATTCCAAACTTTATTTTTTTATTTTTATTTTTTTAGAAGATTTTACTTATTTATTTGAGAGAGAGAGTGAGAGAGAATACAAGCAGGAGGAAGAACAGGCTCCCTGCTAAGCAGGGAGCCCTACTCGGGGCTCGATCCCAGGACCCCAGGATCCCTAGGATCATGACCTGAGCCAAGCTGAAGGCAGATGCTTAAACCGACTGAGTCACCCTAATTCCAAACTTTAAAGTGGTAGCATGCATTACTGGTTCAATGACTGATGTAATTAGATATTAATAGTAATAGTTAAAGCTCTGAATGAGCAATAAAGGCATGGTGGGGTCCATAATAACAGTGTCAAAGGTAGACCTTGGCTTTCTGACTGAATATTTGAGAAAGGGAAGAGATCAATCCATGTAGGCAGATGTTTAAATCTATGGAGGGTGAAATAGGAGGTAATTGTGGGAACAATTTGTTTTTTCTGATTTTGTGGCTTCTCTTTAATTTGTTTTATCCCCCACCCTTTATCTTCTAAAACAAAAGGATTAATTAACTTTGGAGGATCTGATCTTTGGTAAATAGGTAATTTAAAAATTTTTAGGAGAATTAAAATATGTTAAACTTAGTGGAAGTTTTGAAAGCACATCTTTTTTCAGATGACTACTGTATGCACCCTTTACAACTTGACTTTTCACTGAAGTCTTAAATATCAGAAGAAGGCAGAAACCTTGTTTGATTTTTTTTTTTTAAGATTTTTTACTTATTTATGTGACAGAGAGACAGCCAGCGAGAGGGAACACAAGCAGGGGGAGTGGGAGAGGAAGAAGCAGGCTCCCAGTGGAGGAGCCCGATGTGGGACTCGATCCCGGAATGCCGGGATCACGCCCTGAGCTGAAGGCAGCCGCCTAACGACTGTGCTACCCAGGCGCCCCCCCCTTTTTTACTTTGTTTTTATTATCAAATGTATCATACATACCAAAAAGCATGTTAAAGAACTAGAGAAACATCCGTGTATCCACCAGCTTGAGAATAACTTCGTAAGTTAACTATTTATGAGAATTGTCAGCTTGATTTTTCTCCCATTGAGCTTTCCCGAAATGGTGGCTGTTTATTTAAATAGATAGGTCTGTTCAAATCCACAGCTCTAATAATTTCCACTACAGAATACTTATTTCCGGAATTGACCATAGTTACTACAGAGCTAGGAGTATATTATTTTTCAGAATAGTGGAAATTTAGGTACTTAAGGCTTGTGAAAATAGAACTTCGTAGTTTTTTAATGGAAAATTATGACTGGAAACTACAATTCTTTAAGATTAATTTCTAAACTCAGAAGTGAGATTACGACACAATCACTTGCAAGGATGAAAGCTTTTTCTGGGTAAAGAATAAATCTTCTCAGATGCATACCAATTTCTTCTTGAGTGAAATCTGAGTTAGGGGTAAGTTACTATGTATCAAGTGGAATCTGTATTAATTTTCTATTGTATGACAAGTTACTATTTGGTGGATTAAAGCGATAGACATTGACTATCTTGTAGAGGTTATGGGTAAGGAAGGTGGACGTGGCTGAGTTGGGTTTTCTGACTCTGGGTCTCTCACAAGGCTGCAGTCAGGGTGTTAACTGTTGCTGCAGTCCTCTTAGTGCTTGACTAGAGATGGATCCACTTCTGTCTCACTCAGGAGGATGTTGGTAGGATTTAGTTCCTCTCAGCGTGTTACACTAAGGGCCTCAGTTCCTCACTGGCTGTTGACTGGAGGCTGCCCTCTGTTCTTTGCCACCCTAACCTATCCACTGAGCAGTTCACAACGTGGCAGTCTCCTTCATCACAGTGAGCAAGTGAGAAAGCAAGAGAGAGAAAGAGAGAGAGGAAGATGGAAGTCATAGCCTTTTATAATCTAATCTCAGGCACGACTTTCCATCACTTTTGCCATATTCTATTCATTGGAAACAAGTCACCGGGTCCAGTCCACACACAATGGGAGGAAATTACAGAAAGATGTGAAAGCCAGCAGGTGGAGATCATTGGGAGCCTCAAAAGCAGAAGATGCCGTATTTTAGGTGATTCGTGGAGGATAATCACCACATCTCCTGCCCTTTGGCTCCCTTGCATAGTAACATTTCTACTGTGCCTTCCTTTTTATCAGAAGTAGCCTTTTGGGCTCCTTTCATCCATTTGACAGGAATGCTGACAATACAGTTTTTAGGTGATTAGGGTCCCAGAAGCCTGCTGGAGAGATTGCTGAATTACAAGCCCTTTTCAGTTGCACCAGCCTTTTTGTGTGTTTGAAACTTGCCACGGGCAAAAAATTAGCTAGTGCTACATTTTAGCAAAGTAGTATAATTGATTTTTTTTTTCATTTCTCAATCGTTCATTTTAGGCTTTTTTTGGCCTTTCCCACTTTTTTTTTTAAGCTTCCTCCATCTAGTGAAATTATTCACAACACTTAAATTTGGATTGTTTATTTAACTAAGAAAATATTAGGAATAAAAAAAATTGTGGTATGATTTCTGCTACCACCAGAGACCAGAATTAGTCTCTCCCCCAAAATAACTTAGGAAGTGGACAAAATGTATGAAGTCATAGTTTTCATGGATCAAACAGCAGGCAGCGATTATTCAGAGAAAGAAACAAGGAGAGTGCTATAATTCTTCTGGCTGCAGGAGATATTTCCTCACTGCAGCCCAGGGAGGAGGAACCCAAGCAAAACCTGGGCACCTCCGAGCAGAGGAAACAGAGTTGGGAGGTCCGGGAGGCGAAGGGATCAGAATTTCAGGGTGAAAACCAGAGGAGAGAGCTGCCCAAAAGAAGAGCTTGGAAGAGTTCCTCTTGAGTCTTCAACTGAGTACTGATGAGCACAGGCATGTGAGAAAACTACCAAGGCTGCAAAAAAAAAGATTACTGGAAAAGAGTAAGAACAACACTTGGAGTCACACAGGGCCAGGAATCATTTGTGTTCCTACCAGATAGAGTGGAGAGACCTCCTACCATGTAAGGCATCGAGTAGTCTTTAGAAGGGTATCGCCTCAGTAGCTGGGCCAATAAACCCTACATTCAGGGCTGTTCTGGACCTGCCCAACAAAGCTTAAAACTGAGGCTTGAAAGGATCAAACTGTTTCCAAGTAACATAACTGCATCCCAGAACAAAGCCCCCAAATCGTTACAGGAATATATAAAAAAAAATCCAGCACAATGGCATGCAATAAAAAATTGGGGGGCGCCTGGGTGGCACAGCGGTTAAGCGTCTGCCTTCGGCTCAGGGCGTGATCCCGGCGTTATGGGATCGAGCCCCACATCAGGCTCCTCCGCTATGAGCCTGCTTCTTCCTCTCCCACTCCCCCTGCTTGTGTTCCCTCTCTCGCTAGCTGTCTCTATCTCTGTCAAATAAATAAATAAAATCTTAAAAAAAAAAAATTGGAAGGCATTCAAACAAGCAGGAAAATGTAACCTATAATGAGGAAAATTAAATCAATAGAAACAGTCCCAGAACTGATACAGATGACAGAATTAGTTAAATTAATTAGGAATATTAAAACAGCTATAATAGTACTACTCTGTGTCTTCAAAAAGGTAGAGGAAAGTGTGAGCATAAGAAGAGGTACGTAAGATATAAAAAGGACCTAAATCAAACTTCTAGAGATGAAAAAAGAAGCAATGTCTAAAATGAACAGTACTCTGAGTGGGATTAACAGCAGACTGGACACTGCTGAATAAAAGATTAGTAAATATAGGACGCCTGGCTGGCTCAGTCAGTAGAGCATGCTGCTCTTTATCTTGGGGTCGTGAGTTCGAGCCCCATGTTGGGTGTTAGAGATTACTTAAAAAAAAGAAGATTAGTAAACTTGGAGACACTGCAATAGAAATTATTCAAAATGAAACACAGGAAAACAGAAGACTGAGTTAAAAAAGAACAAAGCATCACTGAACTATAGGGCATCAGGCAGCCTAACATACGTGTCCTTAGAGTCTCAAAAGAGGAGGAGAAAGATGGGGGGATGGAATGCATATATGAAGAAATAATAACAAAAATTTTCTAAATTTGATGAACAGTATAAACACACAGAGCCAGTAAGCTCAATAAATCCCAAGCAAGAGAACAATGAAATACAACACGGCTATTCATATCAAAATGCAATTGTTGAGGACCAGTAACAAAAAGAAAATATTAAAAGCAGCCAGAGAAAACAAGATACAAATACAGACACAAAGGTAAGGGTGACAGAAACAATGCCAAAGCACTCATAGAACATTCTTAAAGTATGGAAAGACAAAACCATCAACCTAGAATCCTAGACCCCACAAAAGTCTTTCAAAAACTAAGTCAAAACACAGCCATTTTTAGACATAAAAGCTGAGAGAATTCATCACCAGCAGACCAGTTCTAAAAATGCAAAAAGGAAGTTCTTTGGTCACAAGGTAAATGGTAACCAATGGGAAATATGGATCTACACAAAGAAATGAGGAGCACTAGAAATGGTAAATGCGGTGGTAAGTATCAAAGACTTTTCCCTTACTTTAAAAATATCTTCAGGGCGCCTGGGTGGCACAGTTGTTAAGCGTCTGCCTTCAGCTCAAGGCGTGATCCCGGCGTTCTGGTATCGAGCCCCACATCAGGCTCCTCCGCTGGGAGCCTGCTTCTTCCTCTCTTCCTCCCCCTGCTTGTGTTCCCTCTCTCGCTGGCTGTCTCTCTCTGTCAAAAAAATAAAATCTTTAAAAAAAAATCTTTAAAATAATGATCTGCTGAAAGCAAAAAACAATAGCAATGTATTGTGGAGTCTATAATATATGTGGAAGTAAATATGTATGGCAACAAAGCACAAAGGCTGGGTGGGGACAAAAGGAAGTATATGGTTATAAGGTCTTTATACTATATATGAATTAGTATGATATCATATAAGGTAGACTGTGATGACTTAAAGATGTATACTGTGAACTCTAGTACAGTCACTTAAAAAACCAAAATGTATTGCTAATCAGATAAAGTAGACAAAATAAAACCAAATCATCAAAAGTGTTCTAATTAATCCAAAAGAAGATAGGACAAGGAAAAAAAAGCAAACAAAGAACAGATGAGACAGGTGCCTGGGTGGCTTAGTTGGTTAAGTTGACTAAGCCTTCGGCTCAGGTCATGATCCCAGGGTCCTGGGATTGAGCCCCTGCGTTGGGCTCCCTGCTCAGTGGGGAGTCTGCTTCTCCCTCCCTCTGCCCTTCCCCTGCTCGTGCTCTCTCTCTCAACTAAAATAAAAATAAAATCCTTTTTATTTTATTTTATTTTATTTATTTATTTTATTTATTTATTTGTCAGAGAGAGAGAGCACGAGCAGGGGGAGCGGCAGGCAGAGGGAGAGGCAGGCTCCCTGCTGAGCAAGGAGCCTGAAGCAGGGCTTGATTCCAGGACTCCGGGATCATGACCTGAGCCTAACACAGTTACTTAACCGACTGAACCACCCAGGCATCCCAAAATAAAAATAAAATCTTAAAAAAAAAGAGCAAATAGAAAACAAAAAGGAAAATGGCAAATTTAAACTTAATTATATCAATAATCACAGTAAATGTAATCATCTAAACTCACAATTTAAAGGCAGAAATTGGGGACGCCTGGGTGGCTCAGTCTGTTAAACGTCTGCCTTCGGCTCAGGTCATGATCTCAGGGTCCTCGGATGGGCTCCCTGCTTAGTGGGGAGTCTGCGTCTCCCTCTGCCTCTGCCTCCAACTCATGTTCGCTCTCTCTTTCAAATAAATAAAATCTTAAAAAAAATAAATACATGAAGGCAGAAATTGTCGGAGGCAAGCATTAACACCAAAACAAGACAATGACATTTCAATTAAACAACAAGAACAATTATAATCTACACATCAATAGCCTTTGTAGACATGGATTTAAAATTCTACCAAATCAAATCTAACAACTGACAAAAATGGTAATATGTCATGACCAAGCAGGGTTTATCCCAGGGATGCAAAGTTGGTTTAACATTTGAAAATCAAACAATGTAGTCCACAATTTTCGCAGAGTTAAAAAGAAAAATCATGTGATCATCTCAATAAGTGCAGCAAAATAATTTGACAAAATTAATATCCACTTATACTACAAATCTCAGCCAACCAGGAAGAGAAGGGAACTTCATAACTAATACAGGGCATATACTGAAAACCTGTAGCTAATATCATACATACAGGTGAAAGACTAAGTGCTTTCCTCCCAGCAGATTGAAAACAAGATAAGGTTTGTTTTTACCACTTCTGTTAAACATTTTACTGGAAGTCAGAGCTACTGAAATAAGACAAGGAAAGAAATAAAAGTAAATAGACTGGAAGGGAAGAAGTAAAACTTTTTTCTGATGGAATCACCAAGAAACCCACTGGAACTTATAAGTGAATTTAGCGAGATTATAGAATACAGGTTCATACATAAAAGTCAATTGTATTTCTATATAACTAGCAACAATCAGAAATTAAAAATTACGGTGATGGGTATTAAGGAGGGCACATATTGCATGGTGCACTGGGTGTTATATGCAAATAATGAATCATGGAACATTGCACCAAAAACTGGGGATGTACTGTATGGTGACTAATACAACAAAATTAAAAAAAAGAAATTAAAAATTTAAAAAATACCATTGGTATTTCAAAAATATGAAATGCTTAGGAATAAATTTAACAAAAAAAGCACAAGCCCTGTACACTAAAAGCTATAAAAAATTGCTGAGAAAAATTAATGACCTAAGTAAATGGAAAGATACACCTTGTTCTTGGGTCAGAAAACTCAATATTGTTTTATTGGTTTTTTTTAAGATTTTATTTTTAAGTAATCTCTACCCTCAGTGTGGGGCTTGAACGTACAACTCTGAGATCAAGAGTCGGGTGCTGCCCCGACTGAGCCCAGAAAACTCCATTTTGTTAAGATGTCATTCCTCTCAAAATTGATCTATGGATTCAATGTAATCCTGATGAAAATCCCGGCAGGACTTTCTGTGGAAATTTATAAGGGGATTCTGAAATTGTATGGAAATACAAAGTACCTAGAGTAGCCAAAAATTTTTGAAAGATAAACAAAGTTGGAAGATCTACAATGCTTTCTACCAGGATTTATAGAAAATGGTGGTAAATCCATACCATTGAACACTCTTCATCAATAAAAAGGAACAAACTATTGATACATGCAACAATGTGGATGGACATTAAAATCTTTATGCCGAATGAGAAAAGCTTGACAAAGAAAGTGTATCCGGCATGGTTCCATTTATGTAAAGCAAACTAATGTATCACAACAGAAATCAGATCCGTGATTGCCTGGGGTAGGGGTAGAGGGAGGGATAGATGACAAAGAGATGAGAAAAAAGCCTAGAAGGGATGGAAATGGTTATCATCTTGATTGCGGTGATGGTTTTAAAGGTGTATACATATGTCACGGTATACTTATTGCACTTATTGCAGCTTATCGTATGATGATCATACTTCAATAAAACTGTATGCTTTAATGCCAGTACTAATATTACATGTAATGCTCAGAAGAACTAGTTAGAATTCTAAATGCATATAGCCCTGCAAATTGGCTACTTCAAATTGTTTTACCTGTAAAAATTGTAGTCCTTTTGCAGTGATCAAAGATCTATTTTATCCCTGCCACTCCTTTCCTACCCAAGAGCCTTCTGACAATTTTGAGCATGTACGATACACCTATCTCAGCTCCAGTACCTACTAAATACAGAGAAAAAAGGACAGCAGATGCAATTGCTTCTAGGCCTCCTGCCTCCTTGGTTTTGGAAAGTTGCTTACTTTTAGGTCTTTGTCAGTGGAACATGTCCCAGATCTTGTTTCATGTCTGTAGTCATAAATGTAAAAGTTATTTCCAGTGCTAAAAAATGTATGAAGGCTATGAAAATGCTAGACATCCATCCAGGGGCTCCAGTGAACTTGCACGAGAGGAGGACTAGAAGACCACTGGTTTACACTCTTGTCAGATAACCTTATGTCCACATATACCGAAAATAGTAGGTGATAGTACTAAAAGGATCTCATTGCTTCTAATGAACCTACTGAGATGAACATAATTTTTAATATAATTATTTGCTTTCTGAAAATCAGGCATGTACTTGTTAAGCTAAGTATAGGTAGTCTTCTCACTTCATGATTTGCTAGTACAAATACTGCTGTGCTAAAAAGTTACCCAACTCTTTCAAGAGCAAAGCCACAGATACTACTTACAACCTAAAGTAATTTTGGTACCTCATTCTATTTTTTTAAAACAATTTTATTGAGATGTAGTTCACATATATAGTAGACAATTTGAACCATTTAAAGTGTGCAGTTCAATGGTTCTTTGTATATTCAGAGTTGTGCAATTATCACCACAATCTAATTTTAGGCTATTTTTATCACCCCCAGAAGAAACCCCATATCTATTAATAGTCACTTCCTATCCTCCCCCTGCTCCCCTCTCAGCTCTAAGCAACCACTGATGTACTTTCTGTCTCTACAGATTTGCCTATTGTGGACATTTCATAGAAACAGAATCATACAACATGTGATCTTTTGTGACTGGTTTCTTCACGTAGCATGAGGTTTTCAAGATTCATCCATGTCCTAGCATGTATCAATACTTTATTGATTTTAATTCTAAATAAAGTGCCATGGTATAGAATTATTTATCCACTATTATTTGTGTATCCATTCATTAGTTGATGGATATTTGTTTCCCCTACCCTGCTTTTTGTATATTATAAATAATGTACTATGAACATTTGTGTACAAGTTTTTATGTTGGATGTATGTTTTCCTTTTTCTTGGGTATGTTCTTGGAGTGGAATTGCTAGGTCATATGGTAACTCTATGGCTAATATTTTGAGGAACTACCAAATTGTTTTCCACAAAGCATCTGTACCATTTTATATTCCTACCAGCAATGTAGGAAGGTTCCAATTTCTCAATATCAACCTAAAGTACTTAAAAAAAAGATTTTATTTATTTATTAGAGAGAGAGAACACAAGGACGGGGGGAGGGTCAAAGGGAGAGAGAAAAGCAGACTCTCTGTTGAGCAGGGAGCCCGATGTGGGGCTGTATTCCAGGACCCGGGAATGATGACCTGAGCCGAAGGCAGACTAGTAGCCTTCTGAGCCATCCAGGCGCCCCCTGAAGTACTTTCCAAGCTTCATTTTATCCCGTAAATTGTTGGTCCTATTTTATCAGAATGCAGATCTATTTTAAGGAAGCTGCTTTTTCCCCACTTTGCAAAGATGATTCACATATATTTTTCTTTCTCTAAGCAAATGTATTTGAACTGGTTTATCCTAAGGTATCTTCTAACTAAAAATCTGTGCTTCTCTGAATTCTTCATCTTCCAACAGAAAGAATGGCTCTTCTTATTTGCACCTTGCAGTTTGACCTAAATAATAATGTTTGTTTGGCAAGGAAAAATAAACAAAACTGGAGTCCAAAAACTGAGTCACCGTTTTAAGTAAATCATCTATAGTCTAACTAGTTACCCTCTCTGCCTATGAGCCAAAATCTTGGCATGTTTTCTATGTCTTCAGTTGCTTTTGAAAAGTTCAGGTATTATTTTATAATGTATGAATAATTTAGAACATGGAAAAAAAAAGGAGACTGAACCTACTTTCTATATAGGTGACCTTTTTAAAAAGATTTTATTTATTTGAGAGAGAGAGCGGGCACAAGCAGGGGGGAGGGGGAGAGGGAGAGGGAGAAGCAGGCTCCCCGCTAAGCAAGGAGCCCGATGTGGGACTCTATTCCAGGGCCCTGAGATCATGACCTGAGCCGAAGGCAGATGCTTAACCGACTGAGCCACCCAGGCACCTCCGAACAGCCCCCTTTCTAAAAGAACAAAACAAAACAAAAAAAACCCAGCTGTATTGAAAAGAATTTATATACCCTGAAACTCACCCATTTAACGTGTATAGGTTTTAGTATTTACCCACAGTTGTGCAGCCACCAGCAAAGTCAATTTTAGAATATTTCATAACCACCACGAAATCACTGTATCTTTAAGTATTTTGACTTAACATATTAGAGAAAATGCTTATTCCAACATTAATATTTAATGATTTTATTCCTATCATGATCCTCTTTTGAAGTTAATTACTCATCATGTAACATTAGTACACAAGTTTTTAAAAAAAAACCTTATAAAAATAAAATAATCCTAATGGTGTAAAAACAAACAAACAACAATATTTCATAACCCCAAACACCACAGCTATTAGTATTTCCTTCCCAATGATCCCCCTCACTTGCTCCAGGCCCTAGGTAATCACCAGTCTACTTTTTGTCTCTGTAGGCTTGCCTGTTCTAGACATTTTGTTTATATAGAATTGTACAATATGTGGTCTTCTGTGATAGGTTTTTTTTTTTTTTTTTTTTTTACTTAGCACAATGTTTTCAAGATTCATTCATGTTATAGCATGTGTCAGTACTTCTTTCCTTTTTACTGCCAAATAATACTCTGCTATATGGATATACCACATATTGTTTATCCGTTCATTAGTTGATGGACATTTGGGTTATTGATACTTTTTGCTATTATGAATAATGCAACTTTGAATATTTGTGTAAACATTTTTGTGTGGCATCATAGTTTCAGTTTTCTTGGGTATAATATACCTAGGAGTGGAATTGCTAGGTGATGTGGTTAACTCCATGTTTAATATTTTGATGCACTACAAAAATGTTTTTCCAACGTGGCTGCATGATTTCAATCCTCATCAGCAGTGTTTGAGGGTTCTAATTTCTCCATGTTCTTGGCAAAACTTTTTATTATCTATCTTTCTGATTATAGCCATCCTAGTGGGTATGAAGTGGTATAGAGGCCAGTCAGGTGTGGTTTTGATTTGTATTTCATTAATGGATAACAAATATTGAGCATCTTTTCACGTGTTTATTGGCCATTTGTATATCTTCTTTGGAGAAATGTCTGTTCAAATCCTTTGTCCATTTTTCAGTTGCATTATTTGTCTATTTATTGTTGAGTTGTAAGAGTTCTTTTTGTATTCTGAATACAGATCTCTCTGATTGAATTGACTGAATAGAAAAACAAATATCTTTGATTGAATTATTGAATACAAGTACAAATACCTACCAGATATGATTTGAAAATATTTTCTCCCATTCAGTGGGAGAAATTTTCACTTTCTTGATAGTGTTCTTTGAATCATGATAGTTTTTAATTTTGATGAAGTCCAATTAATTTATTTTTTCTTTTGTTGCTTATGTTTTTGGTGTCATGTCTAAAAGGGCTTTGCCTAACCTAAGGTCATGAAGATTTATTTATTTATGTTTTCTTCATACAGTTTTATAATTTTAGCTCCTACATTGAGATCTTTGATCCATTTTGAGAAATTTTTGTATATGGCGTGAGGTGGGGGTCTAACTTCATTCTTTTGTATGTAGATATCCAATTTTCCCAACACCACTGGTTGAAAAGATTCTTTCCCCCCACTGAATTGTCTTGGCAATCTTGTCAAAAATTTATTTCTGGACTTTCAGTTCTGTTCCAATGATCTATATATTTATCCTTCTGCCAGTACTACACTATCTTGATGACATTAACTGTGTAGTTAGCTTGAAATCCAATATTCTTTTTTCTTTTTCTTTTTTCTTTTCTTTTTTTTGAGAGAGAGAGAGAGACTGAGCAGGGGAAGGGTGCAGGCAGAGGGAGAGGGAGAAGTAGGCTCCCCACTGAGCAGGGAGCCCAACATGGGGCTCGATCCCAGGACCCTGGGATCATGACCTGAGCCAAAGGCTGATGCTTAACTGACAGAGCCACCCAAGTGCCTTATACGTAACTTTCAATGTAAAAATATATTCAGATTAATAATTTTCATTTAGGGTACTACTACTACTATGTATTTAATGTACATTTTATGAACATTTGTGTACAAGTTTTTATATTGGATGTATGTTTTCCTTTTTCTCAGGTATCTAGGATACATACCTGAGTACATAGTACTACTAGTCATGGTATTGATCAATATCAATTGTAGTGTTAAAGCCATGTTGTACCTCTCTTTCATTCAGAAGCCACAAATTTTGAACTATGACCTAGTTGTCACTTTTCCTCTTGGTTTAAGCATCCAACAGATTTATTAATCACAGCTGTAACTGGGTGGGGGGATGAGTAAAATAGTTGAGGGGGATTAAGGAGTGTGCTTGTTGTGATGAGCTCTGGGTGTTGTATGAAAGTGTGGAATCTCTATATTGTACACCTGAAACTAATATTACACTCTTTGTTAACAAATTGGAATTTAAATAAAAACTTTAAAAAATCACAGCTGCAGCTCACACATTAAACAATTACTCAAGCAATTCTCACATTGATAAGGAATCTCAAGGCAAAATAAAGAGGCTTCTCTCCATTATAATCTGTTGGTTTTGTGGTTAATATTAGACTACGAAATTTAAAATACAGAGGCAGCATAACAAAAGAGCATAGGTTTTGGAGTTTAGAAAGAAAATAGAATTGAATCCTGGCTGTGCCATTTACCAGCTGTAGAACTTTTGGAAAGTTTCTTACCTTAACTAAAACTCAGTTTACTCATCTGTTAAATAGGATTAATAGCTCCTATTTCATTGGGTTGTTGTCAGGCTCCACAGCTAACACATCAAGTACAAAATCAGTGTCAATAAATTTCAGGGATTTTTTTGGTGTGTTTTCTTTCTTTCTTTCTTTCTTTCTTTCTTTCTTTTTTTTTTTTTTTTAAGATTTTATTTATTTATTCATTCGACAGAGATAGAGACAGCCAGCGAGAGAGGGAACACAAGCAGGGGGAGTGGGAGAGGAAGAAGCAGGCTCATAGCAGAGGAGCCTGATGTGGGGCTCGATCCCACAACGCCGGGATCACTCCCTGAGCTGAAGGCAGACGCTTAACCGCTGTGCCACCCAGGCGCCCCTCTTTCTTTCTTTTTTTTAATCAGAAAATCTTCCTTGAGCACTCAGGATTTAAATATATATTACCTTCCTGGTCTAGAAGTCTGTCTTTGATTTAGGTCAGTATGGAAGTATTTTAACAGAGGCTACCTCAGAACTCATTTAATAGCTTGTGATCTTTTACTGCCATTAGATTCAGATTTTTCATACATTTTTTCCCTTTAGTCCATAGGATTATACTTTCATTAATCCATATTCAGTTTATTCTGAGGTTATCTTGGGCATATTTTTCTTTTCCTCATCTCCCTCAAAGAAAGTAGAAATTTGAGAAACGAAGTTTTGGAAAATTATCAACCAATTATCATTGTTGTTGGCAAAAACTAACTTGAAATGAGGATCCTTGATACAATTATGATTATCATATCTATCAATTTTCTTGGGACACATCTTCAGAGAGAGACTAAAACCAATTTCAAGGGACACCTGGGTGGCTCTGTCAGTTAAGCGTCTACCTTTGGCTCAGGTCATGATCCCAGGACCTTGGGATCGAGCCCCTACATTGGGCTCCTTTCTCGGCGGGGAGCCTGTTTCTCCCTCTCCCTCTGCTGCTCCCCCTGCTTGTTCTCTCTCTCTGTCAAATAAATAAAATCTTTTAAAAAATTAATTTCAATTTGTATTCTGTTCATGTGCTTTTCCCTGTGTATATCTCAAGGTATTTACCATTCAGTTAATGTTCTTAATACTTCTGTGAAACCCATGGTCCAAGAACATTAACTTAATTTACTAGTGGGTAAACTACAGCCTAAAGTGGTTGGGTTGCTTTAGGCATCTGGACAAGTCTAGGGAAGTTGACAGCTGCCAAACTAGGCCTGTTTATTTAATTAATTTTGTGTCCCAAAATTGAGTTCCTCTGAAAAGGAGAAATCTTTGACTGTGCCATCATGTCCCCAGTGAAACTCTTAAGTTTTTTTTTTGTTTTTTTTTTCAGCTAGATTCTTCATTTATTTACATGAAAAAATGTTTGGAACTTTACGCCCCACCCAAATCCTTCTCTTCAATGCTAATCAGTATCCTTGTTTTGTGTGTGTGTGTGTGTGTGTGTGTGTGTATGTGTGTTTGTGCACGCATGCGTGTTTCACCCTTGGCAGGTTCCTCTTCAAGTTATTGTCTTAATTTTTGCCTCCTAGCATTCTATTTTGACCATAACTATTTTTTATGCTGGTAGTATAAGACTGCATTCAGTAGGTTCCTTGCTATTATCTATTGACTTAATAATTATTTGCTGTAAGTCCACACTGATTTTCTTGGGTACCTTCATAAATGTAATTTTTAAACCTTCTTTAATTCTGGGTTTATTTACTCCCTAACAAAGTGCTGAGCCCTCCTAGATACCTCTTGACTCCTTTCTTTTCCCTACATCCCTAGTTACTGGACCACCATATGGCTTCTATAATTTTATTTTGATCATATCAATATGCTGCTTAAAATCTTGTAGTGGTTCACCCTGATTCAGAGTGAAATGTGATCTCCTTTGCTTGATATAGCACACCCTTCCTGATCTGGCATCCACCCACTTCAGGATCCTCATGTAATCCTTCCCACCCTGGGCTCTAGTCATACTAAAATACTCACTGTCCTCTGCCTCCGCACATGCTGTTCCCTTTATCAGGAACATCTTTCCTCACCCTAGATCTAAACTAATGTGTCATCCCTCTCCCTCCTTAGAGTGTGAGTTCTTTCATGGTGGAGCCAAGTGTTCTATTTTTGTACCTGTAGAGGCTGGGAGAGTGCTAGATACACAGTGCGAGCTTTATACATGTTTGTGTGATTAGTTCATGTAATTAATAGCTGCATGGCTCTGGAATTCACCATCAACAGAAAATACCTTAAAATGACCATTAATAATGAAGTTTTCATGAAATTCTGGAGTTTAAGCTGTGGTATCCTAAAATAGGACCTGGTTGGGACCTCAAGGGGAATCTGGATTTAGTAGAGGGAATTGGAGGTTGGGTGAAGGAACACGGTGATCAAACTTGGAGAAGCTCTATGAAGTTCAGTAATTTCAAAGGAACATCGGCAGAAAAAAGGTCTAAAGAATAATTTTATTTTTTGTTTTCTATCATTTTAACTCATCAAATTTGTCATGTATTTTATCAGCTAAAGATCTAAATAGTTTGGACATTCATTGTAATCTTAATGTTTTTAGTTGTCTGAGCACCAGTAATGCTATACAAAAAAATGTTTTGTGTGTTTTTCACACATATTGGCTGCTGAAATACAAAAATATCGTAACTCCACTACTCTCCCTCCCGATCCTTGTGAGACACACTGCACAGACACTGGAGGGGAGAGAGGGAGGCTGAGGCTAAGGAGGGACAACTTCGAGCAGCGTCAACTCCACACATGAAAAATTCTCCCCAAGTAAGAAACTAGCCTTTTTAATGACAAGAATTGTCTCTACACAAATATTTAGACATTTAAAAGTTAAAGAATTCCACGTACAGAATATTAACACTGGTAGAAGAATGTGTTGTCAGTATCCTATAGTGCTAACATTTGCCTCAGGAATTTATTAAAAACTGTATTAAGTGTATAAATATTACACAGAATAACTTCTAATATTTTATATTTTATAACTTTTTATACCTTTTTCCCACTCCATCAACTAAAGACCCATAGTTTATTTTAACATGTCTAAAGTCATAGCAGTCACAACAGTATTTATTTTTTTTTATTTATTTTTTTAAAGATTTTATTTATTTATTTGACAGAGATAGAGACAGCCAGCGAGAGAGGGAACACAAGCAGGGAGAGTAGGAGAGGAAGAAGCAGGCTCATAGCGGAGGAGCCTGATGTGGGGCTCGATCCCAGAACGCCGGGATCACGCCCTGAGCCGAAGGCAGACGCTTAACCGCTGTGCCACCCAGGCGCCCCCACAACAGTATTTAAACAATGGTCAGGACGCCTGGCTGGCTCAGTCAGTAGAACATGTGACTCTTGATCTCGGGGTCATGAGTTCAAGCCCCATATTGGGTGTAGAGATTACCAAAAAAATACACAAATTAAAGAATTGTCAATTTTTTTCTGTAACTTTATGCACATATCTATGGAAACTACTGATAATCTGTGCTCTTGAGTGTATTCCACTATTGATAGCTGAATACGTACTTACTTTCTTTTTAGAAATTAGGGGCTGAATGATTTGAAAATAGGTTTATCGACAGACTTGTCCCTTCCTGGTCCAGAGTATTGCTAGTGTTCTCTCTCTTCTGTTCTGTCTAGGGCATTCTAGAATGTGAGTTCCGGCATTTACCCAGGGCCGTAGTAGCCAATTTTGCTTTAGAGGTTCACAGTTAATAAACACTGGGGCAATTGGGAATCAGAGTTTAGGAAATATAATTCCTTAAGACTAGGTGCACCATCAAGTGAAATTCAATAAATGTTCTATGTTTGTAATTATGTGCCATATTATTAATAAACTTATTTTTTCACGGGTGATTACTACTTGTATCTTATGTATTTGCTACAGTTACTATTGTTTGTTGTGTTTGAAATTTAAGTGCCTAAATATGTTACTACAATAAACCAATACATTTAATTATGTATAAAACAATCATATGAATAACAGCTACAACTATTTAAAGTATTGAAAGATTTTCAAATACTTTCAATTAATTTTTCTCCTTTCTAGAAATCTCTTTTCAGAATTTCTGAAAATCTGCACAGCCTCCTGGAAACATCAACTGTTATTGAGATGCCAGAGTTGACACTAACTTCCTAACTCTGCTTTAGCTTCTTCTTGGTGACTAGCATGGTAAAAATGTTAAATGTGTTAGCATAAGTAATGCCTGTGTGATTAAGAAATTATTGGAATTCCAGCATTTATCCTGATATTCAGTATTATACCAGATACTAAACATGAAGCTTATTAAAAACAACAGTAAAAGTTTCAAACCTTTTTAAAAAAACTTTTTTAAAGATTTTACTTCTTTGTCAGAGAGAGAGAGAGAGCGAGAGCATGCACAAGCAGGGGGAGCGGCAGGCAGAGGGAGAAGCAGGTTCCCTGCTGAGCAAGAAGCCCGATGTGGGACTCGATACAACGACCCTGGGATCATGACCTGAGCCAAATGCAGACTCTTAACCGACTGAGCCACCCAGTTGTGCCAAGTTTCAAATTTTTTATTTTTAGCATTTTATTTAGCTATTGACCAATAACTTCTTGAAAACAAAACAAAACAAAACAAAGGGACGCCTGGATGACTCAGTTGGTTAAGTGTCTAACTCCTGATTTCGACTCAAGTCATGATCTTGGGGTTTTGAGATTGAGCCCTGAGTCAGCTACACGCTGGTTGTGGGGGCTGCTTAAGATTCTCTCTCCCTCTCCTCCTCTCCCCCCACCCCCGCAAAGTTAAAATTGACTACATGGCAAATTCTTTCTCATAAGCAGGTGATGACAAAAGTATATTTGATAAATCCCTTATAAAACATAAATTTCCAGGGGCATGTGGGTGGCTTAGTTGGTTGGGCATCTCCCTCTTGATTTCAGCTCAGGTCATGATCTCAGAGTCTTGAGATCAAACCCCATGGGGCTCTGCAGTCAGCGGGGAGTCTACTTGAGATTCTCTCTCTCTCTTTCCCTCTGCCCCTCCCCTGCTCTCTAATAAATAAATAAAATCTTAAAAAAAAAAAAAAAAGCCCAAAACATAGATTTCCAAAAAGTTCTGCAATTCCAAAATGTAGGTTAGTTTAGTTTTAAAAAGTAATTTAAATATATTAAATATGAGATTACTAGAACTAGTTAGGTGTTCTTTTGATGTTCTACTGTATTCTTTAAAAAAAAAAGTTTTGCTTTTCTTGATTTCAAAAGAAATACATTCATTATAGAAAAAAATGGAAAATACAGAAAAACATGGAAAAGAAAAAAATCATCAGTAATTGCTCCACCTAGATAAAATATTTATATTTTGGAGGCTATCTTTCTAGTTTTGCTTTTTCCTAGCAAGTGCAATTATTTTTTATAAAATAAATAAGTCCCTGTGCTAGCCTCTTCACAAAAGCTGTGTACCAGGAATCTTACAGAATAGAGATCTAATAAATGGGACACAATGTTACTACCTTCCCCTCTTCCCTTCTCTCATGATAAAAACACCTTCTAATCTTTTTTGTCATATCTGGAATTGGTATACAAAGTTAATGACTAAAGAAAGACATATTTATGTTTTTAACAAGATAAAAGAAACGGGAAAACCAAAAATATTCAGATAAATATTTTAATTAAATTATCACAGAAATCAAAGTTGCATATATGGACACAACTATGTGTCTGTGCACAACTATGCATGTGTATATATACCCATACGACTATTTACAAATATGTAAACATATGTACAAAGTCTAAAAAGGAATATACAGAAGTATGTGTTAGGGTATTGGGGTGATGTTTCTTTTTTATTAATTTGTAATATACTCAACAAACCATTACACTGAGGTAGGACTATTTTAACGTTAGAGAATCTTATACAAGTGAATTTGTTCAAGAGCTTCTCTGTCAATATGCTTTTCTGGGTATACATCATAGTTCAGTGGTACCTCTTCAACCCAGGAAGATAACTGTATATTAATCTGGAAGAAAAATGATTATAAACAAACATGAAAATTGCAGAATGATCCTGTTCTCTGGAACTTCAAGAAATCATGATGAACTAAGTAACTGAACACAAGAGATTTTTTTTTTTTTACAATAAGCAGGACTAGGTTTACATGGTGTCACACGAACAATTCTCTGTTGTACTACATGGTAGGTCTGTGGATTCAGGATTTAATTTACTTTGATTTTGGAATTTTAAAGAATAAAGAAAATACAGAATAGAGTAATTGTTTTAATGTAACTAGTTTAATAATTATCATTAGGTTTATTTTTTTTAATTTTTAATTTTTAATTTATTTTTTTTTGATGTAAAGTTCAATGATTCATTAGTTGCGTATAACACCCAGTGCACCATGCAATATCATTAGGTTTAAACAATAAAAGACTAAAACAAAAATGAGAATACACAGAGGACAGAGAAAACTGTTCATAGGTACACAGTGATGGTGCTAAAGGGTTGCATGAGAGGGGCTAATCTCCCTCCATAACCTTCATCAGGCCCTTCCCTTTACATTGTAAACTTGAGTCTCTATAACACAGAAATTCTAGAGCTGCCAATGAATATATCTGGTTAAAGAAGTTTCATTAAATAACAAAGCAATAACGTTATTCAAAAATTCATGCATAAGGACTCTTTCATAAGTAATAATTTCCAGTGGTTATCTAGATAGATTTATATATTTAGTGTGAAACCATTATTTTGTTAAGTGAAAAATCACCAAATTATTTCAATCTATATAGAAATTATAAATTGGAGACCATACGTATATATATTTGTTGAGTTTATACATACACACACACGCGCGCGCGCGCACACACACACACACACACATATTTAAGTAGGCTCCACACCTGGTGTGGAGCCCAATGCAGGGCTTGAACTCAAGACCACTAAGATCAAGACCTGAGTTGGGATCAAGAGTCAGATGCTTAACTGATTGAGCCACCCAGGCGCTCCTTGGAGACCATACACTTTAAAAGGCATACTGTTATAAGCATGGAAAAGTATGGTAGGATTACACCACACATGAGATGGCTCTCTCCTGGAAAAGAATTAAGTGGAGGGAATGAGGAGATAAACATCTTTTCTTTATATATCTCAGGATTTCCCTTGTTATTGCAAACATGAATTACTTTTATAATTTAGATGATTGACAAAAATTTCTTAAGGAAGTATTACTGATGATGGTTTAGTTTTTTTTAAAGGAAGAAACAGACACTTAAATTTGGCAGTGCTTACAGGTAAGGAAAGCACTACTAAAGAAAACTATAATAATACTCCATTACTAAGAAATACAACAGTATCTTTCATCTAGGGGTCTCTAAGAACTTTATAAATACTAATTAACCTTTATATAAGGGTCAACTTATTGGGCCGAAACTTATTAAATATGGGCCTTACTTTACATGGAGAATCTAAGGAATGAAGAAAGTGGTTTGTACAAGATTCCAAACTGTGCATAGTACTTGGGCCTCCAGTCTACACATCTGATTCTACAAGCCTTGAACAACTCTGTTCCATTTTTTTTTTTTTTAAAGATTTTATTTATTTGTCAGAGAGAGAGAGAAAGCACAAGCAGAGGGAGCGTCAGGCAGAGCGGGCAGAGGGAGAAGCAGGCTCCCTGCTGAGCAAGGAGACTCATGCAAGACTCGATCCCACGACCCTGGGATCATGACCTGAGCCAAAGGCAGAGGCTTAACCGACTGAGCCACCCAAGCATCCCTGTTCCTTTTGTTCTAAGGGGAAAGTTATGATGTGGGTGTTCTAAGCCTTTTACAAACATTTAGTGCATTTGTTAACCTAAAACTGTAACCCCCCAGTTGGAAAAACTGGTTGGAGAAGCAAAGGAATCTATATCAAGATAAGAATTACAATTTCAGAGCTCTTGAGGCCAATGAACAAACCACAAACCAGTTCTTAGGCCATAAGTTACTGCTATTCTTTCTATCATCTGTCATGTATTCAGACAGAACATCTCTAGAATATCATAATAGCTATCAGAAAAAAGTAGGAGAAAAGTTTTGACAATAAAAATGCTGGGAAAGGGACACCTGGGTGGCTCAGTCGGTTAAACATCTGCCTTTGGCTCAGGTCATGATCCCAGGGTCCTGGGATCGAGCCCGGCATCAGGCTCCCAGCTCAGTGGGGAGCCTGGTTCTCCCTCTTTGCTGCCCCTGCTCCTGCTCTCTCTCTTTCTCGTGCGCGTACTCTCTCTAATAAAGAAATAAAATCTTTGAAAAAAAAAAATGCTGGGAAAGAGGCTTACATACCTGAAGGCCTGAGAGAGAATCCTCAAGACTTGGTACTGTTACTAATAATGATCCTTGTTTCCTTACATTATGGCTGATACATTCCCAGGCTCTGCAACATATTAAAAACTTGTATTTTAGGTTTTACCAGACACTGAACACTTTTTAAAAAATGAGATGACAAGAGAAAATGCAGCACAGGCAATATGTAGAAATCCAGATGAACAAAATGTTTGCCTGCAGGAAATAGGATTGCAGCAACATATCAGAAATTGGTAAATTCTTCAGTTCCTGAAGGGGGTGTTGGGAAAATTGTGCTGTTACAACACTGAAGAGATTTAGCAAGATGGGGATTTGTGTTACGACGAGGTATTATTAAGGCCAAAACTCAGTTTTCAGAACCAATATACAAGTCAAAGCTGGATCAGCAGATAAAGCCCCTTAAACTCTTGATTTTTTTGAGGTGGGGAGAGGGAGAGAGAAGGAGAGAGGGACAGAGGGAGAAAGGGAGAGAGAGAGAGAGTGTGTGTGTGCGAGCGTGGTGGGGGAGAGAATTCCAAGCAGGCTCCAAGCCCAGCACAGAGCCCAACTTGGAGCTTGATCCCATGACCGTGAGATCACGACCTGAGCCAAAACAAAGAGTACTGACTGAGCCACGCGGGAGCCCCTTAATGCCACTTAAACTCTTGATGAAATGTGTTAAAACTGGTTCTGTGGAACAGAGAAGGGCTCAGAGGTAGAGGTGGGGAAGAGTAGTGGAGAAAGGCCATAGAAACCAGAAGCCAAGCAAAGACTAACAATAGAGCATGACATGTAGATTACATCTTTTAAAATAACATCAAATAATACTTTATTTGGTTGTCAAAAATATTTAATGGAAAGACTTTTGGGCAATATGGCACCTGTGGAGTGGGGCCAGCCAGTTGAGAGAATGATGAAATGCCATGTGCATTTTTATATGTGCCACAGGGCAGTGCCTGCCCAGTTCTGACTAATTCAGTGCAGACGTGAACTGGCTTTCTATACGGCGCATGAGTGTTGGTAGTACACCCCACCACTGGGGAGCAACAGTCAAGCAAAGCAGAGGTGCACATCCCTTGCAATGGGCAGGTGGGCAGCACTGTCATCTGCATTTCTTTTAGTTACAATAATGGTTATTAGGTTTAGTATTCTGGAGTTTATTAGGCAAAATGATACAAATGTTCTTTTTTCTCAGGCTAGATCGAAACTCATGTAGCAGTGCTTAATAGTCACTGTGCTTGGGCTAGAGCTATTGTTTTGATGTGGTTCCTTAAAAATGACATATTTTAGAAGTTTAATAAGAATGAAGAAACTGACTAAATTGGCACGGTTGGCCATGATTCTCACACTAGCCCTTGCTGTTTCTGGTAAGTTGTCATTCTGGTGGCTGTATCTGTCTCACCTACTCAAAAAACGCACTGAGGCACCTTTTAAACTAACAATTACTCTACAAATCTGGGGTGTTACTCTGTAATGAGACAGGGCTTATTCTGAAGCCTGAGTCTTTCCTGAGTACACACTTTCTATTATGATCATATATTTCTGTTTTCTCTTATATATTAACTCCTATAGCAGTATCATTCCACTTGTCCCAGATTCTAATTAAGAGAAGTCCTTGGAGGCTATATGTGGTGCCATCTTTCTTTTTCACCCAATACAATACAGAATTAACATAGGTCAATGATCAATTTTGTCAGAACGAGTCCAGTGTCAGAATGGTTTACTGTGTCTTCTAAACATTCTCCTGTAAACTCATTCATGGCTATAATCTATATTTCGAATTCATTGCACTAGACTAATTTAGGAGAAATGACTGAACTAACACATGTGGCTGATACCTATTCACTGAACAATGTAGAGCGTGTGAATGTACCAAGAAAGCATTTAAAACAACCCAAATATTCAGTATTTCTGGTGTCAGGTTCACCAGTGGCTTTCATCATTCTTCTGCAGTCAAAATCTTTCTGTAATGACTCTCCAAAGACTTTAAGGTACTTTACTCTTTTAACTTCTTATACAACATAAACCTGGTCATATTTCATTCTCCAACAATTATGTAATATTTTGGCTACTGGTCATTAACTTAAAAAGGTGAAAAGCTTTGTCCACTGGAAATTAAGCTTAAAGAGGGCTATGATCAAGACAACTTTGCTCCTGTTGTTTCTGGTCTTCAGCTTGTGACAAAAAATTGTTGCCCACTCTGGCTGAGCTTTGATTATATGATTAGCTTTCTTTTGAACTAGTTTCTATTTAAAATATTTAAGCTGTTAATTTCATGGTGACCTTAACCTATTAGTAATGGGTATGTGCGTGAGCATGCGTGCGTGTGCGTGAGAGAGAGAGAGAGAGAGAGAGACAGAAAGTTGGGGGTAGGGGAGAACACAGAAGGTAAAAGGTGGGAGGATAAAGAGGTTTAGCCATTCAGGAATCCACTCTGTATTAACTGTTTATGGTCTGTAATTATATGTCTTTTTATTTCTCTGTAGTATAAACCTTATTGATGCACTAATCCAAACATTTGTGTAATTACATTTCATACATATGGAAAGGAGTTTTCCTGCATCTAGAGTACACATATGCCATTATGATTTAAAAAAAAAAAGTCAGCAATCCTGACTAGCTAGAAAATCAATGTCTCAGACTATGGACCACAAGAATTTTTTTTTTTTTTTAAAGATTTTATTTATTTATTTGACAGAGAGAGAGAGCCAGCGAGAGAAGGAACACAGGCAGGGGGAGTGGGAGAGGAAGAAGCAGGCTCCCAGCGGAGGAGCCTGATGTGGGGCTCGATCCCAGGACTCCGGGATCACGCCCTGAGCCGAAGGCAGACGCTTAACGACTGAGCCACCCAGGCGCCCCCACAAGAATTTTTTTATTAGAGGGACCTATTGGTCCTGATGGGTCACAAAACATCAAATTGTGGCAGAGAAGTCAAAAAAGTGATCATAGATATGCTAATTTTTCCATTCCCTGAATAGTGGAATAGTTTTAGGAACCAATTTTCCCACCTTGAAAATATTTTTAAAGTTTGAGAACTAATCACTATTTGGGTTAATATTCTTATATCTCCTATCACTTATAGAAATTAATTCCCATCATTTTGTGATAGGATAGCATATGACATGTTTTTTTAAAGAAAACAAAACGGAGATAGAAAAGAGTAAGTCTGTGGGGCACCTGGGTGGCTCAGTCATTAAGCTTCTGCCTTCGGCTCAGGGCGTGATCCTAGAGTCCTGGGATTGAGCCCCACATCAGGCTCCTCTGCTGGGAGCCTGCTTCTTCCTCTCCCACTCCCCCTGCCTGTGTTCCCTCTCTTGCTGGCTGTCTCTCTCTCTGTGTCAAATGAATAAATAAAATCTTAAAAAAAAAAAAAAGAGTAAGCCTAAATGCCCATGGGGAATGGTTATCTTATTGCATTCCTGATTGCTAAGCAAATGCTTGGGTCATGATATCATTTAATATATGCCTCCCCCCATTAGATGTAATATTTTACAAAGTTAGACAATCAAAGTTTATTTTTGTTTTATGCATAATATATTTCCTTATTAATATAATCTTGTTGAGGTTGTTTTAAAAAACAGTTTAACATGAAAATATTCTACTTTACCAATTCCTTTTTTCAAAAAATATATTTATTTAAGCAATCTCTACACCCAATGTGTGGCTTGTATTCACGACCCCAAGATCAAGAGTCACATGCTCTATCGACTGAGCCAGCCAGGCACCCTGCTAATTCCTTTTCATACTTTGTGGAATATATTTTAACAGATTTCTTGCTTGAATAAATAACAAACCTGGCCTGTTCTGTCTCGTCAAGAAAATATTCGAAGACATTATTCATGATAATAACGTCAGCGTTTTGCAGAAGTGAACCCTGGGTACAGATGTCTGCATGAAGCACCTAAAGAAGAATGAGTTCATTTAAGAAAACAAAGATAACCACAGAAGAAATATCTATCGGTTCAATGATATGAGGTTAACCTTAATTACAATGGGAGAAAGAACAGTATATTTAATAGTATCATCTATGGGAGACGTTTAGTATCTAATTAAAAACCATAAACTTGTGAAAATTTGTTTTAGATAGATTTGTTTATGTAGTCATATAATTACAGTCTTTCAATCCCCAGTTCAGAGCTTTCCCCACTATCACTACGTCATTAATTGTAAGAGTCAAAGGCCCTAGAGTCAAACTCTGGCTCCATCATCAGCTGAGTTTGTACACTTAGGCAGTCAGTGTCCTCAAAAATAAAATGGGATAATATCTGTCCTGATTCATAGAATCAATGGGATCATATAAAAACTATAAAAGTAATTTATATATTATAAAATGTTGATACAGTATGTTTGTCTGACTTTTCTTCTAAAAGTTACTTGATTATTTATCCAGAGAAGCAAACAAAACAATTTCTTTAAAAACTATATGCCTCACACCCAAAACAATAAAATAACTAGGAATAAGCTTAACCAAAGAGGTGAAAGACCTGTACTTTCAAAAGTATAAAACACTGATGAAAGAAATTGAAGATGACAAAGAAATGGAAAGATATTTCATGCTCATGGATTAGAATAACAAATATTGCAAAAATGTCTATACTACCCAAAGCAATGTACAGATTTAATGCAATCCCTATCAAAATACCAACAGCATTTTTCACAAAACTACAACAAACAATCCTAAAATTTGTATGGAACCACAAAAGACCCCAAATAGACAAAGTGATCTTCAAAAAGAAAAACGAAACTGGAGGCATCACAATTCCAGATTTCAAGTTATATTAAAAGCTATAGTCATCAAAGCAGCGTGGTACTGGCACAAAAACAGACACATAGATCAATGGAACAGAATAGAAAACTAAGAAATAAACCCACGATTATATGGTCAATTAATCTTTGACAAGAGAGGCAAGAATATGCAACAGGAAAAAGTCTCTTCAACAAACGGTGTTGGGAAAATTGGTCAGCTACATGCAAAAGAATGAAACTGGGCTACTTTCTTACACCATACACGGAAATAAACTCAAAATGGAGTAAAGACCTAAACGTGAGACCTGAAACCATTAAAATCCTAGAAGAGATCACAGACAATATTTCTCTCACACTGCCCACAACAACACCTTTCTAGATAGGTCCCCTGAAACAAGGGAAACAAAAGCAAAAGTAAGCTATTGGGATTTCATCAAAATAAAAAGCTTCTGCACAGCAAAAGTAATAATCAACCAAACTAAAAGACAACATCCTGAATGGGAGAAGAGATTTGCAAATGACATCTCTGATACAGGGTTGGTATCCAAAATATATAAAGAACTTGCATAACTCAACACCAAAAAACCAAATAATCCAGTTAAAAAATGGGCAGAAGATCTGAGCAGACATTTCTCTAAAGAAGACATCCAGATGGCCAACAGACACAGGAGAAGATGCTCAACATCACTCATCAGCAGGGAAATGCAAATCAAAACTACAATGAGCTATCACCTCACACCTGTGAGAATGGCTAAAAACAAAAACACAGGAAACAAGTGTTGGTGAGGATGTAGAGAAAAAGGAACCCTCTTGCACTGGTGGTGGGAATGCAAACTAGTGCAGCCATTGTGGAAAACAGTGTGGAGGTTCTTCAAAAAGCTAAAAATAGAATGACCCTATGATCCAGCCATCGCACTACTGGGTATTTATCCCCAGAATACAAAAACATGAATTCAAAGGGATACATGAAGCCTTGTGTTTACCGAAGCATTATTTATAATAGCCAAATTATGGAACCAGCCCAAGTGTCTTCCTTCAAACAAATGAATGGATAAGATGTGGTATATATCTATATCTCTATCTACCTACCTATATGCGATATTATTGAGCCATAAAAAAGAATGAAATCTTACCATTTGCAATGATGTGGATAGAGCTACAGAGTATAATGCTAAGTGAAATAAACCAATCAGAGAAAGACAAATACCATATGATTTCACTCATACGTGGAATTTAAGAAACAAAGCAAACAAGCAAAGGAGAGAAACAAACAAAAAAAGTAGAGAGAGACAAACCAAGAAACAGACTCTTTACTATAGAGAACAAACTGATGGTAACCAGAGGGGAGGTGGGTGGGGGGATGGGTGAAAGAGATGATGGGGATTAAGGAGTGCACTTACGATGAGCACTGAGTAATGCAGACAACTGCTGAATCACTATATTGTACACCTGAAACTAATATAACACTGTATGTCAACTACACAGAAATTAAAATAAAAAACTTAATAATAAGAAATAAAAACTATATACCTCAAAAAATTAACTAGACCACAATCAACAAGTCTTATAGAACATAGGCAAAATAACAAGAGAAAACATCTATTTTCTCAAATGCAAAACAAACCACTTTTATTTTAAAAAGAAGAGATCTTAAAGTGATCTTAAAAAAGAAAAACGAAACTGGAGGCATCACAATTCCAGATTTCAAGTTATATTAAAAGCTATAGTCATCAAAGCTATAGACATCAACTATTTTGTATTAAAGGATTTCTTTGGTCTTACAAATAAATAGTATTCAGAATGTTGTGGGGTCTGACTCTTAACATATTTTATTCTCTTTTTTAAGTAATAATCAGGTGGGTCTCCAGTCTCTGAAACACACCTTTGACATGTTCCTGAACACACAGAAAATAGTCAATCACTTTAAACTTTCTAAACATGTTGCTGAGATACGAAATAGGCATGCAAATTAACCTACTGATATACCACCATTTCCTCTTTTTCTTTCCTATCTCTGTTCACTCTCCCACACCCCACCCCACAGAAAGGGTAAAAAAAGAATCTGGTGGATCAATTAATTATGGCAACCAAAAGAGATCCCAGGGACCCCCCCCCCCCAAACGACTTTGGACAAACTGGAATGCTAACACTGCAAAGGCCACATGGCAATCAAAATCAATTTAACCAATTTTTAATGGGCACCTCCTATATACAAGATACTGTGCAGGGAGATTCACCATGACGAATGAGATGCAATAGCTACACTCAAATACATTATATTCTAGTAATGGGATGAAACAGCTATGCTGGTAACTCTAAGTGCCATCAAAGCAATAAGTGAGATATGAATAAAGAAAAATTCCCCTTTAGCCTAGAGGAGAGCGCAGAAAGAATTTAAATCAGTGGGTCTTTCATGTGAAGATAGTGCATAAGACACATGGCATGTACTCTTGTTCTTTCCTGAAACCCCATTATAATCACAGCATAGGGTTATTTATTTATTTATTTATTTTAAAAGATTTTTTATTTTTATTTATTCGACAGAGATAGAGACAGCCAGCGAGAGAGGGAACACAAGCAGGGGGAGTGGGAGAGGAAGAAGCAGGCTCATAGCAGAGGAGCCTGATGTGGGGCTCGATCCCATAACGCCGGGATCACGCCCTGAGCCGAAGGCAGACGCTTAACCGCTGTACCACCCAGGCGCCCCAGCATAGGGTTTTTTAGAAAAGAAGATGTATACCCACAAGGATGGGGGGAATGGGAAAGGAAATAACAGAGACAAAATTGTGTAAGTTAGGAAAAAAAGAGGAACCAGTAAGGAATTTAGGAGACCAGAAAAATCCGATTTCTAAGCTAGACAGCAAAGACCCAGACCTGATGTATATACGGAATCTCAAAAAGGCTCACAACTGATGGCACCAGGTATCTCTGGGTGAAGGAGTAGGGACAAATGCTAAAAATAAGGAAATTGGGTTGAAAGTCAGTTTGAGAAGTACCCAGACCCCTATATGACTACTCATACCCCAGCAAAAGAATAGAGGCTTATTCTCTGGTAAGGGTAAAACAAAAGGTGTCTGGGTCGGGGGACACCAGGACCAGTTCAAAGAAAGGCTAATGTACTGCAAACAAGGGAAGTAAGTCAGACAGGATGCTGTGAATCCCTTACGTTATTTCACTTCTTTTCCTCTACCATTCAGTCCCCAGGATGTTGTTTGCCACTCAGTAAGGAGACTGGAAAAGTTTTTCTCTGGGCAATCAGACCAGCCCAAGAGGAAAGATCTGAAGATACTTCATCAGATATTCCCCCAACTAATTCACCAGCCAAACAAGATCACTGGACAGTGAAGCCCGCAGTGCTCAGAACCCCCCACTTCAGTGCTGGGAACTTCCGCCAGCATTTTTGTTGCTCACTCTTAAGTCTGAACGGACGACCAAGGGTTCCTAGACTTCTGAGGAAAGTCCTGTTACAAAAGACCAAACAAGAACAAAAACAAAACAAAGAGCAGAGCCTGAGACTTAAAGGCTACCTAGATTTCAAGATACGGTAAAAATTTATAACCCTAGAATTCTTTTCTGTTTATCTTAGGGCCTGTCAAACACAACAATTGTCTTTACCATGGAGGAAGGAAACTGTTAAGGTTGCCAATAAAATGGTATAAAAACAGCTTTCTGTCACTGGGTTACTAATAGCCACTGAAGCCACAAAAGTATGTGGGGTGTGCATTCATCCACATATACTCTGTTGAAAAGCAAGGGGTAAAAATCTTTTAACATGTAAATAAATGTGTTTTACATACCTTTATCATTGTCTTTAAAAAAAAATAACAATAAGGTACTTGGATCTCCAGTTATTTATTTATTAAAAGATTTATTTATTTTAGAGAGAGAGAACGTGTGTGTGGGAGGGGGAGAGCAGAGCAAGAGGGAGAGAGAGAATCCCAAGCAGACTCCCTGCTGAGCACCGAGCCCCACGCAAGGACCATCCCACGACCCTGAGATTGAGACCCGAGCCGAAATCAAGAGTTGGATGCTCAACCAACTAAGCCGCCCTGGCACCCCTTGGTTGTCCATTTATAAACTAGGATTCTTAAGAGGTCAATTTTTAAATCTTAACTTTCAATTAGATCGACATTCCGGTTATGTGATTCTTATTATGCAAGAACAATGTTTCTGTTCACTAAATACCGAATAGTGAGAAAAACCCACGAATTTATTACTGGACAATAAATTTGCTTTAATCATTTGCCTCTCTATTTCAAGACGAGAGAGAGACAGAGAGAAAAAAGGAAGTTTGGAAGGAGAAAAAAAAAAAACCATTTCCTTCAATAAAAAGGGGAGGACTAGATCCTTAATCGTGCCGAGATGTCTTTCAACACCTTAACGCGAGAGAGCCCTAAGTGCTCAATATCCCTCTGCATTGCTGTTAGAAGTGAAGGATCATCAGTGAAAGGATAAGAATTATTATATTGACCAAAAAACTTCCTTTCCCCTTTCCGGTTATTTTTCCCCTTACATATAGGAAAAGAGAAAAGTTCTGTTATGGCCCAACCCAGGGCATCATTTCCCCTGCACTGCCATTGCGTGGCATCCACAACTCCTCCTGGAAACTCGGAAAAAGAAGGTAGACAACTGAGAGCATTACTTAACCTTTTTGCTTACTTTCAACATAAGAGTTTCATTAAGTACACTTTTGACCTACATCTAGAGATCCAAAAATGCCGCTACCAAAACTGTACTATAGTAGAGACGAAGGAAATTAAGAAAAATTCTACTTTCTAATAAAATTGGAGAGGAAGAGAAATTGGAGTGGAAGGTAATTTTAATTAAATTCACCTTTATTGTTTTAAAGTACTAAGTCAACTCAATCTGTTTCTACACAACAACCAAGAATGGATTCAAAAAGATTTTCCAACTCTAATCCAGAAGAAGCTTGGCTAAATAATGCTATAAAATAGATAACAGAATATATATTTAGAAGGGTACCTTTAGTACAGCATAGGGAACACAGTCAATGATACTGTAATAGCGTTGTATGGTGACAAATGGTAGCTACACTCATGGTGAGCATTGCGTAATGTATGGACTTGTCAAATCACCATGTTGTACACCTGAAACTAATGTAACGTTGTGTCTCAACTGTACTTCATTAGTAAAGAAATACATAAATAAAAGGGTACCTTTATTCTGTCAGTGAACTGGTATTTTTTTATGACCATTTCCTGCAATTGGCAAAAATCTCCATTCAATTCTACTCCAAACAGCTGCAATGCCGAACTGTAAAGATAACCCTGAAAACATGAAGACACGTTATGATGCAAATGAATGAACTGTTGAGTTCATTTCTACATAAAATTTAAAAAACCACACTTTAAGAAAACAGAATTCAATAAAGTAAAAATAAAGTGAAAAATAATAACATGTATGTAATACAACTTCAAGAACTTAAAAGACTCTTACTGATCAAGACCTTGATTGTAGTTTATTAATTTCCATTATTTAAAAGTAATTATATTTTGAAAGACTGATTTCTTACTTTCCTGATAAAACTACATCAATAAAGTTGGAAGTGAGAAAAGTGATCGCATACAGATTCTCTGTTTAATACCCTATTTCTGTGATTTCTTGAGAAGTGACAGCAGGGGAAAGCAAGAAAGGAGTCAACCCGTGGGAAATAAAATGGAAAATCATGCACAGTCTGACACTAGAGAAAGGTGGCCAGAGACATGTCCTGTTTGGCTTAGGGAAGTCAGTCTGGTGTCTGCAATCTGCCAAAGATAACTGGCCAATTATTAACAAGGATAGTCAAGAACTGACTAGATATTATTATGTATCCACTTTTAGTTGCAGAAACAAAACAATAATATGGAAGGAAAGGTCAAATCGTATTCTGAATTATCACTTTACATCAAGTGACACCCACGTGTGAACCAAATTTGCATTTACAGCTCATGATAGATTTTTTGAGTATGTTCAGCAGAGCCTAAGTAGGTATTCAAAAGTTTTTTGTTGACTGAATCAGTAACCATTTTAATATGGAAAAAAAGGAGAATATGTTTAAATTTATTAATGCTGCCACATACTTGCATAGCTGCATGTCTTTCGGCTACATACTTTCTAACAAATCAAAAAACGGATAAGAGTGGAGCAAATATGGTAAATAATCATAATCTCTAAGGTTCTCCCAAAAAAACCAGTTGACAAACTGTATTTTCTATTATGGATATCTTTCCTAATTACAGAATAAAAGCCTTAACACTGAAAAAGAAATGAAGCACTGAAGAGTTAAGTGTTTCTGTGTAGAGCAGGCAATGGATACCGGGAACTGAGAGTTTCTGGCATGAGCCTCTACTGCTGTTGGCCACATGTCTTAACAAGTCTGCTAATGACAACCAGAAACCACATTTAAGCTTTTTGATAAAACTATTTAAGAACGTTACAAATACTCATGATTTGAATTTTTTTAAAAAGCCACATTGAAGTGATATTTCAGACACAAATGTCTACATTCAAACTTGAATCACAGAAAATTGGAGCAAGATGTGTCCTTGGATATCACTTAGTTAGCTTATTTACAGGTAAGGAACGTGAAGCCAGGAGTGTTAAGCAACTCTGTTATGGCCATATGCAATTTCCTAGGTCAAGTAAATTTTATAAAAGCTTTTATAAGAGTTCTTACCAAAGCTCAGTACACTATTTAATACAGCACAAAGAAAACGGAGTTAGAAGGTCAAGAGTGACTGACAAAATAGCAAAGTGTTATGAGGTCACCTGCTTCTGCTTTGTTGATACTCCTTCATTTGTGTCACAGAGACAAACCAGTAGAGGAAATCAGATAGTTGGCCTTTGAAATTCCAAATTCAATATGTTATTTTAACCTTATTATCCTGTTACTCTAATAAATGAAGCCAAGCTGTCACCTTGCATGGTGGCAGGCAAAACTGTTGCTAGCAGGAGGAGAAAGTATTTCCCAAATGTTGAATGTGTCCACAAGCTGGACTTTACCCCATAAAGGACTGTGCCAAGCCTGGAGCCAACGTCAACCAAGACCTTTCCCGACAGATCAGGGAGTACATGATGATAAATGAACTTCAATTCCATGAGGGAGAAGGAATGAGAAATAAATCCTGGAGAATTAAAAAAGAATAAACATCAAATTGTGCTTTGGTATTTAACATTCTATTCTGTATTTCTAATACTTTTATTCATATTTTTAAAGTGTATTTCATATTTTTCTCTTCTAAATCAATGAAAGCTATTCAGAGATTATTTAGAAAAAATTAAAGTGATAATTTTGCACTCATTCACTCTGAGCTATATGAGAGAAGAATAACTATGAAGTCTCTGACATTTATTTTTAAAGATTTATTTATTTCAGAGAGAGTGAGCATAAGTGGGGGGCGGGAGGGGGCAGAGGGAGAGGGAGAGAAAATCCCAAGCAGCCTCCACACTGAGCACAGAGCCCGATACGGGGGTCAATCCCATGACCCTGACCTGGGCTGAAACAAGAATCGGACACCTAACCGACTGCACCACCCAGGTGCCCCAAAGTTTCTGACATTTAAAAGGCCTCTAGGGAATAGCTACCCAGAAACCTGTCTTTATCCCTATGCCCCTCACTTCCTTCTTGCTGTTGCTTAGAAGGTCCTTGGTTTTTCCCTTCTTTTCCCTATGACTGTTATTCTATGGGATGCTTCCTAACTCCCATATTATCTGGCTTTCCCACCTTACCCCAGAGCAACCACAGAATAGCCCCATACTACTGCATAGAATATAGACTACCAAATGAATGACCATCTCTGGAGTTGAGCAATATGGCAGCCCTGACCAACCTAAAATGTGTTCTGGAGTGCAGGAAAGGGTGGTATGAAAGGAATTGAAGATATGCCCATAAATTATTCTTATTTCCCTTAGTTTAATTACTACAATTTTTAAATTGTTACAAGCTTCCTAGCCCATCTTCTACCTCCATTGTTTCTGTAATCAAATATCTGGGAGAGTATGAGTGATTTTTTAAAGACTTACTATATTATGTCCTACATAATATAATGGTCAGGAAGGGGAGAAACTTTGGCCATAACTAAAAGATGGTGGCAAAGAAAATGGAAGCAGGCAGGCTAATCCCTTGGAAGAAAATAAAGGGTGTGACTGGGGGATGGGGGTGGGCTTTGACCACCATAGACTTTTCTGCCTAGAATCCTCATCCTCACTGTCACATTAGTGCTTCTGCCTTGCGTTACAGAGTCATCATTAGTGTCATAGCTAGTCAAGCCCCTTGTCATATAAGGAAGGAGAGTTCCACAGATGATAGCTTTTTCAGATTCATTGTGGTTATATGGGCTGGCCTGCACCCCCAGTCACTACTTACCACCTGATTTCTATGGGAAATGCATCCTAATCTTTAAATTTTTATTTGTCAAGCATATGTCTTCTTTAAACTTCTGTAAATCAAGGGCACCTGGGTGGCTCAGTTGGTTGAGCGTCCAACTCTTGATTTTGGCTCAGGTCAGCAGGGTCGTGGGATTGAGGCCCAAGTAAGGCTCTTCCCTTAGGGAGGAGTCTGCTGGAGACTGTCTCTCTCCCTCTCCCTCTGCCCCTTACCCCCTAAAATAAATAAATAAATCCTAAAAAAAACAAACAAACCCTTCTGTAAATCAGATCTGATACGGTATTATAATTATAATTCACTTTTTAGTTTTCCTTCTATCATTCTTGTCTAAGTCCTTTTCTATTCTGTGAATTTCAACCACCTCAAATGGAAAATGTAAGTACTATCTAAAAATAGAATCTTAAGTAAATCAGCAAAGTTTAATTCCCAATTATAATATCGATACAATATATTTGTATTAGTAGCATATTACAAACTTCGCAGTAGTTAACTTGTGACAATGATATTATCTAAAGATGAGTAACATGAATACAAGATTACTTACCTGGAGAGGTAGGCCACTATAAGCAATAACGCTGTGTCTAAGTGACCAGGAATACTGAAATAGGGTGTCTAAAGTAACAGCCTAGACAATCATATCCAATTTAAGCAAAGAAAAAAATATATATATACACATATATATTAAAGATGTATTTATTTATTTATTTGAGAGAGAGAGCATGCACATGCATGAGTGGTGGGGAGGGCCAGAGGGAGAAGGAGAGAGAATCTCACGCAGACTCCCTGCTGGAGTGCAGAGCCTGACGCAGGGCTTGATCCCACAACCTTGAGACCGTGACCTGAGCTGAAATCAAGAGTCTGACACTCAAACGAATGAGGCACCCAGGAGCCCCTTAACAAAGAACACATTAACAGAAGAGTTAACATATTAGCAGCATGGAGTCAGTCTAGTTTCCCATTTGGAATGCAGGTGCTGCATCTGAGGGGTGGAGATGCAGATCTTTTGTCACTAGAGTTGTCCTCTGTTATGGACTGGAGATGTTCTAGGAGGTCAAATCAAGGCCTGAATAAGCTCTTTCTCAAGATTATCTCTGTCCTCTGAATCCACGCCCATCCAACAATATCTGATAACCGACTTCTGGAGTAGACGCTTTTAGTGGGACATTCCAGCCCCTTTGCAGTTATATTTCTCATTGTAAGTGAATCAGCATTATGGTTTATCTATGAATCCCTTTGAAGCATGGAAAGGACAAGCTGGTTTCCCTGTACTCAGTCACTTGTGATTCGTTTCTGGACCTGAAAAGTCACCTCTGATTAAACAGTTTCTGTGAAAAGCAGAGATACCCTCCTTGGAGACATTACGTGGCCCAGCTTCCCTGGACAATATTGTTCTTTGGTCTCCCTAACCTCAATAACTGGTAATGGCTATGCGGCAGGGTTGGCCTTTTCTTTTCAAAAAACACTGAACGACTTGGCCAAGAATTTGTTCTCATGACGTGTAGAAAAAAGTATATGCAAAGTCGTCAGGTTTGCGTACTTGAGCGCCTACCTAAAGGTGCCGTCTGGCGTGAGCCACACACCGTACAGTAGTTTCTGCTCATTCTTCCTTCGTCACATAATGAATCAATAAATTCTTCATCATAAAGGAATGCATCAACGTGAATTGTGGGTTCTGGCTGCTGCTGTATCTGGTGGAGAGAAGAAGAACTTCAAAAGAAACCAAGTACAAAGGAGTCTCTTTTTATTGCTAAATAAGGCAAAACATCAGTGGTTCATATGCTAAAATTCTGAGAGCAACAAGGCACAGAAAGGCAATTTTCACTTATTGAAGAGCAACTCTGCTCTTCTTTTGTGTTTGTTTTCTTTTTTTCTGAGACACTAGCACCTTTTAATTTGACCTGTAATGATACAAAATATGGCTAGGAAAAATATAAAAAATTTGCGTTGAAGGAGTATTTCGGGACCATCTTGTCCATCCTGGGTAGTATATTTTACAAATAAAGAAATTCCTACTCAGAGATTTCTCCAAAAAAATGACCCTGTGGAGCGGAAAGAATTGAAACTAATACCAGATCTCCCGAGTCCTGCGTGTCAGTGTCGGACCCATCAAAATACTTAGCAAGTAATCTCTGCCCAGAGGCAAAGTTTTCAAATAATAAATGCGTTAGTAACATTTCATGCTTATGATGGACAGCCCTTTATTTATTTATTTTTTTTAAAGATTTTATTTCTTTATTTGACAGAGAGAGACAGCCAGCGAGAGAGGGAACACAAGCAGGGGGAGTGGGAGAGGAAGAAGCAGGCTCATAGCAGAGGAGCCTGATGTGGGGCTCGATCCCGTAATGCCAGGATCACGCCCTGAGCCGAAGGCAGACGCTTAACCGCTGTGCCGCCACCCAGGCGCCCCGGACAGCCCTTTATTAACACTGGTAATATCTGATATAATAGCAAGTGGCTACAAAGAGAAAAAGTCTGATTCCTTTTACCTTAACTCTACTAAGGAATCAACCTAGCTACTCAGAGACCTACAAAATCCTATCTACACCTACACACACACATCTGTATTATAAGCGTGTAAAATGTATGGATATACACGAGGACCAGATGGAACTAACGGAAAATATAAATAGTTTGTTAGGAGAGGGGATTATGGGTCGACCATTACATGCGATGAGTACTTTTTCCTTGTTTCAGATATTTTGGTATATCAGGCTACTGATAGGGCTTATCGATAACATCCAAACTATATTACAAATATTGCTCTCGGTTTTTATACTATCCACTACTTCCCCCCTACAGGAACGACTCTGACTGGATGTTAGTTTCTACTAAGTGCTCACAACGGGCACAGCACTATTGAACATGTACAGGACTGGGTTCCCCGGCTTTGGAATCTCCATGGTGAGAAACCACACAGAGGGTTGCTGTTTTCAGATTAGTGGGAGAAGAGATTATTACTATTAGCTTTGTTTTAGGAAACAATATTCCTAGCATATGGACCCCAGGAGAGTTGAGATCTGAAGGGGCTTGAATGAGGGGGTTGTCTGGAGAAGAAAACGTATTTTAGGAATGAAGGAACGGAATAAGCAAAAACTGTACAGCACCACAGCAGGAGAAGTAAATTCACCTTTGATAAAAGTGGGGGGTACTGAACAGGAAACAGAAAACCAGGACAATGATGTAGGCAGGGCCAGATTACGGTTGGGCCTTGTTTTTTGGGCGGATGTGGAATGGGGCGGGGGGGGGGGGGGGGGGGGTTTGGCAAACAGGATGCCCTCAAAAAATAGCAGTTGAATGAATGGGGAGCCAGAGGATTATGGACTCAAAGGAATTGGGGACATCGTTGACGCGCGCCCAATGAAAAACTGTTTAAAGCAGAATTCAGGACTCATTAGATCAGAGAGGCTGTGGAATTAGGGAAGAACAGGAGAATCCTCGAGTTAGCACGAAGAGTAAATTAATTTAACGTATTTACTTTTTGGAGGGCTAGATGTTCTGAGGAAAGCATGGTGTCTAGAGGTAAGCAATTCCGAAGGTCCTCTGCTATGTTTTTCAACATAATGTCGTTATTATCTTGAGTGAATTCATCAAAATCTCCTAGAAAAAAAAAAGAAAGGAAAGAACTATCTTTTATGGTTTTGATTATACCCAGACTAAATGAACACAATGGACATATTTTCCATCAGACAGCGTCAATTTAAAGCAATAAATAAACCTTCTAACCAATGAAATACCCAAATTCTAACAAATGTTCCATTTCAAATATTGAGTTTTTCCTTTTCCTAAACTGCTTGAAAATACAAAACTTGACTATTTCGGTCTATTTGAGAACAACAAAAGCATTTAAAAAATATATAGTATTTTAACTATTGTTACTCAAGAATAGGACGGCCATTAGTTTGTAGGGTCTTAAACTCACCAGTAAGTAGTTAAATATTGCTTCTCCGACTATACCGACCTGAGAAGTGTAGGAGGCATCACAGAGATTACTAAGAAGATAACTTTAATCTGAGTACCTCTGCCTCCAATAAAATGTACCTAAGACTTCAGATAATAAGCACTAACAGCTGACACCAACCATATAATAAACTTTACAATAAACATGTTGCTCTGCTGCATCTGAACAGCAGATAAATGATCATTGAAATAGTGTATTTCTGGAGGTGCCTGGCTGGCTCGGTCAGTGGGGCCCGTGGCTCTTGATCTCGGGGTCAGGAGTTCCAGCTCCATGATGGGTGTAGAGATTACTTAAAAAAAAAAAAAAGCCTATTTCTGATGGCTATGGTGTACTTTTGGATGTTCTGGCAAAAAGGGGAGGGGGGATGGGAGGGAGAGAGTGTGGGTAGCAATAAAGATGGAGAAGGTTTGGTCAAGGGATCAACAGCTGTTGAATCTAGGTGAGGGTATAAAACTGGTGTTCATTGTTCTGTTGTTTCTACTTTTCTGTGTATTTAGTTTTTTTGGTTCTAAAATAATATTATTTCTAAGCAGCTCATATGTAATTTTAAAGAGAATGTGACTTCTCTGGAAGTAAAATACTCCTAAAGTTAGCTACTGTCTGGGATGCCAAATGTAGACCAGAAAGCCCTACTAATGAAAATATTTTACCTTTCTCTTAAACGACTTTCCTATATGGAATTTTTGCTAGAGTAACAGCACCCCGAGGGGACTGTTTCTCACTTTGTTTTAAAATAACTGTATAAGGAAAACAAGGAGATCCTGAAGGAAATGTCATGTGTCTCCATATCCCCGGTCCCCAAATCTTTGGTTGTTTTTAAGCTCATGATTTTGCTCTTAAACAAAAAATAATTCTTCTGTTGGTGCAGAATGCTATTTTCATGTCACTGATAAATCACAATTAAAAGTTACAAAGCAGGCCAACAGCAGCACGAGGAAATAAATGGAGGTTTTCTGCTTCTACATGAAGATACTCTTCTTTTTAGCTATACTACTCTGTGCCCTATATACAAAAGATCTTTCTCTGCATAACTTCTCATTGAGCAATGGTAGTGAATACAAAGATATGGCTCTCTGAACTGATGTGGGAAGGTCTTTGAGCCCCTTTTCTTCCCTCGCCTATTTAGCATAATGTTCTAAGCTGTTGCTTCAAATTATTTCTAGAAGGAGGCAGAATATAAATTATAGAGAAACAAAAATACTATTGAAATTCATTCCAAATTGTTTTAGTTGGAACTTAAATAGCATCTGTGAATGCGTTTTTCAAAAAATTGGCCTTTTTAATTGTATTTGTAAAATCTAATTAAATTTTCTCAAGGTGCTAATTAAACATTTATTTCTTTAAGTAATCTCTACACCCAACGTGGGGCTCAAACTCACAACCCCGAGATCAAGAGATGTATGCTCCTCCAACTGAGCCAGCCAGGGGCCCCCGCAGGTGCTAATTAATACCTCACATGTTTAGCTTCCTTCCCTCCATAGATAGATGGAGCACCGTCTGGGAGCCTCTGTGACTCACATTTAATTCTAATAATATCACTCCCACTGGTGATCCTTCGCAGGTTCTCCCAATTTGTAAATGGTACAACTAGAGAAACCAATAAAAATCTCATTATGTTAAACTAAGATACTTCCTATCCCAACTTCTTTGGACTTAATTCTGTAACTTAAGTAGCCACGTTAATAAAACACAGTTTTCATGTAGGTCTGCCTTATAAAATGAGTCTTACATTGAAAAGGGAACTTAGATTATAACCAAATAGCCCATCCATCCACACAGCTCTGATATTCATATATATATATATATATATATATATATATATATATATATAATTGTATATATATTGCATATATATATATAATTGTATATATATATATATTAGCTTAGTCTTTGCTTCAACACATTCAGGCCAGCATTTCTTCCTCATGCAGAGCCAGAATTTGCCTCTCTAGAACATTAACTCATTTTTCCAGTTTCAGCCTGAGAGGAATCATCACCTTTAAGGCTATACAACCTTTACTGAATGAACCCTTCAGGCATGTTAGGCTTGGTGCAGTGCTTTTCACAGGACATTTAATCCTAAGAATCCTACCGGTGGCATTATGATCATTTCTACTTTATAACAACAGCAACAAAAAATCTGAGGTCAGAGGTTAAATTACTTGCCTCAGGTCATATTGGCCAGAAAGTGGTAGAGCTGGGGTTTGAAAGCAGGTCTTAGTCTGAACTCTTTTTTTTTTTTAAGGTTTTATTTTTAAGTAAGACCCCACGTGGGGCTCGAACTCACAACCTCGGGGTCAAGAGCTGACTGCTCCTCCGACTGAGCCAGCCAGGTGTCCCCTTAGTCTGAACTCTTAATTACACACCATACAGCCTCTCCAAAGTGGCCAAGAAAGTAGCTGGCTAGTAACAGTTTTCCTGTCACTACCGAAGTTTTCTCTTCTCCCCACCTCTGACCACAGTTCTCCGTAGCATGTCACAGCCATATTCTTTGTCATCTGCTTGCTGTCTTCTGGACTTGTTCAACAGAGCCCTTTAAATGTGGCCCCGGAACCGACACTGGCAATCTAGTTCTCTAATCCATGACTACCTTAGTTTATTATCTTCTCCTATCACTTTGTAGCATCGAGGGTCCTGAGCACTACTGCTGCTGCGAGATTAATAAATAGATTTGGAAGGGGTGATGGTGGCAGTGGCGGCCTAAGAGTGTCTTGCACAATCATATGTAAAGACTGAGGAGGCTGGAACAATGACAGATGGGAATGGCTGCAAATTCTGAACCATCACAGTAGTTTTCCGGCTGTCTGAAACAGGTTTATTTGAGAGTCAATATCCCAGTTAATGTGAGCATCACCAGTCAAGATGAGAGATACCAAGAAACTGTATATTAAATTCAGTCATTCAGAAAAGGTAGTATTAAATGAAGACTGCACTTGTTTTACCTCAATACCAAGGATATCAGGTGAAAATGAGAACTGGCACCTCTCATCCTGGACAACAAACTCTGATTCAACCACCCACATTCAAGGGTAAAAAGAGATTTCTTCAGTTACAGCAATGATTCTTCACCATGGCTCCAGGCAAAGACGATTTGCATAAGGGATTTATGTGGTCCATAAAAGGCCTCATTGCTTTCCTGAAAGATTATACCCATTTACTTTAACAGACAAGAATATGTGTCTCATTAAACCCTTGCAGCATTAAATATTACCATAAAAACAAACTTTGCTGTTTTAATTTGCATTTCTTTAATTACTGGTGAGGCTGACATCTTTTAACATGTGTAATAGCTATTTCAGAATGTGTGGTAACAGTATTACGCTTGGAAAAAGATTAAAGAAAGGTGTTAATCAGTTGCCTGACAGTAAAGTTCTTCTCAAATTACACATGTAGGTGGGAAGGGAGTGGAGGAAGAAAAGCTTTTCTAAAGGGCAAAATTAATTCTTTCAAAATTTCCTGGTTATTTTTAAAGAAATATATGAGGAAACAGAAATCACCAAACCTGACAGCCTATGAATCAAACCCCAACTTTCTTATATCTAGTCAGGTATCAAGTCCTACCCCTTTTACTTGTAAATCCTACTTCCTCTTTATTCCCACTTTAACCACTTCAGAGCCACAGCTCCTTGATATTGGTTCCCCCACTATAAAATACCTTGTACATCTATTTTAAACTAATCTCACTTAAACCTCACCTTTTCTTAAAAAAGATTTTATTTTCAAGTAATCTCCACACCAACATGGGGCTCGAACTTACAACCCCGAGATCAAGAGTTGCACGCTCCACCAACTGAGCCAGCCAGGCACCCCAGACCTCACTTTCATGTCACTTGTCTCCCTTACAATTTTTGGGTATTTTTCTGCTTTTCAACCTAGCAAGTCTCACTTTAGATATTTAAGGCCCTCTATATCTGCATAGCCTACCCATCCTACTTTCTATTCTCATTACCCCCTCACATAATTTCTCTTCAAGACAGGCAGATCTCCCCAGTTGTTTTGCATAGTCTTTCCTGTTCATATTGTTCCTTTCAACTGTATGATCTTGCCTTTTGCCTTAAGGGCCTGTCCAAATTATTTTGTCTCCATGAGGTCTTACCCTCGACCTCTAGCCTTAACTCACCCATATCCTTACCTCTAATGACTTACAGTGCATAATTAAACACAGGGTTATAGAGTACCTATTATTCATTCATATCACATATTACTCTGAAGTCCCTATTCAAATTCAAAAAATTTATTGAGGGGACTTTTGGTCCTAGACAAGATGGCAATTTTCCTCATTTTCCCCTATTCTTCCCCTCTAACTACAACTAAATACCCTGGAAATAATTCAACAGGCAATTATGAAGACTCTGAAAGCTAGAAAGAAGGTGAACTGTCTAGGGGATCTTAGAACTTAAGAAAGGTCACTGCAGTGAGTTTCCTGGGTTTTCTTTTTATCTTCCATGTAGCTTAGACTGGGCACCAGAGAGACCTGCATCCCAGAACAACTAATAGGCACAGAGAGAAAAAAAAAAAAAAAAAGAATTGAGAAAAGCTTGTTGTCTCTTGCCAGAGACTGGTAAAGGGGGAAGAACAACAGGAAACCTACCGAGGAACCCTAAGCCCCACTACGCACCTGGGGCAGTAGCAGACTATCCAGTCTCCAGGCCCTCTACCCGGGGGCATAAACAGGTCCAGGTCTGGCATCTCCCAGCCATTTGCCCAGTGGTGGAAAACGAAACAGGCCCTGAATTACTTGTTCCCCTACCCCTACTAGTGAAAGGCAGCTCAGTGAGACAGGACAGCCCAGAGATTTTCCCCATGCAATCGACACCAGCACACATTGAACAAGAACTGCAGCAGTGCCAAAGAAGGCAGCAGAGCTGAACAGAGCTGCAAGGACACTGAAAACTAAATTGTTATCAGCCCCAGAACCAATAGGTTAAAACTAAGCAAGGCAACTGCCTATTAAGAGAGAAAATTTGAATAGGAACAAGAGTCTTAGCATAATATCTAAAATATCTGGGATATCAAAATTATCCTAGCATAATATCTAAAATATCCAGGATACAACGGAAAATCAATGATCATACAAAGAACAGGAAAAATAATCATTTGATTCATAATTTGAATCTGATAATCTCTGGATTATATATCCAATATCTAAATGAATTAGAATTTGGATTATCAGAAAAGGATTTTAAGCAGCCATCATAAAAATCTTTCAAAAAGCAATAATGAATTTTCTTGTAACAAGTGAAAAAAATAGAAAATCTCAGCAAAGAAATGGAAGTTATAAATAAAGAATGAAATGGAAATTACAAAGCTGAAAAACACAATAATCAAAATAAAAAATACTTGCTGGACGGGCTTAATAGTAGAGATGACGGAGGACAGAACCACTGAACTTGAGGAGAGACAGATGAAATTTATTCCATCTGAACAACAGAGAGAAAATAGACAAATAAAAGATAGCTGAATAGAGCCTCAGAGATCTGTGAGTCAACAACAAGAGATCTAACATTAGTATCAGAGTTGTAGAAATGGGAGAAAGAGTGTGGGTCTGAAAAGCATTTGAAGAAATATAGTTAAAACCCCCCAAATTTGGTTTTTAAGAAGCTAAGAAACTCCAAATAGGATAGACCCAAAGAAATCCATACAAGAACATATCATAATTAAACTTTTGAAAATAAAAGACAAAGAATAAACCTTAAAAGCAACAAGAGAAATGATTCATTTTCTGTAAGCAAATACCAATTCAAACAACAGTGAATTTTTCATCTGAATCCATGGAAGCCAGAAGGAAGTACAACATTTTTCAAGTGCTGGAAAAAAAAAAA
>NW_024426230.1:11388236-11396280 GCF_017311325.1 Ursus maritimus
AAAAAAAAAAGACTGTAAGCTGTGGATTTTATACCTTATGAAACTGTCCTTCAGAAATGAAGGGGAGATAAAGACATCCACAGATGAGGAAAAACTAAGAGAATTTGTTGCCAGCAGATCTACACTTAAAGAATGGCTACAGAAGTTCTCCCAACAGAAAAGAAATAGCAGAAGGTTTGGAATTTCAGAAAGGAAAGAAGAGAATGGGTAAAAATATAGTAAGTATGAGAGACTATCTTTCTTGTCATTAGTTTCTTAAAACATATTTGATGGTTTAATCAAAATTTACAAAATCATCTGATATAAAACAATTGTATTTCAAAAGTGGGGGAGGGTAAAGGGACCTAAATGGAAGTAAGATTTCAATACTTCACTCAAGTGATAAAACACTGATACCAGTAGATGGTGATGAGTTACATATGTATGTAACTACAAAAAAGAGCAATCACAAAGCAAACTGTACAAAGAAAGAGACTCAGAAAAACAAATACAGAATTCTAAAAATATCCTAGTAACCTATAGCAAGGCAAGCAGAGATAAATAAGGAACAAGCAGAAAACAATAAGATGCCAGACTTAAGTTCTAAAATAGCAATAATTACTTTAAATGTAAATGCTCTAAATACATCAATTAAAAGACACAGATTGGCAAAGTAGATTTAAAAACACAACCCAACTATATGTTGTCAATAGAAACTCACTTCAGACATAATGACATAGGAAGAATGAATTTTTGTAAAAGGATGGAAAAAACATACTGTGCCAACATTAGTTTAAAAATGGGAGTGGCTATATTAATATGAGATAACTAGACTTTAAAGCAAAGAAAATTATTAGGGATCAATCCACCAAAAAGACATAGTTATCCTAAATGTGCATACACTAAACAAGAGCTTCAAAATACATGAAACAAAAACTGATAGATGAAGGGAGAAAGAGGCAAATCCACAAACACAACTGGGGACTTCACTGCCCCACTCTTAGCAACAGATAGATTAAAAGCAGAAAATCAGCAAAGATATACAACTGAAAAATATAATCAACTAACAAGATCTAACAGATATTTATAAAACATTCCACTAAACAAAGTAGAATACACATCCAAGTACCCATCGAACATTCACCAAGATAAACCATATCCTGGGTCATAAAACAAATACAAAAAAATTTAAATGAATTGAAGTCATGCAGAGTATCTTTTATGACCATAATGGAATTAAACTGGAAGTCAGTAACAGGGAAATGCCCAAACACTTGGAAGTTAAAGACATACTTTTAAACAATAATAGTTATAGTAATCAAGACAGCGTGGTATTGGTCAGGGAGAGAGACATAGATCAAAAGAATAGAACAGAGGGCTCAGAAATGGATCCACACAAAAATGCCCAACTGATTTTGACAGTCTTTTCAACAAATGGTGCTGGAGGAAATGGACATCTATAGGGAGAAAAAAATGAACTTCAACCTAAACTTCACACCTTATACAATAATTAACTTGGACCAAAGAATTAAATGCAAAAGACAAAACCACAGTTCTTTTAGAAAACAACAACAACAACATAGAACTTGATACTAATACAGTGTTGTATAATTTTTAAAGAGAAAAAACAGGAGAAAATCTTTGGGATCTAGAACTAAACAGAGTTCTTAAAATTGACATTAAAAAAAAAAAGGAAAAGTGGATACACTGGACCTTATCAATATTAAAAACTTTTGTTTTTAAAAAGTCTGTTAAGAAGATGAAATATTACAGACTGGAAGAAAATATTTGCAAACCACATATATGACAAAGGGCTTATATCTAAAACACATAAAGAACTCTCGAAATTACAGTATACAAAAAATACAATTAAAAATGGGCAAGAGACATGAACAGACATTTCATCAAAGAAGATATTCAAATGGCAAATAAACATATGAACAAATGTTCAACATCATTAGGGAAATGGAAATTAAAACCTAATGATACCTCACTACACAATTAATAGAATGGCTAAAATAAAAAAATACTGATAATTCCAAATGTAAGTGAGGATGCAGAGAAACTGGATTACTCATATATTATTTGTATAAATGCAAAATGCTACAGCCACTCTGGAAAACAGTTTGGCAGTTTCCATAAAATTAAAAATGCACTTACCATATGACCCAACAATTGCACTCTTGAATAGAGAAATGAAAACTTGTGTTAACACAAAAATCTGTACATGAAAGTTCAAGCAATGTTATTTGTAAGAAAGGCTTGACTGGACTAGGCATTTCAGATGGCTACTTTACTCACACGTCTAGTGCCTAGACTAGGAAGGCAAGAACAGTTATAGCTTGGTTGGGCATCTTGCTCTCCGTAGGATAGCTGGGAATTCCTGACAGTTGATAATCGCAAGGTAGTCAGACCACATACATGATGGTTAGCTTCTCCCAGCTGAAGCATGCCAAGAGACAGAAAGTAGAAGTTGCCAGATTCTTAAGTCCTGGATCTGAAACTGACGTGGTGTCACTTCTGCCATATTCTATTGGTCAAAGCTGTCACAGAGCCCACCCGGACTCAAAGGTAGAGAATACAGATCAGACCTCTCATGGAATGAGGGTCAAAGAACTTGTGGCCATTTTCGAACAACAGCTTTATAGAAATAGAATTCATACACAATAAACTGCACATATTTAAGTATATCATTATATAAATTTGATGCATGTATACAGACATGAAACCATCACTTATAATCAAAATGGTAGACATATCTGTCACTCCCAAATGTTTCCTTTTGCCCATTTGTAATCCTTCTCCTCTCTAACCCCTCCAATCACTCAGCCACCAGAGACCTATTTTCTGTCACTACTGATTAGTCTGGATTGTCTAGTTCTAGATAAATGAAATTACATAGTACGCAGTCTTTTTTTTAATATGGTTTCTTTCTCTCAGTATAATTTATACATGCTGCTGTGGAAATACTTCTTTCCATTTATTTGCCAAGTAGTATTCCACTATAAAATTATGCCACAATTTGTTTATCCATTCATCTGTTCCTAATTGAAATGCCTCCCTCCTCCTCTTTTTCTTGCCATATGGTACTGGCCAGAAGCTGTATTATGATGCTGGATAGTAGTGGTAAGGGCACATCCTTGTCATTTCTGATCTTAGGGGAAAGAACTCAGTCCTTCACTGTTAAGTATGAGGTTAGCTGTCGATTTTTCACAGATGCCCTTTATCAGGTTGAGAGTGTTCCCTTCTAGTCTGATGAGTGTTATTATCAGAAAGAGATGTTGAATGTTGTCAAATGCTTTTCCTGGTCTGTTGAGATAATAAAGTAGTTTTTCTTTTTACTTTATATGGTGAGTTACATTGATTTTATAATGTTAAACCAACAAATACATTTTGGGACAAACTCGCGTGTTTATGATGTATTCTTCTTTTTATATATCATGCCCATTTTAAATATACAACAGTATATTAAAGTACAAAAGTACTTTAGAGAAAAGTATAATTCTTTTTGTTTAATAGAAAAATTTTAAGAGGTACCAATTAAAAAAAAAGAGGTACCAATTTGCTCAGCACACCTTTCTAGTTTTTGAAAAACCAATCTATTTTTGTTACCTCACGTAATTGATAACTTTCATAGATTCATATGGTTTCGATAAAGATTGGAATATCTTTGTTATATTGCTACTTCCTCAGTGGTGATGCAACGTGGAACTGGGGCAGTATGCTGTCTGACAAATGTAACTAGAAACCAGGCTTGGCTTCTCAGATCTGCAGGAGTTTCAAAGAACTTCCACAGCTCTGTAACTGCGGCTCACAAACACGTCCAATTCAAGTCAGGGAAGATATACTTAAAATAGAGGATACAGTGACGCTTCTAAAAGCTTCTAGTTACCTACTGTTACCTTCTTTAAGCGTTAAATAATTTTTGATGATTTTGTTAATTTTCTTAAAGCAAACCCTAATTTTCTATCTTTTGTAACTTGATTCTTAATAGAAACTTTTATGAGCTGTGCACGGTTTGACTTCCTCATTTCAATTTGCATATCCAAGAAAAATTCAGAGGCTTCAGAAAAGCATTTGTTAACAGATGGCTGTTCCCATGTTTTGTTTCGTTTTTTAAATTTTTCAGTAGGCTCCACGCCCTGGGTGGAGCCCAATGCAGGGCATGAACCCATGACCCTGAGATCAAGACCTGAGCTGAGATCAAGAGCCAGTGGCTTCACGGAGCCACCCAGATAACCCCCAATGTATTTTTTTATATGCTTATTGGGGATTCCACTTGCAGTTTTGGCTCTTAGCTCCCTTCACTTAATGGATTGCAGTCACTCTCCTACACTTTGAAATCTAGATCAAGAGCCCACTTTACATACATACAGGAAATAGAAGAGAACAGATGTTCTGCCACAAGATCAGAATCAATCAGCTGAGGTCCTGCCGTATTTTACTCCTTTTATTTATTTATTTTTTTGTGGGTGGGGAGGGGTGGGTATCTTTGTGTGCTTTGCCCCTCAGACTTGGTTCATCCTTCCTATATTAGTGTTGTTTCCTAAGTCTTTGGCCTACACTGTACCAAGGTAAAATGTAGGCTCCTATTTTTATTTCTTCTACATCTTCAGTTTATCAGGCATTGACATGTGCTTGGCTCTGTCCTGGTCCAAGCTTCTGGTTCTACCAGCCTCATCCTAAATGACCCCAGGTCTTGGTGAGATAATCCCACTATTCCTTTAGAGATCAAGAATATTATTCTTCCTTTTGCGTATCTAAAATTATTGTGATTTTACCTGGAATGTTTTTTAGTTTCAATAAACTACAAAACTCAAAACCAAAGCCATACTCAATGCCTATTATTGTCTCTTGCTATTCCATGAAATGGTAGACAATTCAAGGAGAATTACAACCACTAAAGGTGTAAGAAAATGTCAGATGAGTAAGATATTATGCAAGTGACTTAATGCTAGAGATAAAAGATAATTTTTTTTCCTAGAAGAAGGACATTAATTAGGAAAATAACTGGAATAATCTTTTGTGCTCTATTTAGAGCCACTTCATAAAAAGGTATACTAAGTTTCAGCTTGAGAAGATGAGAACGTTCTCGAGATAGATGATGGTGATGGTTGCACAATGTAAATATATGTAATGCCACTGAAATGCACACTTAAAAATAGCTTAAAATGGTAAATTTTATGTTTTGTGTATTTTACCACCTAAAAACCGTATACTAATAAGTTGTTTTTTAAGATTTATGTTAAAACACTCCGTTTTAAGCAAAGTGACACTCTCATTTCTTAAAATACTCACATTAATAAGCATTCTCAGGAACTCAGGTTGTTTTCTAAATCATTTAACAAAATGGGGGTGTCTGGGTGGCTCGGTCGGTTAAGTGTCTGCCTTGAGCTTAGGTCATGATCTCAGGGTCCTGGGATCGAGCCCCGCATCGGGCCCCCTGTTCAGCCGGGTGCCTGCTTCTCCCTCTCCCTCTGCCTGCCGCTCCCCCTGCTTGTGTTCTCTCTCTGTCAAATTAATAAATAAAATCTTAAAAAAAAAATCATTTAACAAAATGCACGAGTTTCTCGGACTACAGGGTGTACTGGAGAAAGGCACAGAAAGAGCTTTATAAAAACGTAAAAAAGTACTCTTTTAGTCAGTGATATTGGGTCTTCTTGTTTACAAAATTATCATCCAAAACATGCTTGCAGTTTTCCTGATTTTGAAAAATAGAGTTCTCAAATGATGTCTGTAAAACTGGAGATTTAGATTACAAATGGTTCCACAAAACTGAAATCTGAGGGCTAGAATATTTTAGTGATTGTGCAATTACCAGAACCAGGCAGTAGGTGGCATTTTTGTAGGCATTTGGAGTTTTTGAAGAAAGATCTTGTGCTGAGGAATGCAGAAAAAACCCTGGAAATTAGCACATTTTATAATCAACTGGGATATGATCGATAAAACTGGCAATCCAAGGTTTAAACGAAGAGGCGGGAGACCCAGCAATTCCTATCCTGAGTCTTGTTATGTGTGTGTAAGTATGAAGCTACTTGTCTGGTTTTCTCTACTTTCCCAGGCTAAACTTCACGATCAGTTGTCCAGGTTAATTTCAGTTTGGCATTCTTAACTAAAATGATCCCCCCCCCAAGTGTGTAATAATAATAATAATAATACCCCAACCTAGTGATTGTCTCTAACATCACAGAGAAAGAGAGTTCTAGGAAGAAGTCAAGTTTGGAAGTCATTAGCACACAGGAATATTTCAAGTCATGAGTTTGGGATGCAAATAAACATAGGATTCAATGTTGAGAGGTACAGAGGCATAGCCTAGTTTGGCACAGCTCCCAACCAAGGAATATCCTATTTTCTTGTGCTTCACCAGGCCTCACTTTGCCAAAACAGATCTAACTGTTCTTCAGTAAGACTATCTAATCGCCACATTTCCTCGATTATAACTTGCGCTTTTTATTATTATTAATTTTATTAACAGTTTAAAATCAGAGTCTTTTCCCTATCCCCTACCCTCACCCCAGAAAAACTATCAAATTGTGGTCCATTTTACAAAAGAGAAAATAAATGCACTAGCTACAGGTGATTTTGCTTGCAGAGTAAAAGCTTCCTTGCAAAGTGCTTTTTTCAGGCAGTATCTTTACTGGTAGTCACAAGTTTGTGGGAGTAATGGGGGGAGAGAGGAGGGGCAAAATCCCCCTCCCCTTCTTTTCCTTCTGAAAAGGATTAGGCACAAGGAGCCTCTAGTGGCTTGTCTGAAGTCCACAGCGCAATCACAAACAACCGAGAGCCAGGTCTTCCTACACCCAATCCCAAACCGGACTCTGAACTGCAAAGGTTTGAGAGGTGCCCCCGTCAATCTGTCCTATAGCCGAGCAGGGACCAGCACAGCGACCCCCGGGAGGCTTTCGGCCTCACCCTGTCTTAAGTCCCCAAGGTCAGCGCCCATAGCATATCCCTGCCCCAACCACTTGCGTCTGGCTCTGGTCGCTTACGGGTAGTTCGCATCCACTCGAGCAGCGCTGGGAGGTCTGCGGGAGTCACCGTCCGCAGCAGCTGTAGGATTGCTCGCTGCGCGGAGCGGAATTCCATGCTGAAAGCAGAAAACAGCGCAGGGGAAGGTTCGCATTGCGCACGCGCAGGCAGAGACTGGTCTCCACACCGGACCCGACACGGCGGGACCCGCCTCCCCCGGCTGCGAAATCCCTAAGCTCCGCCCCTTTTTGGACTTCTCACTTGGCCTGGGGAGGAATCTCTACTCTCTATCGCCATCTCCATCTCTCATCGTTCCCATCTTAGCTGGCAGTACACAGCCTAGTCAGTTTTTCTTAAAGTGACTTATAGAGGCCGGAATTCTTTCCTGAGATCGCATCCCTAGAAGGCGTCCTATCTTGCCACTTTGCTGTCGCAGTGATTGTGCGATAGAAAACGGTATGTCAAAAAGCCAGTCGAAGCAAAGAAACATGTCAAAAAACCTTTTCAGTAAAAGCACTAAAAGAATGCGGCAGGTGCCCCGGAAGCGGAAGTGTATCCTTTTCATGAAAGGCTGGACTTCGCCGAGTGGTGACGTTTCCTCATTGGGCGGAAGGTTCGGTGGCAATCGTCGGTCTTCCAGCTGGTGGGAGTTGGCGTCGCGGTGCTGGGCGCTGGAGCCCTAGTTTGTATAGTTTGGGAAGTCGGGCTGTGGGGTCGCACCTGTCTGTCTGATTTCCTTGCTTTCCTTGGTTTCCTCCCACGGCGCGGGGGCCTCGCGAAAGAATCCCCGGCCCCTTTGGGCCACGGCGGTAGCGGTGCTTTTTGCGGTAAGTGTCTTGCTTTTTCCCGCCCCCGACCACGGACTGGCAGCTAGGGGCAGCCTCAGCCCTGCTTCGCGGTCCGGAAACTCCGGAGGGAGTCGGCTTCCCTGGCCACCGGCTCTCGTCACCGAGACTGAGGTGCACTGGCCCTTTTTCATCTCGTGTGCCCCATCAGAAGTTTTATTAAAAGATGCACTGTGACCCTTTTAAGTTGTTTTCAGATTTACCCGAGCCAAATTAGATGTAGGCAATTACAGGCCTGACTCTTTGCTTTG
>NW_024426230.1:11396296-11403796 GCF_017311325.1 Ursus maritimus
GCTACTTCTCCGAAAACCTTTTGGCTTGTACCAGATTTTATTTTTCCGTGTCCGTTGTGCTTAACGCATTGTCCTGCGTATTAGTCGGCGTTCAATAAATGAATAAGGGATATCAGTTCAATGCCAATGATCACTTCAGATATACTGATGGCTCGCTCTGTGCATTTGCCACTCTTGACCGTTTCTTGAAACTCTTTCCCCCCCGGTTCGCTTTCTTGATGCTCTTCTCACCTAGTTCTTTCATATGCTTAATTCAACAGAATATTTACCTGTTCCTATCTATAAGGATACAGAAATGAATGACACAAACCCCGTCATTGAGGAGCTAACAGTACATACTCTAAGAGAGTGGCACGTAAATACACGTTAAAGCAAGATGAGTAATGAGAAACTCTAGGAAGGTGTGAAGAGCTATGAGAGCTCTGGGAACCCAGATGAGAGTACTCCTTGGAAGATTTGTGACCCTGAGCAAGTTGCTATTCCAGTCCAGCCTCAGTTTCCTCATCTATCTAATATGCTTATTGTGGGATGAAAGATGAGATGACTTGTTTCGTGCAATGCCTAGAATATAGCAGTGTTCATGCCAAAGGGGAGAGGAATTATTTCCATCAAAACTCTCTTGATGTTTTCATGTGGTCAGTTAATATTTTCTAATTTGATAAAAGTATCTTCAGGTCCTCTTTCAAACAGATTATTCCTCTAACTCCACCTAACTGGAAATTCTGAACCTGCCACTGGAATTTAGTAAGATAAATGGTAGCTTAAAAAAATTTTTTTAAAGTTTTCTTCTGTATGCCTTTGGAGAGGGAAAGGAATTAGTAAGGGCTTCTATCCCTTTTAATTATTCTGTCTTAGTTGACTCCTTTTTGTTGGCTCTTCACCATTCCAGCCTTTCACAGGCTGCCCTTGAGAATTCTCATCTACATCCTTGGCTTCCATGGCATTATCTTTGTATGCTAACCATTTCCAAACTTCTCTAACTTCTCTTTTTTTCCCTTGTAACTTCTGTCTCATGAGTGATATAGTTCTTTAGTTTCTGAAAATTCAGAAGGTCTCAAACCAGGTTTACCTCCACTTTCTTTTTTTGTTTCCACTTTTTTCATTATTACATATATCATACATGAGTTTTGACTCCTTGTTTCTAACTGAATTTTGTGATATTTGTATGTTCAGTTTTAAAAACAATAGTAAAACGAACCCCTGTGTACTCGCTATCCAACTTCAGTAGGACATTACAAAGTAATATAGCAGATGTACTCAAAATCCCACTTTAGTAGAACATGACAAATATGTTATAAAACCTTAAAGCCTCTTGAACCTTTTCTCTGTTCACTTCTTAGTTTTCAAACCCTTCATTGGCTTATGATATCCCTGGCCATCTGGTTACTGTTTGAGACGTTGGAGTCGCTTTTGCCTTTTGTTTCTCCTTCATTTTCCACAACTATTTGGTCATTAGGTCCTGTAGCTTCTGCTTGGGCTTGACTGATCCATTCTGCTTTCTGCATGCCTGGTTCAAGCCCACGTGCCTCCACCAGACTTTTGGAGAATGATTAGTATTTGTAGTCTCCTTGCTCTTAAGTTTTTCTCCCTCCAGTGTATTTGCTACATTGACTCTAATTTTTAAATTATGGAACAGATTTTTCTTTCCCTTGTTTCCTTTGAGGAAACATGCAGTGTTTTATTTCATGCAGTGATTTTAAAGCCTGGCTGCACTTCAGTATAGCCAGTGAAGTTTTTCAAACTGTAGATGTCTTCCTTGTTTCACTCTCTTAATCAAGAATTTCGATGAGGCCAGCCACGTCCCCCAAAACCTTTTGATGGTCCTTTCCTTGGAGATTCTGATTGAGTATTTAATTTTCAGCGGATAGGTGTTAGGTATATGTAGCTGAAATAACGTAAATAGCGTATCCCTCTTATTCCTCCTCTTCCGTGCTTTCAGCCTATCGTCTTTTCAACTTCAGGACAGACTGTTGCTGAGGAATTCTTTTGCCTTTGTTTTAATCTTGGTAACGGTTTACATAAAGATTCTTGTCATGATTGACCTGATAGCCCATAAAGTGTCTTAAATGATTCTCATTGTTTTTGAGTTATTACCCCTTGTTGCTGATTGAATTTTTTGGTATACCTTTTATGCTATTAAACTATGAAATGTTGCATTTATTTTAATATTAAAAGGAGTTTTAAAATTTGGAAACAGCTTATTTTAATGAAGAGAGAATTTCCTGATACTTCTTGCATAGTTAAATATAACCTTTGGTGCAGAATTAAAGCAGATAAGTCAGTGATGGTATGATGTATAATTGATCTTTTGAAGTTAACAGAGGAGTCTTGTCTGTGTTAAATTGATGTAATTTGTTGATTTGGAGTTAGATGCTGGGACCATTCCTGGAACACATAGTAGGTATTGAATGAATGAAAAGTAAATGAATCCAAGTGGCAATTCCATCTCAATCCCCAGTATAATATCACTGTATTTCTCACAAGGAGCACTTTGAAAAATAATTTTCCCTTTGATTTAAAAAATAATAGTCTTACACATGAAAAAATGTTCAAAATCATTAGCCATCAGGGAAATTCAAATCAAAACCACACTGAGATACCACCTAACGCCAGTTAGAATGGCAAAAATTGACAAGGCAAGAAACAACAATTGCTGGAGAGGATGTAGAGAAAGGGGATCCCTCCTACATTGTTGGTGGGAATGCAAGTTGGTACAGCCACTCTGGAAAACAGTGTGGAAGTCCCTTAAAAAGTTAAAAATTGAGCTACCCTATGATCCAGCCATTGCACTACTGGGTATTTACCCCAAAGATACAGACGTAGTGAAGAGAAGGGCCATATGCACCCCAATGTTCATAGCAGCATTGTCCACAATAGCTAAATCGTGGAAGGAGCCGAGATGCCCTTCAACAGATGACTGGATTAAGAAGATGTGGTCCATATATACAATGGAATATTACTCAGCTATCAAAAAGAACGAGTTCTCAACATTTGCTGCAACATGGATGGCACTGGAGGAGATAATGCTAAGTGAAATAAGTCAAGCAGAGAAAGACAATTATCATAAGGTTTCTCTCATTTATGGAACATAAGAACTAGGAAGGTCGGTAAGAGAAGAAAGGGATAAAGAAAGGGGGGGTAATCAAAAGGGGGAATGAAGCATGAGAGACTATGGACTCTGAGAAACAAACTGAGGGCTTCAGGGGGGGTGGGGGAATGGGATAGGCTGGTGATGGGTAGTAAGGAGGGCATGTATTGCATGGTGCACTGGGTGTTATATGCAACTAATGAATCATCGAACTTTACATAAAAAACCAGGGATGTACTGTATGGTGACTAAATAATATAATAAAAAAATATTATTATAATAAAAAAAATAAATAAAAAATAATAGTCTTAGTCATTACCAGAAATTTGGAAATTACAAAAAGAGGTAAATAAAAAAATAAAGATTACTAGTTGTTCATCATCCAGAAATGACAAACGTTATTATTTTCTAACAGTTTTACTGAAATAAAATTTACATATTAGCATACAACTCAGTATTTTTTAGTGTATATACAGAGTTGTGTAACCATCACCACAATCAATTTTAGAGCATTTTTATCACTCCGTGAAGAAACTCCATGCCCACTAACAGTCACTCCTCATTTTTCCTCCAACTCCTGAGCCCTAAGCAACTATTAACCCACTTTCTGTCTTTACAGATTTACTTCTGGACATTTCATATAAATGGAACCATAGATTATGTGGTCTTTTGTCCCTGGTTTCTTTCATGTAGCGTAATGTTTTCAGTATCCATCCATGTTGTAGCATTTATCAGTGCTTCATTCCTTTTTATTTTCAGATATTCCATTTGATGGATATTTGTGGATGTGTGTCTTAATTTCTCTTGGATATACCTAGAAGTGGAATTGCTGGGTCATATACAGTAACTCTATGTTTAACATTTTGAGGAATTGCCAAACTGTTTCCAAAGGGCTGTACCATTTTACATTCCCACCAGCAGTGTTTGATGGTTCTGATTTCTCCACATTCTTAACACTTGTTATGGCTTTTTGGCTATAGCCATTCTAGTGTGTGTGAAGTAGTATTTGATTGTGCCTTTGATTTATATTTCCTTGGAGGTTAATGTTATTTTCTGATATTTGTTTATAGACAAAAGTGTATTATATGATATACACCGTTTTGTATTCTGCCTTTTGCATTTAAGCATGTTTTTAGTATTAGCAAGCATGTTTACAGAAGAATTTCTCTCATTACTGCTTCCTTTTTCACTCCCCCAAACTATAATTCTTGTGAAAACTTGCCTAAATTGTATGCATAGAAAACAAAGTCTTTAGGGGGAGCCTGGGTGGCACAGCGGTTAAGCGGGTTAAGCATCTGCCTTCGGCTCAGGGCGTGATCCCGGCGTTCTGGGATCGAGCCCCACCTCAGGCTCCTCTGCTATGAGCCTGCTTCTTCCTCTCCCACTCCCCCTGCTTGTGTTCCCTCTCTCGCTGGCTGTCTCTGTCTCTGTCAAATAAATAAATAAAATCTTTAAAAAAAAAGAAAAGAAAAAAAAAAGAAAACAAAATCTTTAGGAACATATACCAAATTGTTATTGGTGGTTATCAGGGTACAAGAGGCTGTAAGATTAGGGGAATTATATTTTCTACCTTTAGTATTTCTGTAATTTTTGAATTTTTACAATGAATATGTATCTTCCTGTAATCACAAAACATAAATTATTGTGAATTATTTCCTTGGAGAACTAAAATTCAGAATGAAAAAATATTCATAAATTTAAAAGTCATAATTAACATCATATTGTTATTCAAATATAATTTTAGCAAATAAAATGCGTATAGGCGTCTTGGTTAAATAAGTTTACTTTTCTGTTATTCTAGAATATGAATACATATACTATACAGCAATTAAATATGTATACATATGTTTAGTATTATAGTCAGGAAAGCAAGTATTGGTTTGGGCTATTGACTAGCTTCTGGAAAGGTATATAATGTAGAATTGGATTTTCTAAAGTATTTACTACTACTGATATGTTTAGTTTTTTAGTCTAATATTGATCCAATAAGTTAGTCACTGACTAGGGCTTAGAAGAACTTTTTTGTAAGGATTTTCATTGTAATAGGATTTGAAATCTCTAGTCATTAGGATCTGTTTATATACTCTCAGAGCAGGCAAGGTTCTGGCAGGAATATTTATAATTGTTGAATACTCCAGCTTCTGTTGAATAACGGAATTATAGGTACATGTATTGGCACTAAAGATTCCGGGGGTGGTTCCTAGGTAATGGGACAGGAACTTTAGTAGGGTTTAAGAAAATATCCAGTTTACTTACACGTCAGATAGTACTATAGGGAGAGCCAGTTAGTATCATTCAAGAAAGCAAGGAAGTTAGTATATATACTAGGCGCTTGCAGACAGTTTTATACTTATTGTCTCATTTTACCCTCACAACATCCTTTCAGGGTGACTACCTTGATAATGGTGTTATCTCCATTTTGCAGGTGAGGAAAGTGAGGCTCAGAGAGATTAAGTAACTTACCCAAAGTAACACAGCCAGTATGTAACAGAGCTGGGATTTGAATCCAAGTTGTCAGACTCCAAAGCCCATGCTCTTTCCAGTACTTCACACTGCAGCAGGTAAGTATGATACTTGGCCTTGTGCTTGCCTTACCAGGGCACCGTAGACTTGGGCCTGTTTCCATCACCTCACTATCCAACTCCTCTTAGATTCCTGTTAGAACATGTGACCCGGACAAAGTTCAGTCCTTATACATACTGATTGCAATGGTCCTTATCAGTTCTCTCTGGACATTGCAATTATTCCTCCGTGAAGAAGAGTGTGCATTTTTGCTTTCAAAATACGATTTCCTCTCTTGTAATATAGCAACAAAATTTGTGCTGGAGTTTGCCAGTGGGGATATTCAGCCCTGTTTTTTAAAGCATCATTCATACTATAGGACCTAAGACTGCGTAGCCAGCAGACTGTGGGAAGTCATTTTGCTTTTTTTTTTTTTTCTATTGTAGGAAACACCATTCCCTAACCTGCTTATATCATAAAATTGTTGCGAGGGTAGAATGAGATAATAGATGTTAAACTGTATGAAGTACTGTACAGTAATTTACCCTTAAACTTTTCCAAGAGCCCCATCTAAGTAGAGATTCCTCTTTTATGAAATTCTAGTATACACTGATTTACTTCTATAAATCTTTTTAGTTGAGCAAGAGAATTTTGAGTGTGCTTGAATTGTGAATTACTCCAATTTGAGATATAGGGTTAGCTAGTAACATTAAAGAAGATGTTCTGTATTTTAGTAGTCACAGTAGATCAAGTTGAAGTTAATTTTTAAGAATCTTGTTGGAAATCTTTGTTAGGGAAATTCTAAAAAGGTATAATAAGTAATGGTAAATAGATATTAATTGTGCAATATCAATTACCTAGGTCATTGACTTTCTTTTGATTTCATTGCTTTTTATTAGTGGTCTTAAAAGAGATATTTGTAAGGCCTTTCATGACTTTGGCTCACTAGTCTTGCTTTATTCCTAAAGTCCTAGGTACATTCATTCATAAAGTTCATTTTTAATAAGGGTTCACTATATAACTCTGAAGCAGTAGCTCATAGGAGAGGCAAAAGAGGCAAAAGTCCCTGCCGTTATGCAGCTTACATTTCATTTGGGGGATAGTATAGACCACAAACGGTATAAGTAAATCATATATTACCTGGTAATGGGACAAAGAGAAAAAAATAAGGAGAAAGGAGATTGCGATGTTAAACAAGTGATTAGGGAAGGCCTTATTGAGAAACTGCATCTAGACAACAAGGTGAAGGAGATGAGGGAGGGAGCTGTCTTCCCCTTGTCAGCCAGGGGGAGATGCCAACCAGTACAAAGGCCCTGAGGTGGTAATGTGCAGCATTGACAGTAAGGAGGTCAATGTGATTAAAATGGAGTATGTGTATTTGGAAGTGCCTTACAGTCCATTTTGCATTTTGGGGACTTTACCTCTGCATGAAATAGGAAGTCATTGGGGTTTTGAGGAGAATTCTAATACCAGAGTTTTCAGAAACACATCCTTGGAAATCACACAGATAATACTGTACAAATAAAAGGTATTATTAGATATCATTATTCCTCTACTGAAATGCAAGTTTTTATAATCAGGCAAATATATTAAAAAATATGCTGCCAGTAAGTACTTATATGAGGAAAAATGTATTAGAAAACTTCACAGAAGTTTTTTTAGTTTAAAAGATTGGTCAACGTGGGAAGAAGATAGGTTTATTTTTAAGAGTTAACTTAGTTTAGCTTTTTTTTTTTTTTTAAAGATTTTATTTATTTATTTGACAGGGACAGAGACAGCCAGCGAGAGAGGGAACACAAGCAGGGGGAGTGGGAGAGGAAGAAGCAGGCTCATAGCGGAAGAGCCTGATGTGGGGCTTGATCCCATAACGCCGGGATCACGCCCTGAGCCGAAGGCAGACGCTTAACCGC
>NW_024426230.1:11406296-11478936 GCF_017311325.1 Ursus maritimus
TCATTGAGCAATGCCACCATCATCAATGAAGAGGTATGTAAAATGTGTGAAATATATATGATTGCACATCATTACTAGCATCAGGGAGATGAATTGTTAGTAATCGCTATGCTTCTATTTGTTCTGATGTAGATTTAATAACCGTAGATAAAAACTTAAAACCAGATACACTAGATGGTGTTTTTTATTGAGTTGACCATCTTACTGTTTAACTTTCTATAAAGAATTATAAAAGAAACAAAAAAACCCCCAAATCTTAACTAACATGTAAAAATGACATACATTTTATGTTTTGAAAATGGCTTAGAGAGACATAGGCCCAAAACTTCAGTGTCCTGCTTCTTTCTTCTTGGGTAGGCGTGTGCGCATCTCACGTTTTTCTCCTTCACTTTTATTTAGCATTCACATAAAAGGCTAATATTTTCATGTTGTCCACTTTGATTTTCTCTGAAATCCTCACTCAGTTTTTTTTTGTTGTTGTTGTTTTGTTTTTTAGACTTTGTAAGCTGACTCCTTATATGGTTTCTGAAATACTCTTCCTCCTCGCTTTCTTGTTTTAAGTTTAAAATATTTCTTTCTCAGGCAACCTCTCGGGTCCCCTGCCTCCTTGGGAGCTTTGTACTATCACTTTGCTATTGCTCAGTAAACCTTTGCTGCCCACCAAAAAAAGAAAAAAAAGTTCTTTCTGTCATTTTTTGCCCCCATATTTTGTATCTTAATGATTTGTCAATTGAAGAAGATGAGAGTCCCTTAGTATACTTTATATTTTGTGGTACCAATGGGAGAGTACTGAATTTGGTTTTAGAAGACTTTGTTTAGCAACCTACTTGGGTAGCTTGTGATAGAAATTTAGGCAAGTCAACTTCAGATTCCTTAATGTATAAAATGAGAAAACAGTATTTACCTTCCAAGATAGTTTCAAGGATCAAACGAAATGATAGATGAAAAGTACTTTCTAGGGGCACCTGGGTGGCTCAGTCAGTTAAGCATCTGACTCTTGATTTCAGCTCAGGTCATGATGCTGAGTTTGTGAGATCGAGCCCCAGATCAGGCTCCATGCTGGCACGGGGCCTGCTTGGGACTCTCTCTCTCCCATTGTCCCTCCATCCTTCTTCCTCTCCTCTCTAAGGGAAAAAAAGTGCTTTCTAACTTGGAGGTTTGAAAAAAAATTTGTTTTTTGAACTTAAAAAAAATTTTTTTTTATTCCAGTGTAGTTAACATATAGTGCTATATCAGTTTCAGGTGTACAGTACAGTGATTCAGGAGTTCTGTAGTGAAAAAAAAATCTAATGCAGAATTTGCTATCAATACTTTAATAAGCTAATGGAATTAAATAATTTTGGGACCATCTTTGAGTTCAGCTAGTCCAGCCTCTCAGTTAACAGCAACAGAGAGTCAGTTCCACGTGTTTATTTATCTAAAGAGCCAGGATTAGTATCTTTTTTCTAATTCCTCATCCAGGGCTTTTTCTAATAATTACTGTTAAATGATAAATCATAACTTAAACCATTGTGTAGTCTTTGGAATTCAGAATAAATAAAACAACAGCCTTCCAAACAGTTTTCTCTGTTGTGTAACCCTTATGCTGTTTATGTTTAAAGTAGGGGAAAAAAAAAACAGGGAGAAGAGTTTGGTGGAAAGTAGAGTAACAGCTGTTGCTTGAATTGGCAACTTCTCTGTTCTTAGTACTGTGCTGCTAGGGAATTAACAAGAAGAAATCCCTCTAATGAAAGATCAGTTCCATTTTTATCAGACTCCTTTAATGAGAAATAGATCTGATAAGCCTCTGTAGGATGTATGAAGTGAGTTGAAGATGGGAATTATTCAAGAAGTATTCCGGGCCTATTTTTTTTTTTTTAATATTTTATTTTGGGGGTGCCTGGGTGCCTTAATTTGTTAAGCGTCTGCCTTCAGCTCAGGTCATGATCCCTGAGTCCCAGGATCGGGATTGAGCCCCACATCAGGCTCCCTGCTCAGCAGGGAGTCTGTTTCTCCCTCTCCCTCAGCCCCTCCCCCGCTTATGTGCCCGAGGGCACTCTCTCTCCCAAATAAATAAATAAAATCTTAAAAAAAAAGTTTTTATTTTTGAGTACTGTCTACATGCAATGTGGGGCTCGAACTCATAACCCCAAGATCAGGAGTCACGTGCTATAACTGACTGAGTCAGCCAGGTGCCCCAGGGCCTACGTTTTTGCAGACATTTTCCTGGCCCAAGGGATACAGCAGTGACAAAACAGACTAAAAGCCTTGCCCTCATGGAGCTTACAGTTTAGTGTATAAAGACTGACTTACATGAGCAACAAAAGCCTCATCTTTTTGTAAGACTTTATAGTTTATGACCTTTTAACCACAGCATCTTGTAACTCAGCCAATATGTGATGATAGTGAGTTACTAATGGAGGGTAGTTTTCTTTTCAACTTTGTTCCTCTGCTCTGAGTAGAAATAGTGAGACTGCTAGATCAGACCCGGTCATTTTCTTTTGCTACATTTTCTTCCTGGTAGTCCAATTAAGCAGATATTGTGAATATAAAGTGCTGTGTATCAGCCACAGAAGGCGTTCAATGGCAACATCAATTGTGTAGTAACTTTCTTCGGCTTACATATTGTCTTTACTATTGTTACTTTAATGTAGGAATAAAATTGTGATCGTTAATACTTGGTTGAATAAAACTAAATGGAATGTCTTATTTTGACAAAATGATTAGATGTTTGATAAGATTACCACTGATTGACAAACTTTTTTTTTTCTTTAACAGTGTAGTATTGTTTTTATTAAGCTATGGGAGTATATGGTGACTGATCAGCCATTGTTTTTTATGTATTTATTTATTTACAGGTATTAAATGCTATGCTAAAAGAAGTATGTACAGCATTATTGGAAGCAGATGTTAATATTAAACTAGTGAAGCAACTAAGAGAAAATGTAAAGTAAGTTAAATTAATCAGGTAAAAAGCAGGCAAACTAAATTTAGTTTACTGGGATGAGGAGCTAACTAGAAAAGTCTGCTATATCATGAAACATTTCTGCTGTACAGCATTTGAAAAGAATAGAACTCATATGTTGCAAGACTGCGTTTATAGTGTGTTTCCATAATGATGTTTCAAAGAAGAAACTACATGTGGCTTCCATTTAATTATGGATTTCTTTCCATTTTACTACTCCTTTATTTGGATGGATTCAATCATACACAGTATAGTATTTTAATATAAAAGCCTTTTAACAATCTTCATAGAAAAGTGGTGCCATTTTATCCTCTTCAGGCTTAAGATGACATTAATCAGCCTCCTTCATTATTGGAGAATTGTATTCGTTCTTGTTCTCCTTTTGGTTTTTCTGTCCATATTTGAATGAAGGAGTAATGTGTGTTGTTTCAGTTATTGTGTTCTTTGGGAGAGGCACTGACTGGGGCAGGGCACATAGAATAATACAGGCACCTCAATTAACTGCTTGAGTCCTAGCCCTTGTAATGTTCAGGCCATGTCTCCTTTTCATATTGTTAGACTGGGTAATAAATGTAGAACTCCTGGCACTTAAACATTTAGAACTAGGGAAAGCAATCCTATTTTCTGCTGTTTGTAAAGATGCATAAAATATATATGCTGTAAAAATAAAGTTTATACTTTGCAGTGATAGAGGACAAATTAATATTTAGACTTTCAAAAGAAAGCCTTGAAAAACTAACCAAGGTCTTGTATCTAATATTTCATGGTAAAGTCTTTATGATATAGACTTATGAATCTATAGTAATTATATGCATGCTAATCAGAAGACTATTAATGTGAATAATTGAATATTTTTACATTCTTTGGAGCAGAAACTTTTTTTCAAAGTGTCTTAACTGGCTTTTCTCTCTTCTACCCACAAAACCCATCATCATGAAGGTCTGCTATTGATCTTGAAGAGATGGCATCTGGTCTTAACAAAAGAAAAATGATTCAGCACGCTGTATTTAAAGAACTGGTGAAGGTAAAAGTATATCAGGACTGTGCTATGATTCTCCGTAGACTCCAGTGGGTAAAAATACATTAGCACTACAAACAGGAATACTGTTTCAGAATACTTTTTACGTTTTTGTAGAATATTCATTTCTATTAAAAATATTAATTGGAGGATTATTAACTTTTCTAAAGGGGCCTGTTTTTGTTATAGACTTTTTCTGAATACAAAGTTCTGAGTATAGATAAGAAAGGCCAGTACGTTTCCCGTAAAAATACCCAAAGTCAGGTTACAAAAACTAAAACTTCATTACAGATTAATTGATGGAAGGGCTTCTCTTGAGTTTATCCTCTTTAATATCAGGTGTTGCCTATTGAAGGTCCTACTTTTGTACGGAAAGTCACTCTTTTCTGAACTGTTCGTTGTGTCCAGAATTCCCTTTGAAAAGACCAAATATCCCGACTCTTGCCTAGATTATGAGCAATTAGTGAAATTTATTTTGCACGTGGTAAATATAACCTATTGCCTTGTATTACCTTAGACCTGATGTTGCTGCTGTGGTCATGAAAATTATGGTGAAAATCTTAGAGCTTTAAAAAGTATGCACAGGTCCAATGGTAGGGGGGGAAAAGGAAGGAACTCAAAAAATTTTCTTTAGAGGAACATATGTCTGCTAGTGGTCTTCTAGTATTTTCCCATTTATTGTGCGAATAGTTTCATTTACTCCTTTGGTTTCAGCAGAGCTGATTGATACTTTGAAAAAGTCTGGTGTCTCAGATGGTTATATCATTTCAGGTAGTCTTGTAGACTAATTAATAAAAAAAAGAAATTCAGACCTGAGAGAGGTCAGAGGATTTATCCAGTCATACTTCTCAGTTTGTAGTTGAGAAAAAATGAGACAGCTAGTTAGTGGCAGACACAGGTCTGATCTCCAAACTCCTTGTAGGACTCCTCACGTTATTTCCAGTTTGCTTTTCATCTAGCCCCTGAGGTCAGTGCAGGGTGAGTGAAAATGTCTGTTTTTAGGGTTTGGCATGCATAGACAATTCTGGTGCATTAACTGCTTTGTTAAGAAGCATTTATTGACTACCTACTTTATTCTAGGCAGTATGTCATGCTGCTGATAGCAGAGATAAATTAGACTGGTCCCTATACTCAGAAGCTTATGGTCTAGAGCAGTGGTCAAAGCAAGGTCAAAACTTTTCACAATAACACTAAGACATTATTTGCCTGTTTTTGCCTTTTTCATTGTTCGATATTTACGCTAATAGTGCAAAAGCAATGGTGGGTAAAATTCCCTAGCATGTAATCAAGGCAGTAGCAGCCAAGTATGCTAGTAGTCATTGTACTCTTTACTAGTACACACTTGCAGGGGGAAAAAAAAAGCCTGTTTTACTTAAGAATGCCCATGATGGAGCAGAAGTTATTAGTTGTATTAAATCTTAACCTTTGAGTATACACGTCTTTGTATGATTTTATGGGATGAAATGAGATGTATATAGAAAGCTCTCTTGCTGCATACTGAAATTTGATGGTTGTCTTGAGGAAGGCACACGTGTGATTATTTGATTGCAAGCTGAGCTAGCTGCTGCTTTCATTAAATACCATTTGTATGTCAACAAACAGGCAGATAATCTGTGGTAATTCAGACTTGAATAAGATTTTCAGGTGAAGTGAGCTTGTCACTTTAAGGCAAATAAATAACAATATTGTGTCCAGTGATAAAATTGGAGCTTTCCAGTGAAAACTAGAAACTTGTATCTCCACCACATGTTTGACAGGATCTTAATACATTTCTGATGAGATCAGTATTGATACAATAAATTTTTTTGATGTCAGTGACTGATACATGATGTTATAAAATCATGCACCAGCATAAGATACATTCAAAGTGGAAGATAGAATAACAGATTTTAATGTAATGGAGTATGACGTTTATATGGTTTCAGATCCTACATTGCAGCTAAACTTAAGAACTATAATTATAAAGGAGTCCTGAGACTGAAAAGTCCTGCTGTTGGAGGAATGGAGGAATAGAAGTTAGATTTATAAAATAATTAGTCACTAAAACACATATGTTCCAAATTTAGGTTCATAGAGAGCTGAGTGCTTCTGCTGCGAGATAGGGAGACTGGAGGTGAATGTAGGGTAGCATGAGTGTTCTGAAAGGATCTGGGGGGGGTGGATTTATGTTTGAGATAGATTGTGTCTATTTCAGAAGTTTCCTTATGGGTAGGCCTGTGCCTGGAAAAGAGATAACAAAATGTGTTCTCTTTTCCTCCCTTTGCTACCACCTGGCTTGCCCTTGAAATTCAGGTATAATACGGACCGTGTGATCTTTATATAGTCTCACGGGTTTTGCAGACTTTCTCTTAAGGACGAGATAGTTTAGGCTTCGTGGGCCGTATGATTTCTGTTGCAGCTACCCTGCCCTGCTGTCGTAGGACAAAAGCAGTCCATGAGTGGGCATGGTGATGTTCCATAAAAACCTTATTCACACATAGTTTGCCGGTCTCTGGTCTAGGGCATTAACTGCAATTATGGCTTTATTATCAGGTGGAGATACATGCTTCCAGCTCTAAACAACTGACTTGCAAAGGAATTGTTTTTTTAAATGAACTTTTAGAAAGGCCTCATGCTTATCGGTTTGGGGGCTGTCCATATACGAACCTTAATGTCTCACTGACTCATGAAACTGGCGGTTGTTTTTTACCAGCCCTCTAAATATAATCACTTCCTAGAACAGTAGGTTTGGCACTGGAGAATTTGATATCTGACTGACCTGGAAAATCTTTCACATGTAATTTGTAACTTTGCTCTTCATAAACATTTATTACGTTGAGCATGAAGATAGGTGTTGTCCCGTTTGGCAGCTGCTAGCCCCATGTAGTTATCGAGCACTTGTAGTGTAGTTAGTCTGCATTGGGATGTGCTGTAAGTATGAAAAAAATGCCCAATTTGAAGACCTCCTATGGAAAAAGGGAATATAAAATATCTTGTTAATTTTTAAATATAGGTTATGTGTTGAAGTGATAGCATTTTAATATATTGGGTTAAATAAAGTATTAAAATTAATATCACTTATTTTCACTTTCTTTAATGTCACTACTAGCAATTTAAAAATTCATATGCGACCTGCACGTATATTTTTATATTTCTGCAATGCTGATGTAGATTGCTCCTTTGGCTCAAAGTTGGTCTCACTGTCCACACTCCAGCTTGTTCGAAAAAGAGGTTTTGAGATCCCTTCTCTGAGTTGGTTTGGGAGTACAGGCTTACTTATGACTTTGCAATGCATTGTTTTATATTCATTAAATTTTACCAAGTGTGTACAGAGAGGGAAATAGTCAATTTGTATTAGAATGGTAGGATTATGGTTGCCTTTTATACTAAAATGTCTTTAAATTATTTTTACAATTTAGAAGTTGTAGAGAGAGGGATTTTGGATGTAAGCATATGTTAACCTCATTTTATTTTTATTTTATTTTTGGTACCTAGCTTGTAGACCCTGGAGTTAAAGCATGGACACCCACTAAAGGAAAACAGAATGTGATCATGTTTGTTGGATTGCAAGGAAGTGGTAAAACGACAACATGTTCAAAGGTAAATTATACTTAGTCTTAGAAAAAAGTCATGGAGAAGATATGTTTGTGTAAATTGTTTTATGTCAAAGCCAGGCTAGTATTGTTGCTTTACAATTTTGTGTTACTTAATATATTGATAATGTTTTTGTAATAGCTTTTTGTATGATAGAAAGAATCCCAGAGTCTCCCATGTGGTTGCTTTTTGTAAGAATGGTGGACTTTTATATAACTATGCTGTTTCTTTTACCAAAGAGACTGTTCCTATCCTTTAAGGAAGTGAGGATATGATTTTTGGAGAAGAAAACATGGAAAGTTGACCTTATCTCCCATGGTTCAAGGCTCCCTTTTTACAGTGTCCCCCGCAACATAATCTAGATCTTCATTTAACATATCCTTCTACTAATTTTTAATTCATTATACCACCTCTTTCTCTGGAATGCAGTGCCTCAAGTTTGTTACCAGATTTTGTTTTACAAGCCTCAACTATGTTATAGTCTAGAAAAAAAGAGAAAAGGATTATTTCTTAGAGAGTTATGTTACTGTTTGTTTTTACTTAATTAACATTACATTTTTCACTATGGTCATGTATTCCTTGATCATTTTATATCCTTTGAAAGTTACTGGATGGCAGTTAGAATTTAAACCCTTTAGCAAATTTGCTGAATTCAAAAATGTAATAATAGGGGAGCCTGGGTGGCTCAGTCAGTTGAGTGTCTGACTCTGGATTTCTGTTCAGGTCGTGATCTCAGGGTCATGAGACTGAGCCTCATGTCCTGCTCTGCCTGTGTGACACACATATACACACAATATTACTCAGCCATAAAAAGAATGAAATCTTGCCATTTGCTATGACATGGATGGAATATTATGCTAAGTGAAATAAGAGAAAGACAAATACCATATGATTTCACTTATATGTGGAATTTAAGAAATGAAATGAGCAAAGTGGGGGGAAAAAGAGACAGACACAAAGCAAGAAACAGATTCTTAATTATATAATGAGAACAAACTCTGATGGTTACCAGAGGGGAGGTGATGGGTGAAATAGGTGATGGGGATTAAGGAGGGCACTTGCTGAGATGAGCACTAGGTTATGTATGGAAACCTAGTGTAATACTATTTATTAACTAACTGGAATTCAAACAAAAACTTAAAACAATGTAATAATATTACTTTCAGGAGAATATGAGCAGTTTTACTTTAATCTTTAAGTAAATAACAAGGTAAACAAAAATTATGTGTATAATAACTTGTAGTTATTGATATTGTATTTTTTAAATGTTCCTTTCCCAGTTAGCATATTATTACCAGAGGAAAGGTTGGAAGACCTGTTTAATATGTGCAGACACATTCAGAGCAGGTAATATGTTGAAATTTGAAAACAGTTCTCTGTAATTTTTATTTTCAAGTTTGAGGACTCATTAACTCTTTATCTTATAGGAGCTTTTGACCAACTAAAACAGAATGCTACCAAAGCAAGAATCCCATTCTATGGAAGGTGGGTTTCTGGTTTTTATTTTGATATTCACTCATGTGTCTCATCTTGTCTGAGTTTTTGTTTTATCTACCTGGTCACATTTTAATATTTACTTAGAAGTTTAAGTCTTCCTGGAACAAAGTGGGGGTATAATTAATAAATTGTTATCTTTTATTATTATAACACGACTTTTCTGATCCAGCCTGATAGATCAGAGTGGACATAGTTTAGTTTATAATCTGCCTGTACTTATCATCCTGCCTTGTATGCTTTCTTACTTGCTTCCCTAATCTTCTAAGACCTATCTGAAGCATTCCTTGATTAAACACACCAGTGAATTCCATACCGTTTCTTTAGTACATAATTTTTAAAAGTTTGTGTTTGATCAGCCTAAAATAGCTTATAATTTATAATTATCTCAGATGGAGATTCTCACATCATTGCTATCTTTCATTTGATACAGTAGTTCAGTTAGGTAGTTTATACATGTTAGAATGATTAATGAAAAGAATCGAGTCTAGATGGAATTTAGGACTTTTTCAGGGGATAGCATTTTTCTTAACATTATTAATATAAATGGTTTCTTAGAAAGTTAAAAGAAGCTACAATTTGAGGTAATTGAATGAATGATATCATTTTATTAGTCCTTGCCTTACACTTTTTGGCTGGCCAGAAATGCTAATGAACTTCGGCTGATCCTATATTCTTTATTTAAAATTTTTTTCTTTTAGTTTTTTTTATGATTTCTAATAGGCAGATTAAAGAATAATGTTAAGAATTTTATTTTTCAGATAAGCACTGTTTCTAATATAGATTTAAAAATCAAGGGGTAAAAAATATCAAGGGATAATAAACAGTTGCATCTTTAGAGTTCAAAATTTGTAAATAATTTAGCGGATAATTAACTATTGGCCAAAGCCAGAGCATTTCTAAACAGTATTCTCAGTACCATTTACTAAATAATTTCTCCTTTGCTCATGTAAGTTTAAGAAACCTAATACATGTATGGAGTAAAGTATTGGTGATCATTGTTTCCTCTAGGAGGACTGAAGGAAGTGGGACTGAGGAAGAATTTGAACTGCATCTCTGTTGTTAAATTTACATATTAACACCTATTTTAGGGGGTGGTATATACAGGACCGTTTGTTATATTATCATTTGTTCTGTATTTTTTTTTTTAAACTGTATTACTTAAAACTTTTAAAGAAGTGAAAGCACTTACAGTTTCACTTCCCAGTTTTTAGCATGGCCACCTGTGATTTTTTTCAATGTCGGTACAAACGAATACACAGATATAGGTAGATAGATAATCTTAAATTGAAATGGAGTCTTACAGTGCTTTGTACTTTGTTGTGATAATGGTTATATGTAAATTTGTCAAAACTCATCAAAATGAACACTTAAAATAGTGTATCTTACTGTTTATCAGTAGACCACTATACAGTTGATTACAAATGGGATGTTATTACAAGATTGTGAGTACTCTTGGGATGGAGTGTGGTGCCGGTTATGTCGTTTCTTTTTCTTTTTTTTTTTTTTTAAAGATTTTATTTATTTATTCGACAGAGATAGAGACAGCCAGCGAGAGAGGGAACACAAGCAGGGGGAGTGGGAGAGGAAGAAGCAGGCTCATAGCAGAAGAGCCTGATGTGGGGCTCGATCCCAGATCGCCGGGATCACGCCCTGAGCCGAAGGCAGACGCTTAACCGCTGTGCCACCCAGGCGCCCTGGTTATGTTGTTTCTTGATCTGGGTGTGTTTGCTTTGTGAAAATTCACTGAGTTTATAATTTGTGCAACTTTCCTATATAAATGTATTGTACTTCATTAACACATACAAAAAAACGGGATCGTAGTAATTCTGGAATAGACCGTATACGGTTTAAGGTAATTCTTTATGACATCATTGCAATTCCATTGTATGCTTGTATGCGATCATATTTCTTTGTATGTTCATATATTTTAATTGTATCTTTAGCATATTTAAAAATACCTGGTAATGCTAATCTCTTTTTTCAACATTCTCTTGCCTATTCTCATCTGCTTATTTTCCTAGATTAAATTTAAAAATTCCTTATTAAGTTCCAAAAAGAAAAATCTTCCAAAATTTTGCTTGGAACTATATTGAAACCGATTAAGTTAGTGGAGAACTGACACATTTACTATATTTGTATTGTTCAGTTTGAGAACTTCCTATGTCATTTTGCTTTAAAAATTTGCCCTTGAATATAGTAATTTTCTTCATTTAAATCTCACACGATAATATTATTAAATGCCTTCCTACCTAATTTTTATTGTTAATTTAGGGGGAAAACTTTTTTTTTTTTTAACATATGTCTTTTCATTTGACAGTATTGATCTGTATAAAAAGTTGCCGCTTCTGAAAACAGTGCAGATTAAAATGTGATCTCATTTCTTGATTTTCAAGTTGAAAAGGTTTTTGAGGGGGCGTCTGGGTGGCACAGCGGTTGAGCGTCTGCCTTCGGCTCAGGGCGTGATCCCGGCGTTGTGGGATCAAGCCCCACATCAGGCTCCTCCGCTGTGAGCCTGCTTCTTCCTCTCCCACTCCCCCTGCTTGTGTTCCCTCTCTCGATGGCTGTCTCTATCTCTGTCAAATAAATAAATAAAATCTAAAAAAAAAAAAAAAGAAAGAAAAGGTTTTTGAGGATGGTGAAAATGTGGTTATATTAGGAATGTGGTTATATTAGGAATGAAATTAAACTTTTATGGAAGACATTTTCCTTTTAGAAACCGAAAGCTTACCCATTAAATGTAATAACACTCGTGTTATAGGAGTCCCAGAAGAAGTGAGAGAAAAGGGGGCAGAAAATTTATTCGAGGAAATATCTGAAAACTTCCTAATCTGGGGAAGGAAACAGACATCCAAATCCAGGAGGCCCAGAGAACTCCCATCAAAATCAACAAAAAAGAAATCAAAGGCTAAATTACAGATCATGTGATCCAAATTCAAGCTGTAGGAATATGTCATAACAATATCAAAGAAACAACATTATGAACTCTTTATATTGGCTATTATTTTTAATACTAAGAAATTGGAAATACTTCAGATGACCAACAATAGGGCATTTCTTTAATGAATGATAGTATAGCCATATGATGGAGTGTTATGTAGCCTAAAAGTCATGTTTTACAAGATTATTTAATGGTTTTGTAAAATGCTTACAAAAGGGTGTTAAATGGGAAAGCATGTGTGAAACATTTATTTATTAAAGAAAATATAAAAAGTATTTGAGGGAAGCACAACTCATTCAGATAAGACATGCAGCAGAATCACATAGAATTTTGTAATTGGGAAACTGGATATTGCTTTATGTTGCTCTAGGAGTGGTTTGCTGTCTTTATTTTTATTTTTTATTGTTTTGTTTGCTATTTTTAGTATTTATTAGATTTTCTTCTAAATTGAAATTGTGATCATTATGACTTTTTCAGAATAGATTAAAAGTACACCAACGGTTGCCAAATTATTAATAATTGGAAGTTTTGCTTTATGGTTGTTGTTAAATCATTTGTCCTTGTTAAATAGCTATACGGAAATGGATCCTGTTATCATTGCCTCTGAAGGAGTGGAGAAATTCAAAAATGAAAATTTTGAAATTATTATTGTTGATACAAGTGGCCGCCATAAACAGGAAGACTCTTTGTTTGAAGAAATGCTTCAAGTTGCTAATGCTATAGTAAGTAACTTTCAATTTAACAACATTGTAAGGACTTTGGTTAATTTAGTTACAACCTGATTGTGTTTAAGATCTATATAAATTTTTTTTTCCTGTATGATAGATTCCAAATAATTTATTTCTATTTTCGGTATGTGTATCTGTATGGTAAGGATTTAATTTTCTCTACACTAGATATGAAATTTTCATGAGTAAGTATCAAAAAAATTTTCCTTTCTCAGTCATCTTACTGTATATATAGGAAAAAACAAGAAACAAAAATTTAGAATTAACCTTTAATATCTATTGAATTTTTTTTAAGAATGCTTTATTCAGCCTCTGTTACTAGGGCAGTCTCTTATTTTTTTTTTTTAAGATTTTATTTATTTATTTGAGAGAGAAGAAGAGAGAGAGAGAGACAGAGAGAGAAGGAGCAGGGGGAGAGGCAGAGGGAGAGGGAGAAGCAGACTCCCTGCTAAGCAGGGAGCCTGAGGGGGGCTTGATCCTGGGACTCCAGGATCACAACCGGAGCCAAAGGCAGATGCTTAATTCACTGAGCCACCCAGGCACCCCATCTATTGAATTTTCTTTCTGTAAATTATTTAAATTAAATTGGGACATTTACTTTAGATGAATTTTGATTTTCAAAATGAAGCATTTAAAAATGTTAATGATCATTTAGCGCCTCTTTAAAATTGTGATGGAAATAATTTAGGGAAAAGAGTTTCTAGATGATCTGTAGAATGTATTTTGCCCATGAACCCATGTTTTGCCATTGAGGAGTTGGCAGTAATTCTTTAGCTAATGGTTGATGCTAGTAAGTTTCTTTTTAGCCATGCCATTATTTTGACCTAGTTGAGCAGAGCTAAGGGGAAAAACCTCACCTGTTTTACTCATTTTGATTTTAGTGCATACTTTTCTACTTTTTTCCTCTTACTTACTTCTAGTATTCGTTTGCCTAGAATGTGATTCCTCCAGATCTTTGCATAGCTTTTTTCCTCTTTATTCAGGCCTCATCTCAAATGTTACCTCCGGAGAGNGGAGGGAAAACCCCCCCCCCCCCCGGCTTCCCTACCTAAAGAAGTCTCCGACACCTCAAAACTGATACTCTCTATCCCATTTTAATTGTCATACGTCTGCAGTGTTTACTTGCCCATTGATTTTCTGTCTCTTCTGACTAGAATATAAGTCTTACAAGGACAGGGATTTTCTCGTTTATCTGTCTCAGGACCTAAATGGTGCCTAATACGTAGTACTCTCTCAATAAATATTTATTGATTTAATGAATAATTATTTATATTAAATATTTTTCTATAGCTTCTAATGATGAAATTTACTTAAGAGCAGTAAAAATATGTCTCTTTCTTATTTAAATTTTCTAGCAACCTGATAACATTGTTTATGTGATGGATGCCTCCATTGGGCAGGCTTGTGAAGCCCAGGCAAAGGCTTTTAAAGATAAAGTAGACGTAGCCTCCGTAATAGTGACGAAACTTGATGGCCATGCAAAAGGAGGTGGTGCACTCAGTGCGTAAGTGTCATTGATGCTATTGTCCTACGTCTTGGGCTTATATGGGTGTGTGTGTGTGTGTGTGTGTGTGTGTGTGTGTGTATTTATAGCTTTCTTATTGATCATTTAAAATATATTCCAATATAGAGTCAAATTTTAAAAATTAAAAAAAAAAGATATATTCCAGTAGTGGACCTAATATGGTCTATAAAAGAAGTTTAAATAGAATCAGAATTTTGGAGTCTTTCTGATATAGTTCTGTTTTAACAAGTGAAAAGAAACTTGAACTTTGTCTCATTACTTTGAAATCTGCTAGAAATTTGTTTGCCTTTTTAAAATTATTTCATGTTTTCTTTTTCTTTACAGAGTTGCTGCCACAAAAAGTCCAATTATTTTCATTGGTACAGGGGAACACATAGATGACTTTGAACCTTTCAAAACACAGCCTTTCATCAGCAAGCTTCTTGGTATGTACAGTGGTGGGGATATAGAAAAATCTCCAAGAAATAGCATGGATATTTAGGACAGATTGGGATTTTAATCCTACGCTCTCATTGACTAGTTCAGGAAAATCATTAGCTTCTATGATTTATCTTCCTCACCTGTAAAAAGTAAGGATAATGGTTTTCTGCTTCTTCTGGTTAGAGTGGTAGAATGAGCTATTAGACGGAAAGTTCTTTGGAAAAGTTTGAGAGCACCGTACAAAAATATGTAGTTGTGGTAATAGCGGGGGGAGTGGTAGTAAAACTTTTTGTACCAGGTAATAGAGTTAGCATGGAATTGGGAATAAAACCCTGGGCTGGAGTCCCTGCTTTGTCACTTAACCTCTTGAGGTTGTTTTCTCACCTGTAAAGTATAGTAGGAATATCTGACCTGCTGTCTCACAGGGGTATTATCTGTGTGCATGTATTTTGTATAATGTAAAGCAGCATATACTGTTGTTAATTTTTCTCTTTTTTTTGGTCTTGTAGGTATGGGCGACATTGAAGGACTGATAGATAAAGTCAATGAGTTGAAGTTGGATGACAATGAAGCACTTATAGAGAAGTTGAAACATGGTATATGAGAAGCAAAAGCATTTGCTCTCAGATGTCTTCCCATGATTTCTTTTTGAAAAAGCTACTGTTAATTTGTTTGAAATGATAAATCTGTGATTAAAGTTCAATTCGTCAAATGTTTATTTCCTACATGATTTATATGCAAATAATTTTAAATCTCAGATATGTGAACAATTGTAGAATTGAGTGTTTTTATTTTCTTCCTTGTAATCAAATTGCCTTAAGGTTAAAATTGAGGTTTTCATTGGGTTTCTTGAAGTAGAACAGGTTAAATGTAAGTTGGAACATTCTTCCTAATCTGTTTACTTATAAATGATGTGTGTGTGTGTATGTGTATATATTATATATATAATAAAATATAAAGAAATTTAAAAGAATGAGATTAAGCACACACATTTTTAAAAAAATTTTTTATTATGTTATGTTAATCACCATACAGTACATCATTAGTTTTTGATGTAGTGTTCCATGATTCATTGTTTGCGTATAACACCCAGTGCTCCATGAAAGCACACACATTTTTTTCACACCACATTAAAGACCACTCCTGTAGAGAATATACGTTGGTATTAAGAGCTCAATTTCTTAAATCTATCATACCTGAATTTATATCTGATCTATTTTTAGCTGTATAACTTTTTCAAATTACTTAACCTTAATTTCCTTATCTGTAAAAAATAGGTAAGGTACTAAATATCTTCTTTGTAGAGTTGTGAAGATTAAATCAGCTGTTGCATATAAAATCAGAAGCTTTCAGCATATATTATTATTGACCATTTCTGTTTTTCTTCAAATGATCTTACTGTCAGTTTCCTTGGTCACATACTATCCCGCTTTTTGCTCTTTTTCCCTAACCTTGTCAGTTACGAATGCCTTTATCCCTCTCTTAAATGTTGGTGTTCTTCAGGGATCAGTGGTAGGCCATCTTTTCTCTAGAGCTTCAGATTGGTATCTTTCTGTTTCCCAGACCATTCTTGGATGTTCCATTGACACTTCAAATTCAGCATATCCGTATCTTCCCATCCTAATGTCTCACCCTGTTTTTATAATCAATGAATGCTAATGTCTTATTGCCAGAGGCACTTGGGTATTGTCATGGACTCTCTTATTTCTTCCTAGTTCTGCCCATTCCTTTTCCCATCAGTCAGCTCGTCCTAGTAATTCTGCCTCCTAAATACCTTCATTCCATTCCTTCTCTCCAGCTCCTACAATTATGCAAGTTTTTCTCTTGCCTAGATTGTTTATTCAAATTTTAATTATCTTCCTGTTTCTTGGATTCTTCCCCTTGGATCTGTTTTTCATAGATCATTTCATTGTAGCCAAATGATCTTTGAAAAATGCAAGTTTGATTCCATTACTGCCTTTCTTGTCTTTCAGTGGCTTCCCGTTGCCCTTAGAATGTTTTTAAATGACTCTACCATTGGGGCGCCTGGCTGGCTCAGTTGGAGGAGCATGCGACTCTTGATCTCAGAGTTGTGAATTTGAGCCCCACATTGGGTGTAGAGATGAAAAAAAATGACTTTACCACCTAGCCCACATCTTCCATATCATTTTTGATGTTCTTCTTAACCTCCCATGTGCCATTCATGCTGAATTTCACTCAGCTTCTCCAAGTTACATTGCTGTCTGTTACCCTGTGCTTTTGCCTATTAGACAGGTGTCCTCTATTCTTCCTACTTCCACCGTCCTCTCCCCAGCCACGCTGGCTAACTCCTACTCATACTTCAGTCTCTCCTTCTTTAGGGACATTATGCCTGATCCCTGGACTGAGTTAGAACTCTCTGCTATATGTTTCCATGCGCCTTGTAATTTTTGTATTATTCATCAAAATTATTAGATATCTATCTTCCCTGCTTGAGGGTGAAGGTAAGTTTCATAGCTTTGTTCCTCACCTTTTATTACAGTACCTAGCACAGTTCTGGCACTTAGATCTTTAATAAATATTCTATCCCTCATTGCCAGGTTCTTTTCCCCACCTCCCTCTATACTGAACAGCCTTACCACTGCTTCCACCAGCCCACTAAATTATATCCCTAGTCAGTCTACTTTTTGACTCTTAGGTCTCGCCTTATGTCTGCATTTTGCTTCTGCTATTAGCATTCTACTAATTTCTGAGGTCACCAAGTAGTAACCTTTCTTTTTTTCCTTGGTTCCCAGTATTTAAGTGTTATCTTTCTTTTGTTTTCAAAGTCTTCACTTGGGTTCCATGACAGTGGATTTCTTAGACTATCATGGCTTCAGTGGTCACTTCTGTATAATGGCCAAATATGTATTTCAGCCTTAACTTTTTCTACCACTGTTTAATTTTGCATTTCTAGCTGCCTGCTCTAACATTTCCTTTAAAATATTGTACTGCCACTTAAATTCAGAATGGCTAAACCCAAATACCTTTTACAGGTATATCTTTAGGGCATAAATAGAAAATACTCTGGATTGTTGTTGTTATTAATTGAAGTTAATTTACATGTAACAAAATGCTTGGTTCCTAAGGATATGATTCCATCAATTTTGACAAATGCATAATAACCCATATCCATCAGGAAGCAACATTTCTATTAACTAGAAAGTTTGCTCATTCTTCCCAGTAAGTACATCATATTGTAGGAATCCTAGAGTTATGTCCTTCCCCCCTCTTACCTAGCTTCTTTCATTCAGCATAAGCTTTTGACATTCATCCATTTAGTTGCATGTACCTGTAGCTTGTTCTTTAATCGCTGAGTAATATTTTATCCATAGTCTATCGTTTTCCTGTCCGTGGACAGCCAAGTTGTTTAGGAAACGCCAAATAGTCTTCTAAAGTGTGACGCCATTTTACATTCTCACCAGCAATACATGAGAGTTCTGCTTGCTCCACATGTTCTTTAACTTCGTGTTGTCAGGCGTTTTAGTCATCCTGGTGGGTAGAGTTTGTCTTGTTTTCAAGTTTTGTGTATATTTGTTTTTGTTCATCTTCTCCGATAGAATGTAAGCTTCTCTAGGGTAGAATCTGTCTGTGTATCTGTATATTTTCTACTGCATGCATCCTATGATCTTGCCCATAGTAACTGCTCAGGAATGTTTATTGATTAGATGTTTTGCAAGTGTGCTTCAAGATGAACCCATGACTAAGGAAAAGATTAAGTTTATTGAATGGAAATGTACATTCTCTAATATGTCTGAACCATTTCTATTGTATTTCAGGTCAGTTTACGTTGCGAGACATGTATGAACAATTTCAAAATATCATGAAAATGGGCCCCTTCAGTCAGATCTTGGTTAGTTATCCTAAAAAGTTTTTTTTTCCTACCTTCTTCTTTCATTAATTTTTTAAAGAATAGATGCATTCGCTTTCATTATTTTTGCTATTTGGGTAAAAAAAACATTTTAAAAACTTAGTGTCAAAATTAAAGCCAGTAGTTACATGTGAACATTCTGAACAATTTAATCTCAAGCTGTTTTTGATTTTATGTTTAAATATATTTGTTTTAGGGGATGATCCCTGGTTTTGGAACAGACTTTATGAGCAAAGGAAATGAACAGGAGTCAATGGCAAGGCTAAAGAAATTAATGACGATAATGGATAGTATGAATGATCAAGGTAAGATGGCCAATTACTTGATTTAGAGGACAATGTTCTCAATATTTGCAAGTGGATAGTTTCACTGTGTTCTTGTGGACAAGATGGGGAAAAATTTAGACTGGAAGAATATTGTTAGGTAGGTTTGTAGCTGTTTGAAAGCTTTTACTCAAAGGGTTATGACTATTGGATTGACTTCATCATAGAGAGAAATGTCTAGTACAGTGTTTCTGCAGACACTCTCCAGTGTTCTCCAAAGAATACTCGTTCTTCATGATGATGATAGAAATAACTTGAAAGGAGAGTTCTGTAGTCAGATAAATTTGGGGGAATTCTGGGTTAAAAAAACTATTCAGTTTATTTATTGTAAGTCTCCTCAGAACTCTCATATGCTAACGTGAGTTGGGAATCTGTAAGAGAGATCATTTAAACAATGTTTACAAACTTACTTTGCACTGAAACTCTCAGGTTTCAGTCTTTTTTTTTTTTTTAGGGAGAGAGAGCGGGTGCATGCACAAGTTGGGGAGGGGTGATCAGAAGAGGGAAAATACACCCTCAATAAAATCCTTTCCTGTATCTCCAGTCTTTTCTTACCTACTGATTTTTTTCCCCATCAGCATATAAACATTCTTAAGTTCACGTTTTCTGGGCTATACTTCTCCGTCCTGCTTTTTTGCTCTTCTTTTCTCTTTTCAGTCAAACTTTTTGAAAGAACAGTTTGTATTTTTCTCAAACTATTGAAATCTGACTTCTGTCCCCACCGCTACGGAAATAGATCATACAAAGATTTCCGGTAACCTGGGTTGCTCCAGTGGATCCTTTTCAGTCTTTTTCTTGACCTTTACAACACTGGCTGTTGTTAATCACCTTTTTTTCTTGGGTTCTATTATACCATCTCCCCACTTCTACCCTTACCTTTCTTGTGAACTCAGTCATTTTTCCAGCCTGCCCCTAAGATGACTGTATATTACAGGTTCTGTCCTCAGCCAGTTTCTTCTCATTCTGCTTATTTTCTTTGAATAATTCATCCACATGTGTGCTTTCTCTGCTGCTTGACCGATTATTTTTTGTAGCCTCTACCTCTTTTCCGAGCTCTAGGCTTTTATAGTAACCCAAATAAGATTGCGTCTTTCTCATCTCTGTATCTTCAACACCACAAAAAGTTTTGTATGTAGAATTAAGAATTGCAGCCATATCTAGAGTATTTACTCTGTCCTGAGCACTTTACATATATCAATCCATCTAATCATCACAGTAACTCGCAAAGGACAGTTCTGGGGTTAAAATCCATTATTATCTAGCTTTTGCAGATTAGGAAACAGAGACGTAAGAAAGTTGAGTAACTTGTCCAAGGGTGCTAGCTACCGAGTGGAGAGACTGGGGGTCTGGCTCAAGAGTGTACACTCTGGATCACCTCCTCTCTAGATGCTCAGCTAAATGGTGGACATGTTTGAAAGTTTTCTGAGGCACGGATCCAAAATGTAGTTTTCTCCCTTGGTGAGTGACGCTTCCATCCGTCTGATAGATATCTATCTACTCGGTCACCCAAGCTAGAAAGTGGGGTCAAGCTAGATTTATATTCTTGCTCATTTCTGTTTAGTGGTTCTGTTGATTATGGAGATGAAGGTTTTGAAATGCCTAACTTTTCTCCTCTTAATTCTGTAAGTTTTATGTCAGGTAAGCTCTTTTTTTGGGTACGGTACACATTTAGGATTGTTAGGTCTTCTTGGTGAATTGACCTTTTTGTCATTATGTGTGTAATGTCCTCCTTTGTCCCTTGTCTGTTTTGTCTAATATTATTATAGCTTTCTTTTAATCAGTTGTTTGCATTGTTTATCTTTTTCTATCTTTTTACTTTTAATCTGCCTGTATCATTATATTCGAAGTGAGTTTTATGTCAATAGCATGTAATTGGGTTATTTTTTTTCTATTAATACATTCTCATATACTCTCTTTTAACCGATATATTATTGATCTATTGGAACTTGGTTCTGCCATTTTATTTTTGTTCTATTTGTTCCCTGTGATTTTTGTTCTTCTGATTTTTCTTTTCTACTTTCCTGTGAGTTACTTGAATGTTGTTTAGTATTCTAATTATTATAGAATAATTATTGTTATTTATATTATTATTTACAGGTTATTTAGTACCTATAGTTTTTCTGAGTATATTTTAAAAAATAATTTTCTTAATGGTTGCTTTAGGTATTACAATATGCATACATATTGAATTTCGTGGTATTACAAGATGCATATACATTTAACTTATCACGGTCTACTTCTATTAGTATTTTACCACTTCTAGTAGAATATAGGAACCTTAACATTACCTTAGGTTTAGTGAGTTCCACTTTCTAAATAGTTCTCATATCTTCCCTCTTCTCTTTGTCTCTGAGTCCCCTACATTACTTCATACACTCATCATTTCTTACCTAGATTGTTACATAGTAGCTTCTTACCGTTTCCCTTTCAATTTTTTCACTTCTCTTTCCAATTTGTCTTCCTTACTGCCACAAGAATGGTCTTTCTAAACATAAAAAATTCTGGGATCAGGGATGCCTGGGTGGCTCATTTGGTTGAGTGTCGACTCTTGGTTTCAGCTCAGATCGTGATCTCTCAGGGTCGTGAGATTGAGCCCCACATCAGACTCTGTGCTGGGTGTGGAGCCTGCTTGAGATTCCCTCTCTCCCTCTCACCCTCTGCCCCTCCCCCTGCTCGAGAGCTCGTGCACGCTCTGTCTCTCTCTCAAATAAATAAATAAAATCTTTTTTTTTTTTTTTTAAGATTTTATTTATTTGACAGAGCGAGAGAGCACAAGCAGGGGGAGCAGCAGAGGGAGAGGGAGAAGCAGGGCTCCCTGCTGAACAGGGAGCCTGACATGGAGCTCGATCCCAGGACCCTGGGATCATGACCTGAGCCGAAGGCAGACCCTTAACCATGTGAGCCACCCAGGCGCCCCAATAAATAAAATCCTTAAAAAAATAATTCTGGGGTCCAACTCTTTCACTGGCTCCTTAGTGTTGTCATAATGAATTCCAGACTCCTAAGCCTGGCATACAAATTCTGTTCTAGTCTTGTCCTTATCTACTTTTGCAACTTCTTAAGTCTCAGCTCTTATCCAAGCTTGGTTTCTTCTACACAAAACTATTTTTATTCTAGAAATCCATGTTCTGCTTCCTAGAATGTCCCTTGCTTCTTTCTCTTGTTTACTTAACTCATATTTGTCCTTTAGGACTAATCAGTTAAAGAGGAACCATTCGCATGGAGCCTTTTCTGACCTCCTTTCTTCTTTAAATTATGTCCCCTTCTGGCATTTGTTTTAATTCTGTCAGACTGCTTACCATGATGTGCTGTTATGAGCTTGTCTTCTTTCTCTTCACTCCACTTTAAGTCTTAGAATACATATTTTCTAAATATTTTATAGTGAAGATGTGGCTTAAAAGCTGCATTTATGAAATGGATTTAGATTTTAATGACTGTGAATTTATTATGAGATGTGCTCCTTATTTGTATTGGATTGGATTTCAGTTCACTTCTGGACAATATGCTTAGAGGGTGTAGACAAATTGGAAAATATTAGGAAATCAGGATAATGGGAGTTATTAGGGGCACCTGGGTGGCTTAGTCGGTTTAGTGTCTGCCTTCGGCTCAGGTCATGATCTCAGGGTTCTGGGATCGAGCTCTGCGTTGGACTCCTTGCTTGGTGGGAGCCTGCTTCTTCCTCGCCCTCTGTTGCTCCCCCTTGCTTCCGCTTGCTCTCTCTCTCTCTGTCAAATAAATAAAAATAAAATCCTTAAAAAAAAAATAAATGGAACCATGTTATAAGAGGAACAGTCAAAAAGAATTGGATATTTGTAACCTAGAGAAGATTCACCAGAGACTTGGTAGCTCTCAAATATTTGAAAGCCTTATTTTTTGTGCATGGCAAGGAGACATGTGTGCAAATAGGAGGAGGTGCCAGGCAAATTTATTTTATTTTAATAGGTGAAAGATTTTCCATAATTATAGGTATGATAGAATGGCATAGATTACTATATTTTAGATAGTGAGTCATCTGGGGATATTCAGACTGAGGCTAGATAACCGTTTATTGGGGGATGTTGTAGAGAAAATGCTGACGTAATAGAAATTTTGACTAAAGTCCATTGCATTCCTGAGATTGTATGCAGCTAAAGCCAGAAGAAATGCACCTCATATCCTAAGAGTTATAAAAACACTGGAGGGAATTAACTCATTCTTTATGTCACAGAAAAGATTAAAATACTAGTAGTAATTATATACAAAATATTACCTTTATTCCATTGATGATAGAACCTGTCTACTTCTGTTGCTTAGAGGCCTAAGTTTATGATTTAAATGTTAATAGTTATTTAGAGCTAAAGCGAGCACTTTTCTTTTTTGAAATATACCTTGTAGTGTAAGCTCTGAGGAGCACCTGGATATGAGATATGGAAAAGGTGGACGTGGGTTTTAAAGGTTTTCAGAATGTTCTATTTTACTTAAACTGTGGGGTGAGTACATGTGTATTCATTTCATTGTTTTTATAGCTTACAAATATTAAAGATGTTCTTTTGAGTTTATTTCATGTTTAATTTTTAAAAATCAGATGTGAACATGGCAGGTGATAATAACATTTGTTAAATCAGGTGGTGGTTTCACCATTTTATTTTTGTGTGTGTAAGGTATTTGTACATAACTGTTTTGATAATGAATGTTAATTGTATGTTAATGAAAGTAATTAATCCTTGTCTACAGAGCTTGACAGTACTGATGGTGCCAAGGTTTTTAGTAAGCAACCGGGAAGAATCCAAAGAGTAGCAAGAGGATCAGGTGTGTCAACAAGAGATGTTCAAGAACTTTTGACACAATATACCAAATTTGCACAGATGGTAAAAAAGATGGGAGGTATCAAAGGACTTTTCAAAGGTAAGAAAAGTCACAGACTCCTCATTACTTAACATAGTGAAAGTAAAGAAAGAAGTTGAAAAACTAAAATTAAAGCCAGGGACTACTGCCAGTATTGGAGAACATATTGCTGAATTTCATGTTATAGTCAAGTACTTCTTGAATGTGATCTGTTATTTTATCTGTTTTTAGATTCAAAGTAGTAAACACTAATTAAAAACAAACTTAATGACTTTATTTTTATGAAGATGCAATACAGATTAAAGAAAATTTAGATAGAATAAGAAAGTATATGAAAAAAAATTGAAACACCCATTACCTTTTCTCCCCAGAGAATCCTACGGGTCCTATTGCAAGTAGGACTGTAACTAGTGCTTTGATAGAGCTAGCGCTTTCTTCTGGAACATCATGACTATTTTTCTTTATTGTCTACCATTCTTCAAAATACAGCATTTAAGCACTGAATACTCTCCCAGTGACGCTTGTCTTTGTTTTGTGCAGTGGCTGTTCGGGCTGGCGCGTCTGCTTCTGTGGCGGTATCAGTTGTTGCGTCAGTTCCTGCGCAGTCCTCTGGGAAGCCAGGGGTTTTGTCTGTTTTGATCAGATACATAGTAGACGCTGAATGAATTTTGTAATAATTCAGTATTTCCAATTTAATGATCAGATGTTTCTTTCAGTAGGTGTTTTTTAGATGACTACTCAAGTTTAATCTCTTCATAGATTTATTAGCTTGGATTTCCTTCGTGAATCACCCCTTACATTCCTTGTTCATTTGTCTCATTTCTCCCTGCTGTTGCTTTGTAGTAACTCTTTAAAATCCTTGGTTTATGTCTGCAAATATTTTACCCAGTTTTCATTTGCCTTTTATTTTTATTTGTATTTTTTAGTGAATAAAAGCTTTCATTTTTAATGTAGCCAAGCCTATTTATCATTTTCTTTGATTTCTTTATGCTCAGAAAAGCCTTCCCCGTGCTGACACCACAGTACCCACCTACATTTTTTACTTGTTTTGATTTTATTTTTTAGGTTTTTAACTTTTTATCCCATCTGAAATTTATTTTGCTGTGTATTGTGTAAGGTGAAAAGATAAGTTTACTTTTCTAATTGTCCTAGCCCTCTCTTAAAAATTTTTTTTCTGTATTATAAACATTATTTAAGTGAATTTATTATTTCAAAATGCACTGATTAGATAATCTCCAAAGATGAAGCAATACCACTGAATAGGTTTCTAAAAAGGATGATTATTTATATAATTTTTTATCCCCTTTTGTCTTTGGCACTTTTCTTATTTTCTTTGCTTGTTATATGCTGTTTTCTTTTGTTAAGATTTAATTAATTAATTAATTAATTTGTGAGAGCATGGGAGCACGCCAGCACATGAGTGGGGGAGGAGCAGAGGGAGAGGGAGAGAGAGAATCTCAAGCAGACTCCCTGCTGAGTGCAGAGCCTGATGTGGGGCTCGATCTCATGACCCTGAAATCATGACCTGAGCTGAAATCAAGAGTCCCCCGCTTAACCAGCCGAGCCACCCAGGCAACACTGTGCTATATTCTTTTTTGTGACAGGGAGAAAAGTTAGACAAACATGTTTAAGATTGATTATAATTCCTCATATCACATGCTGTTTCAGATAGTGATTATTAAACACATGTCAGTTTAACATCTTTCCCAAATAACCCTATTTTTTTTAAAGATTTATTTATTTATTTTAGGGAGAGAAAGAGAGCACAAGTGGGAGGGGCAGAGGGAGAGGAAGAGAGAATCTCAAGCAGACTCCGCGCTGAGCTGGGAACCCAACACAGGGCTCGATCTCACGACCTTGAGATCATGACCTGAGCTGAAACCAGATTGGACATTTAACCAACTGTGCCACCCAGGCACTGCTTTTTTTTTCTTTTTTAAGGATTTATTTATTTATTTATTTTAGAGAGAGAGCTGACTGTTCTTCATAGAACTACTGTAGATCCATTTATCTAAGCACTGATTACTCAGTAAAGGCACAATCAAGATGAAATGGGCAGTGGATGTGGTACACATTCTTGTCACACAAAGCTCTTCATATTTTTTTAGAAGTTTTAAGTCCTCAGAAACAAACACTTGTGACAATTTACCAACGGACACAGAATTCACATCTTACACAGATGTATTAATCATGACAAATTTTTCACAGATTTTATGTTTTATAAAAATGGATCTTTTATTCATATTTCTTAATTCATATAATTTATTCAGATTAGCCAGCTTTGATGTTCATTCTCATAATGCTTTTGAGAAGTACCAGAGTTAATGTTCCTTTGGAATAATTTTGCCTGAAGCAACTGTACTTACTCGTTGTTGCATCGATGATCTGTTTTGCCTCCTGTCTCTTGAGACCACAGCGGCTTTTCTCTGAAGGATGTTCTGTTCTGCCTCTCAGGGTGCATCTCTTTTCTGGGCTTCCTTTTTTACTGTGGAGTTTCAGTTGAGTGTGTGGAAATTCATTGGTAAATGGAGTTGCACTATTTGTCTTTCCATTCTCTGAAGCTTTTCATTATTTTTAATGATTTCTTAGATATATGCAAATCTTCGTGTTCTCTCAGTCTTATTCTTTCATGTTAATTTACGAGCAACCCAGGCTCTTTCCCTTATGAACCCATATCTATAAAGTCAGGTTTTTGCTCAGCATTCTCTCATATGACTTTTAAACAATTGTTGTTATAGCTTACTGTTAGTCACTGGATACAGTTTTGTATTAACAAAAATCATAGCCCTTAAAAAATCCCTTAAATGTCCTTTAAAAAAGAATTTCATTTGTCCTTTCTCAAAAATATGTATGTAATTGAGATAAAGATTAGAAGGGAATATGAACAAATGAAATAATGTGTTAGGGTGGTAAGGTTATGGGTGATTTTTAAAAATTTTACACGATTCATTAAACTTTCTATGATACCTTGATTATATTACATTCTACATTGACTCAAAACCTTTTTTTTTTTAGGTGGTGACATGTCTAAGAATGTGAGCCAGTCGCAGATGGCAAAACTGAATCAACAAATGGCCAAAATGATGGATCCAAGAGTTCTTCATCACATGGGTAAATACAAAGTTGTTGCCAGTATATCATACACAGTTTAATTTCTAAAGGTAGAGTTTTAATAAGCCTTCTGTTGTGATATTATGAACATCTGTTCAAAAAATGTATGATTTAAGGGAAATGGCCATCTGAATTCAGAGTTGAATGGTTGCAATAGTGCTGTATAATTGAGGTTTTATTCACTCTTGTGCTGCCATCTGTGTGATTTTTGAGCAAGATACTTTATCATCTTCTGTTAATGTTTGTTCCAGTGACCTTTTGCCCTGGTTTGGAATCTGGGTATTTTCAATGATGAGACTTTGAAATTATATAAGGATTTGGAAACCCAGTTAACGCTTTTGCTATGTGACCTCTGAAGAGTTCCTTAAACTTTCTGAACCTCACTTTCCTCTTTCGTAAAATCGCAGAAATATCTTATCAGGAAATTGTGAAAATTAAGTGAGCTAATATATATGAAAGCATTTAGCTGAGCTCTGGGCATATAGATGTTTAATAAATGGTTAATTCTTTTCTTCCTGTAAGTCCTATGAAAAAACTCCTCCACTCCCCAGAATTGGTTACTATTTGCAACAAGACTCTTTTGGACTTTCCAGAAAAATTCTTTTGTTTAGGTTTACTGACTGCCTGCTGTGTGACAGGTACTGTTCTAAGATCTTTTCATATATTATTTATTCCTTCTAACTTGATGAGGTAGGTTATTTTTTTCTTTTTTATAGATGAGGATACTGGTGATAATACAGATTTGTAATTGGTATGTTTTTCAAGGCTGATGACCAAATTGTAGTCAAATCCCAGTAAATTTGTTAGAAGTTAAAGTACTTATTTGGCAAAAGTAATACATGTTTCAAGTTCCACTTAATAATTACCTGATTTTACTCTATTTCTACTCTAGGTGGGATGGCAGGACTTCAGTCAATGATGAGGCAGTTTCAACAGGGTGCTGCTGGCAATATGAAAGGCATGATGGGATTCAATAATATGTAAAGAAGATGCCTTAATATAAACTGACTCAGTTGATACATTATTTGCCGAGACCTCAGAGTTTCCCTCCTTTTTGCAAACAGGAAAAAAGAGTATTTTTCTTGCCTGTCTTGCCATTTTTCTTTCTCTTCTCATCTTTTTTCCCTCTCCTTTTCTTCTTCTTTCCTTCCTACTTCCCTCCCTCCCTTTGATATAAGGGAGGAATATATAGTTTTTGTGGAAATCATTATATTTTTGCTTTAGATTTTCTGCTGTTAGTTTTCACCATCATAATACTTCTTAAGTTAAACAAATCATGATGTAAAATTTAGTACTTAAAAGTTTTTAATTGTCTCAAAGACCAAGCATTACATTTGTAAACAGTCCTGGTCAGTAGTTACATGATGTCTCAATAAAAGTGCTGTAAAATAAACTTCAAACTCGTTATAAATTAAGGGGTTGTTAACTTCCTTTATGATTTAAATTTATCAGTGAATCACATTAAAAGGCAGACAGAAAAACCAATGGTTATATGTCACTTAAAACTAGTCCTATAGGGGCTCCTGGATGGCTCAGTTGGCTAAGCTTCTGACTCTTAATCTCTGGCCTTGATCTCAGGGTCATGAGTTCAAGCCCTGGGTTGGGCTCCATGCTAGGTGTGGCGCCTACTTAAAACAAAACTAGTTCCACAAGTATACCTTTAATCGGAAATATGGTAGAATAACTGAACCATTAGTATTAGGAATTTTTGTTTAACTTAGAACAATTACGGTAATTTTGCCATAGAAAATCTCAGGCCTGCCATTTAAATTGAAATTGCGAATTTAGTTTATAATACAGTGTTTTGTGTATAGCCTCCATTTTTTTATGTCATATATTTGAAGCCTTAATGGCAATATTTGGTTTGTTTGAAAAGCCAATTTTGTTGTTTCTTACATACCAAAAAAATCTGCTTGATGAAACTGATGTACTTTGGTGATAGTTAAGTATAGACTTCCTAATGGGAAAATAATTGCATATATTAGGTTGTCATGATTACATATTAAAAATAATGAGACAATGACAAGGTTGATTTGGTTGTTTGTTACTTTGGATTGCTACACAGTTCATTTAGAAAAGTGGCTTTTAAATAAGTTATGGAATTAATTAAAAATACTGGAATAATTAATACTTATTGATTATTGACATCATGAAGACTATAGATATGGTGTAGTGGTGTATTTTGAGCTGTAATTAGTTAATGTTTAGCAAAGGATTGATTTGTAGTAGTAGAAGAGAGTGAAATAAATAGCTAGTTTCTATAGTATTAATTTTTTATACCTCAGGTATTTTAAAAAGATCTTATAGGCCAAAGTATCTCTAAAAAGTAATGACAAAAGGAATGCAACAGATTTTCTTGTTTACTTGGGCAAGGATTTTATATCCCCCTAAATTATTTTTACCAGCCAAAAATTAGCATATCCCTATAGAACGTTGTATACCCTGTATAAATGATGTATCTTGTGTACTGCAGTGTCATCATAAGGTCCAGCTATAGACATTTGCCAATGAGAAAATATTGTTTCCCAAATTAGTTGCTAGTTAAATTGATGCATACCATCTTTACTGGGCAAGCGTTTTTGTGATTTCTGTCTTCTGGGGTACCACTTTTCACTTTGACCAAAGAAGGAATGAGACACTTGGCCAAACTTGATGGTTCAGTCATTGTTTTTAAAGTATTTTTGTGTCTGGTGCAAATTATATTTTTCAGAAGCAAAAATTACAGTGGCCTAGGACACCAGAACTCCTAGTTCAGCTTCCATATCTCTTTTCTCTAAGATGAGGGAATTGGAGATGCACTCTAAAATTCTGACTGCATTAATTTCTTAATCTGACATCTTTAGTTACAAAAGCTGTTCTTTCATCCTAACAGTTTTTGTCAAAGTACTGATGTTTAACAGCATAAATCAAATAATTTGATTTCCTTTTATTTTTCACTATTGTTAAAATTGGTTGCTAAGTTTTTGATACCTGTTATAGTCCCAGCTTAGATCACTAGCTAGATCTAATATTGTGTAACATTGGATTCTTCCTGAATTTTATTATAATGTTAATTATGTACCAACATAAAATTAGCTATAATTCCTAAGCTTTCAATGCTTATATAATTATAAAACAAAAACTCAGAAATTAATTTCAACAAACTATAGTGTCAACAAAGGGCAAATTAATGGGCAATTTGATGTGGTGGATATCAGCCTTCTTCTGGAAGTATATTTGCTGGCATATAAGATGTAAGGTAAGTATACACAATGCATTGCAATTTTATGGAGTAATTTTTTGGAAAATATTAAATACTTTTTATATGTAGTAAAAATGACTTCAAAGTGTATTGCATAATCATTACTTTGTTAAAATAAATACAGTATATTTTAATGAGAAGAGTTCCTAGGTCTGATACGCAGTAATGTACTAATCTAGAATAGAAGTATAGTGCCCCATAGCTAAAAAGAAATGTGATACTGTCAATAAATACTTATATACAGAAGGCAATGAAAGCAGGAAATTTGCTAGAACTAAAGTCTCATCATGCATCTTAGTTTGGTAAAACTAATACAATATTAATATCTTATTTCAGTGAATGTAGAGGACTTAAAAAGTAAGCCATAATATAAAAATAAAATTGAATTTCTTTTACATATAGCTTTAGTACACACAAATATTTCAGTAAAAAATGGAACAAAGCATTTAAGATAAATGCAAAGGAATTTTAACTTGATGCTTGTATACGTGGTAAAATCAAGTATTTTACAGTTTGTGTGAGACAAGTAACCAAGGAATTTGGGTAAAACTGTCAGCGAGAGTCATGGCTAAACAACAACGAAATGTATGTAAGTTTTGATCTTCCTTAAAATCTAGAAATAATTATTAATAGAGTCAAATAAGTTATATCCAAAACCAGAAATCCATTATCACAGCTCAAATCTAGATGATGTTCATTGCTTGCATTCACTGGATTTGAAATGGAGTTGTCATCTTCAAGATTTTGTTCTAAAATCCAATTACCATATTCTCAACATTAAGCTATTGCATTAAAGTCAAACCTAGTATCTTCTTTGCTTTTGAGTCACAAATTACAGGAATGATGGATTTATATCTCATATGTGGGGGGGGGTAATTTAAATTTAGCTTCTAGATATTCGTGTAGTCTGTGGGTTGTTATTTTTGTTAAGTAGTTACTGATGTGATATGAAATTTTGCTATGATTTTTATTTTCCCACACTTTGCAGTTATGGGTAGGTAAGTATTTGTGCTCAGTGTTGAGTGGTTTGCTAACCCAAGAATCTAGGCCCCTGTCTCTACTGACCTCTTATCTGTGATATGGGTATATTGAGTATGAGGTAATTTTCAGATACTTTTAAAGTGAAAATACACCTTGTAAGCTGGTGATTATGGCACATTTCCTTCGATCATATTCATGTAGTGCCACACAAGTTCCTTTGAGTTTGGCATGCCTGTGCTACTGTTTGCAGTTTTCTCATTACTCTTCTCTATCCATTGTTTTCAAAAACATTTATCTTTTAGCTTTGCTCGGCTTACAGGGTTCTCTCTCAGCCTAAAACAATGCATTTCTTGGTAGTGGTTGGATCTAAATGGCAAAATACCCAAGTAATTACACAGCACTACCCCTGTAACAGGGATAATTCAGATAAGCCTGATGCTAAGAAAATCTCCTCCCTGAGACCTGAGACTCCCCTGACACTGGGACATAAAGGCTTTACCTTCTCATGGAAAGCGGAAGGGAGTAATATCCTGTGACTATGGTATATTTTTAAGCAACACATGCTCAAGTTTTGAGAGCCTCTTTACGAGAATGGTTGCTTGTCTGCATCAAGTAGGGATGTTGGCCTGTCTGCATAGTTTAGGATCCATGCTTGCTTGCTTTTTATGATTTTATAATTGAGTAAGAGAAATTTCTTCCTCAGTGACCCAAAAGAGGTAAGAGTTGTTACTGGATGTATTCATGGGCCCATAATTTTTGACTTTGGGAAATCAATTAAGGGGGTCAGAATTTCATTTCTGGCAGAAATGGTTCAAGAAATACCTGTCAAATTTCTTGACACTCCATAGGAAATACAGAAAGTGTAAATCCTTCAGTTGTGTCTTGATTTTCTGCAGTTTCCTTCTTACTGTGTTAAACAATGGATGATCTTGCCCTGAGATAAATGACATCTTTTTTTTTTCCAGTTTTCTTGAAAAATAATTGACATACATCACTGTATAAGTTTAAGGTTATAGCATGGTGGCTTGATTTACATATATTGTGAAATGATTACCATAATAGGTTCAGCTAACACCCATCTTCTCATGTAGATACAATATAAAGAAGAAAAGAAAAAAGGAAAAAAGTTTCTCTTTGTGATGAGAATTTAGGATTTACTCCCTTAAGTTTTCTATATATCATATATCAGTGTTAGTCATTGGGTACGTTACATGGAAAGGCATCCTTAATTGTGGCAATCCTTATTATAGCTTTATAATTGTTTCTTAGATTATTGTCAGAAGACTCCTATGGTTCTACAGACTTCAGATTAATATATTTAGCTTTCAACACTGAGATTGCTGTGTTTAGGCATAGTGTACAAAGTAACTAATATTTTATGACTAATGCCATAAAAAAAATTCTGCTAGTTGAATATCAATAGTCCATTCCCATGACAAAAAATCTGACCAAATTCCAATTAAAAGAAATGTACTCACATGGCATCAAATAAAACATGTTCACTTGGTATTTTCATTTGTTTCTTAAATATAGGGCTTTAAAGCTTACAAACGGCTGTCTCTCATAATAGACTTCAAAAAATATACACACTTTGATAATTTGCATCCAGATCTTTTCAAATATCACATTCACCTTTGGTGTAGGAATTTTCTGCCCCTAATAGCGCATTTTCTGACAGTTTCATTCCCAGAGGAGCAGAGTGTCTAAGAGCATAGGCTCTGGAATCAGACTTCCTGCGTTTGAATCCTTGCTCTGCTGCTTACCAGCTGTGCCCATGAGCAAATTTCTTAATCTGTCTGAGCCATTGTCTCATCTGTAGAATGCTGGTAACTATAACAGCACCTCTATTATAGAGCTGTTGTGAAGAAGAGATAATACGAGGAAAGTCCTTAGCACAGTACCTGTCATTGGGCTCCATAAGTGGAGCCAGTACTGTTATTTAACAATTTCTTTATGCTTAAAATCAACCTGAAGTGCATTTTCAGTTTTACCATATGTATCATTGACAATGATCCCTTATTTGAGGGATGGGGTAACCTGAAAAACATTTTCTATTAAAATAGATATGTAGCTTAAAAAAAGAGATAAAATAGGTATGTAGCTTTGTGAGAATTGTAAGAAAAATCTTGTTTTTTATTTGATGGACATTCCTGGTTATTGAATTTTAGTCAGCTTTGTTTTCCCAGCTTTTCAGAGGAATAGGTAGATCTAAATTTACCTTTTTACATCTATAAGTACCATTAAGTGATAAATTTAGGCCACAATTATATTTTCAAGTAGATAAATTATATTAATACCTGGATGTATTTTTGTCATAGTGATAGAATACAACTTATACTACAAGGTGAATGAAGGACAGATTTGCCATATTGCTTTGTTTGCCCACTTTTAGTTGAGTTTTGACAGTCTGGAGATAATGACAAAAATATAAATGCCCAAAATAAAACCATTAGAATTTCTATGCTTTTCTGTTGCTACCAGTCCTTCTTTGTAATAGACTGCTTTTCAACTGTTTGTGTTAAAAGTAACTCTTCTTAGGAAATACTTACAATTCATGGTGGGATATGACTTGCATCTTGAATATTCAGTTAGCTAACAAAAATACTTGTGAGCTATGAAAACAAGTTCTGCTTCAGCAGTGAAAATTGTAATTTGATGTTTGTCAATTTGCAAAATAAAATCATGCACTTTAAACACTCCATAAATTTTTAATAATATTGCTGATGTCAATAAGAGGAAAGGGATTTTGAATACAAGTAATGTAGAACTGTTCTTGTTTATGAAAGCCGAATCATAAGATCTTTAACAATTGGCTCTTTATTTTCCTTTTCAATATATTGCAGAATTTATTTTTGCTGTTTTGGACTGTCTCAACCCTTGCTAGGGCCACCAGGCAGCATCAGATCATATTACTAAAACTTGTTTACATTAGCAACAAGCTAACTTAATTTTATTAGCAGAATAAGGATTATGAATTTCCAACCAATTATTAAAATGTCGATGGTTTTCAAATAATCAACTTTTGTCTTTAAGGTTTTTGGTTTGTTTTTTGGGTTATAGTTATATGCAGGATAGAAAGTGTACAAAAATATTAAGCAGAGAATAAGGAAAAATAATTTTTGCACAAGAGAGAAAGTAATATTTAAGGCTGCAGGGGTGTTGGACCTGTTGATGCCATGTAGAATACCATGTACCAGGCCATAACTTCGGGGAGTATTTCTGAATTTTGGCATAAAAATGGAATTTAAAGTTTCATACAAAGCTCCGTGTGGCCAAAATAATGTACTTTTCACCTCCACAATTCATAATAACTTGTGTGAAAACTTTCATACTGAAACTACATACAGTAAAAGAACATGTACCTGGAAATGCTCCAAGTAGTTTAAGTAATGCTGTAATCTCTGCAATCATGACTTTAATTTGGTTGAACACTGGGGAAAGTCCGGCATGCCCCCTTACACACACACACACACACACACACACACACACACACACGGGCGCCCGCGCCCCTAAAACGTAGATAATAAAATATTCCTCATATTGGTCAAAATGGAGCCTTGATGCTGCCCTTCGCTCTCCTTCAGATCTTACTTTTTTCTACAGTCATACTTAAGCATTTCAGTGAAGTGTAAACAAAATTAACCTTTGAAGCTCTTATTTCAAGGGTATTTTTGGCTAGACTGTCATCCGTGTTAGGAATGGACTATGCAGCAGAGCCTTACATCTTAAAATATAAATGTTTTCACAAGCCTTTGAAGCACACTACGAGGCTGTTTCATTTTGTAAGTGCAGAAACCAAGGTCTGGGAGAGTGACTGCCGAAACGCAGCTGGTAGCTGGCTGCGCCCAGATCCCGAAGCCAAGCTCCAGGTGCAGGTACGAGGCATGACGTCACCGGCGGTGCCAGGCGGCGGCTCCGAGAGCTGCGGACGTGGGCTGGGCCGGAAGCGGTGCTGCAGGCGGCTCGCCGCGCTCCGCCCCACGCGAGCGGGTCTTTGCGCCTCCCAGGCCGCGGTCCTCGGAGCCGGAGTTGGGGGCGAGGCGCCAGTCGGCCCCGCCCCTCAGGCCGGTCCCACCCGTCAGCGCAGCCCCACTCCTCCTGCCGTGGCGCGGCTGGGCGCGGCGCGAGGTGGGCGCTGCGGGTGAGTCCCGCTTGGTGACGGCCGGCTCGGTCCGTGCCTGGGTGGGGAGGCGGAGGAGGGAAATGGGCTATCGGCCATTACGTTCTCTCTTGCTAGCGCCAGCAGCCCTGTGGCGGCGACGACGATGGACCCGGAGCCCGCGAGCCGTGCGGAAGGAGGAGAAGCAGTTGCAGCCTCGGGAGCTGCGGCCGCCGCGACGTTCAGGGAATCGCCTCCGCAGGTAAGTGGGGCCGCCGGGAGAGGCGGCGGCGCGGAGGCTGGGGCTAGGAGAACCCATCTTCCTCTCTGCCTCGTCTGCCGGCTGCCCTCTTGGCCTGCCTGGCCTTCCTCCGAGCAGGCCGGCCGCCGGAGATGCGTTTCGGGGTTCCTTCTCACGGTAGCCCCACCTCTGCCCAAAGACACCGGCTTGGGGGAAGGGGCGGACGCCTCCCCCCCGCCGGGCGTCCCTCACCAACCCCTCCGCTGGCCGCACCGCAGACTCTGGGGCTTTGGGCGGTGCTGTTCCAGCTTTGGGTCTTGGAGCGAGAGAAGGAGGGCGTGTCCCCTAAAGGCTGTCCCTTAGAGTAACTGGAAACCAGGTGACGGCGGCTTCAGACACTTGCAGCCGCTCCGTGTGTAAGCGCCTGACTTAGCTTGTGCCCTTTGGTTAGCTAATAGCAACTATGTGCTGAGCGTTTACAGGCTTTATTTCACTTAATCCTGATAACTTCTGCATGATGTGGGCGTTATCCCCATTTCACCCGGGAGGTTAACTAAGGCTCGGAGCTGCCCAACAGAAACATAATGGGAGCCACATTGTAAATTGTACTAGAAAATTCTAGTAGCCATATTAAAAAAATAAAATTTTTAATTTTTATTGCATATTATTAATATTTTATTTAATCTAACAAAAAAACCTCAATATGCAATTAATGTGAAAGTTAACAATGAGATATTTTACGTTCTCTTTTTGGTACAAGTCTTAGAAATCCTACGTGTGTGTTACACCTACTGCACATCTCAGTTTGAACTATCCTCATTTTAAGGGAGCATTAACCACATGTGGCTAGTGGTTACTGTGTTGGACAGTATAAGGTTAGTTAGGTAAGGGTTGGAGGTTTGTTTTGTTTTGGGTTTGGTAGTCTAAAGTAATAGTTTAGACTATTTGGCCAAGTAAAACTAATGAAGAAATTGCTTTAACTGAAACCAGCTCAGGAGTATACATTTTGGGCCATTAAAAACCTGATTTGCTCTTAACGTAGAAATCTTTCCACCTTGAGTGAAAATGAAGCTTTTTTAGTAGCTTCGTTTTTGAGACTAACTACCAAAATGTTAGTAAGACATTCCCCCAAACGACAGATTCCTAAGGGAATAGCGCCTGAATGTGAGTATAGCTCTTCTAGTATAAGATGTAGTTTGCGTGAATAAAAACTTTTCCACATACTTGTTATTATATGGAATTTCTTGTTTTTCTCCTACTTAAGGAGGAAAGTAACCAGCAAGAAGGAATTCAGTGGCAACACTAATTGATTAGAGAGCCACTTTTCATTTTCAGTTGAGATCTGTTGCTGACAGGTACACCTGAACTGGACTTTTAAGTCCACGGTGCTGGGTGTATTTTCCGTTTGATTTTTCTTCTGTCCTACAGTTGTTTTCACCACTGCTTCAATCTTTGAATCGCTCTAATAGCAAAGTAAGCATACCTGTTTTGATTTACCAGCTAAGTATTGTTTGAAGAGAGGTTCTTCCTTTTGGTCTAGTGATATTATGTTATTTTCATATTCTTGGTTGAAAAAATAATAGATCTCTAAACAGTAAAGGAGGCTGTTGAACAGAAAGTAGGAAGTCATAGGAATGAATACTCCTATGGCCAGTATCTCACATTCACCAAAAGTAAGTTTTTGTTGTAATCATTCTGGGATTTCCTATGCATATATAATCTCTTCTTTTGTGTTAAACACGAATGGGTTCATACTATACACACTTTTTTCTAACTTTCCCTTTTTGCTCTCATTCACATTCCTGAAGCAGAAACATCTCTGGGAACCCCAGATCTATGCTTTTGAGTACCATAAGAGAAAAGAGGCCAGTGAGGTGGGGACTTGGATGGAAGGAGAGCCTGCTGTCTTTCATCAGTTTGTCAGAACTGAGAAATTCCAAGTGCAGTGTAGGGAAAGGAGTAAGAAATAGGAGCTTGGCTCTGTGTTTAGAATTTCACCTCAAACCAGGCCATTCAGTACCTGTTGTGACATTTTATCAGGCAAGTTCTCTGGCTAAACTTTTAACCAAAATCTGAGCCTCCATATTATTAGAGGAGTTAAAATTTCGGTACTACTCATTCATTTATGTGGCACCTCTGCTACCAAGAACTTAGGATGTACTAGGAACTGTAGACCACAGGATAGAGCAGGGATGGATACACACTGTGCCTACCCCTTTGTTGCTAGCTACCTAGTTGGGGAAGGTGATACAGAATAAAATCCACGATGTGTAGTACATGTTTTAAGAAGTTCTAGGTGCTATGAAAGTTTATAAAAAGAAGATTGCCACTAAAATCAGGCCCTGGGGAACTAGATAAACAGATTTACAGTCTGGTGGTTAACCATAAAATTTGATAAAATGTGAATTGATAATGCATCTGTTAATTTCCTGGTGTTAGAAAACCTCTTTTTTCAGCTCTTTGGATGAGGAATTTGTTAAAATGGATTTTGTAATATTGACAGTGAAATTTTTCTTACTAAGAGGTTTATTGCTTATCTGTAAAAAAATTTGCAAAATTCAGAGAATAACTTTGACTTATAATTGTTGGAAATTTTTCACCAAATTAATTTTCTGATTGGTTTTATCCATCAGTGCCTCCCTTCTCTGCTCCCCCATTTTTATTCCCTAAGTAGAGGTCAGAATCACATGCTATCGATTGTCTTTCACGGATTTTTTACTTGCCAGTCTGGTTCCTTAAGATGAGGTGTTGACAGAACTATAGCCTATGGGCCAGATCCCACCAGCCACCTGTTTATATAAAGTTTTATTGAGCACAGCTATACTTCTTTATTATGTATTGTCCATGGCTGTTCACAGAGTTCAGTAGTTGTGACAGAAGCTGTATGGCCTGCGAAGCTTAGAATATTTACCATCTGGCCTTTCTTTTTTTCTTTTTAAGAAAAAGTTTGCTTACTCCCATTTAAGAAGATAAACCTAAAACTTGGGTTTTACTGTATCAAAAATTAATATTAAATTTTTAGAAGGCCCTTAAATAAAAGTCTCCTTAATAAAAATCTTTATATGAAATGTTATTAGAGCAAATAAAATCCAATTTTAATTATATATTATGTATAGAGAATATTACTCAAAGTTTTGTTTAAACTTAACTAACTTTGGTAATCGGAATGAAAAATTTGAATCGTGTTTCAGCCTTCACCTTTGTAGACTTAAAAAAATCTTTTGGAAAGAATATAGCCAAGAGTCAAAGTTAATGGAGTTAGTAGCTCAGCTTATACTAATTGTTATGATCCAGCCAGAATGTTTTGATTTATTAAAGTTGTCTAGGGAAGGTAAAGTAGTTGAGCCAATGAGAGACAGCCCTTCTCCTTTGCCTTTGTCTAAGAAAGGAAAAATTGAGCCAATGAGAAATTGCTAGAGCAGGCCTTGAGAAGCTACTTCTGCCCTAATGGGTGTGGAACAGGTCATGGTGACGTACGCTGCAAGGTCTCAGCTCTAGTCCCTGACTTGAACTGTTGCTTTGGCATTAGATCCATCCAGATAGTGTGACGACCGGAAATCTAACCCATCTTCTCTGACTTTCCCTTGCTTGTAAAGGGATCCACAGACCTGAGTAATGGTTCAGAAGGAAATGCTGATGTCAGAACAACCATAAACCAATCTTATTTCAAGGGGAAAAACGAGATTGGGTAGGAATGGCTTACCATGTCTAAGGACCAGGTGAACTTGGTGGACCTTTTTTTTTTCTTTAATTTTTTTTTTTTAAAGATTTTATTTATTTATTCGACAGAGATAGAGACAGCCAGCGAGAGAGGGAACACAAGCAGGGGGAGTGGGAGAGGAAGAAGCAGGCTCATAGCGGAGGAGCCTGACGTGGGGCTCGATCCCATAACACCAGGATCACGCCCTGAGCCGAAGGCAGACGCTTAACCGCTGTGCCACCCAGCACCCCTTTTTTTCTTTAATTTTAAAGATTTTATTTATTTATTTATTTGTCAGAGAGATGGCGGTGGGGGGGCGGGAGCAGAAGCTAGCGGGGTGGGCAGGCAAAGGGAGAAGCAGGCTCCTCACTGAGCAGGGAGCCCGATATGGGACTCCATCCCAGAACCCATGACCTGAGCCAAAGGCAGATGTTTAACCGACTGAGCCACTCAGGTGGACTGAGTCTACCCCTCGGTGGACCGTCTGTTGTCCATTTTGTTTGTGGACATTATAAATGGGCTGGTCTTCCTTTATTAAGGGCTGGGATTTGTTTGAACTCTCAAGACAGGCTAGGGAGAATTGTGGCTTTTGTTTTTTCAGGTTAATCCATAGCTAGCCCATGCTGTCAAGGTTTTCATGATTTCAGTTCACTATATAGCAGCTCTAGTTGCTGTCAGTGATGTCTTCATGTGTCGTGGAGCAATGCGTGTGTTTTTCAGGTTGGATATACCTGGATTCAAATCTTGGCTAATGACTAAACTTACCTTTGGGAAGTGAAGAAAAGAGAGCCATATATATTTTCCAAGAAGGTACTTAGAGGATTAAGAGGAATAATACAAAAATGAAGTTACTCATATTTGCATAACTGGGCAATTCTAGTCTACTATTTTTATCAGTATAATCCCATCTCTGCACCTGCAGTTCAAAGAACTTTCTTATTGGTTGAACAACATTCATGGGTGTCAATTGTTTGGTCATATCCACAAGTGTAAGAATCCTTGTGGATTCTTTGTGGAGGACAAAATTTTGTGGAGGACAAAATTTTGTGGAGGACAAAAGTTTTGGTCATATCCACAAGTGTAAGAATCCTTGTGGATTCTTTGTGGAGGACAAAATTTTTGAATTCTGGACCACCCTAGGCAATCCCACCAACGTGGACTCCTAATCATGGCCGTCCTGTAGTCCTGTATCATTTTGTTTGGTTTCATTTTAAAATTATATCAGTAATACATGAACGTATTCTCATCACGAAACAAACAACAACAAAATACAAAAAAGAATAACAGGCCCCCTTGACCACTCCCTTACCTGTACCTCCGCCCCTGTCTCGGTACCTATCCCTAGGAGTAAGCACTTGCCGGGTTTTTCTTCACAATTATACTACACCTTTTTGAGGTATTCTAGTAAGGAGATGAAATAAAGGCTTTCTTCGGAGTTAAAACTTGAGGCAAGATGACAGTGAAAAAGCTCTTTGTCCTCTCCTACAATATGCATTTACTCTGAGTTGGGAACATGGGTATATATTTGAGCTAAAATTAGTATTTCCCTAGGAATGAAATTTGAATGTAATTAGAATTCCATAGACTATTGTACTAAAATTTGTAAAAATCTTTTTGCCATCAGGAAAACTCTGTTGTCACCTATGTATTACTGACTAAGAAATCTGAAATTTAGAACACTTATGGCTTGTTTTCCAGATTTGATCTACAAATGAGTTTTATTTGGACGGCACAGTGCTTTACAACATTTTTTTCAGCTTAAATGTCTTCCTTGGGGATGCTTTCTCCACAGGGTCTACCCTTCCCTGTATAGGTTTACTCACTTCTGGTGCCGCTTGGCCTTAAAAGGCATTTTAATTTGGAACTCCTGTTTTGAGAAAAGGAGAGATGCAGAGTTAAGTTGAACGGGTTTTGTTTTGTCCACACATAGCTGAGCCCAAATCCAAAGATTGAGGAGAGTTCCCTGCCATGAACTGTTATTTTACGTCTCCAATATATGTATATGTGCGTCTGTATGATTTTCCTTTGCTATTACACATTAATCTGTAATTAGCATTATTATTTAAAATAATTGATGTCCAGAGTATCTTCACATATTTTATAGCATTGGAATTGCCATGTTTTGAAGTGCGGTGCTTGATTTCTTAGCTGTTGACTTCAAAAAAGTTTAATTGGTTAAATTCCATTTTTTACTCTCAGTAGTGAATATGTAGATGTTTGCTTTATTATTCATTAAACTCTACACTTATGTTATTGATACTCTTATGTGTGTATGGCGTCTTATTTTTTAAAAACCATTTACGGATTGGTTTATGTTTCTTCCCTAAAATAAAGCAACCAAGAATCTTTTTGCCTTATGGAAGAAAATTAAACTCACTCGAAACTCATTATCTTAACTTATTGTCATTAGATGAATAGTGAAAGAGGCTTTGAAAATGTAGAACTGGGAGTCATAGGAAAGAAGAAGAAAGTCCCAAGGAGAGTCATCCACTTTGTTAGTGGTGAAACAATGGAAGAATACAGCACAGACGAAGATGAAGTTGACGGCCCGGAGAAGAAAGATGTTTTGCCTACTGTTGATCCGGTAGGTTTGATGCTTTTGTCAGGAGTTCTTTATGAGACGCACACGCTGCCCGCTGCGCCAGGAAGGCACTGTCAGTAGTTTTTTAAATTGATTTGTTTCCCCTTAAACACTGAATGGAAGGGGTCTTTTGAGGTTTAGATCAACCGTATTTTGATTATAAAAGTATGCGTATGATTTTGGTAGAAAGTAGTATTTTTACAAATACGGGGGGAAATATTTCTGCCTTTCAGTAGTCTGAAATAGTTTGAGTGTCGGAATTCTTTGTCAGCGTGGCTAGGTTTCTTTAAGATTTATCTTACTAGAGTGCTTAAATTCCAGTCCCTTTGAATTAAGGACTATGCTGCCGGAGTAGTTTCCACCTAAAACTCCGGATTTGTCAGTTCTTTTTTACATTATTGCCTCGAGTTTTGATTGGAAGATAGGAGTGCACGGTTCTTACCTTTATGTGCTTCATCAGCTAAATTTAAGGATTTCTAAGTTATAGATGATGTGACTATAAAATTATAGGACAAGCTGTACATTCCTAAAAAGGAATGTTGTCCTTCTCAGTGATCTTTTGAGAGTTTAGTTGATCAATATTTACTGACTTTCTAGTGGGTACTGTTTTAGGCACTGGTGGTACAGCGTGGGCAACATCAGTTTTTGCTCTTGTGTGCCAGTGGGCAGACAGGCAATAAAGACATACTATAATTATCAGGCTGTAAAGTGCTATGAAGAAAATAAACCAGGGTAGCAGGATAGAGAATTATTAATTTGTGTTTGATTTAAAAAATGTTATTACTAGTATTTCATCAGATTTGGCTCTTGATAGATTTTGGTTATTAAAAAAAATACTAGATCCCGAGTGTCTACTATAGAATATATTCAAAGGACCACGCGATATACTCTGGTGGCATTTCCAGATGCATGCAGAATATTACAGAGGTGTTTCATGCCCTGGGAGAAATGTTGGAATAAGTATTTTCCTTTTAAATTACTTTGAAGGGTTTAATTCTTATTTGTCTGTATACATTTGTATCTGTATGTTTTTAAAAGTCATTGTCTCAATTGTTGCTCTCCACTGCGTAGAAAGTGATAATAAAAGCATTGCATAATGGGGCATCTGAGTGGCTTAGTCAATTGGGCATCTGACTCTTGGTTCCGGCTTAGGTCATGCTCTCTGGGTTGTGGGATCGAGCCCCACATGGGGCTCCATGCTTAGTGGGGAGTCTGCTTGTCCCTCTCTTTTTGTTCTTCCCACGCTCACATGTACTCTCTCGCTCTCTCTCAAATAAATAATAAATAAATAAAATCTTAAAAAATAAAAGAATTGCATAGAAAAAAATGCATCCTAACTACTTGCCTAAGATTTACTCTCTTTTTTAAACAAGCTTTATTGAGATACAGTTCACATAGCATACAATTCACAGATTGAAAGTTACAGTAATATGGCTTTTAGTGTATTCATAGATGTGCACAACCGTTACCACAGTTAGTTTTAGTACATTTGCACCACCTCAAAAAGAAACTCAGTACCCTTCAGTTATCGTTCCTTATCCTTCATCTCCCCAACTCCTGATAATCACAGTCTACTTTCTGTCCATAGATTTCCCTATTACGGCCATTTCATAGAATGAAATCATATAACAAGTGATCTTTTATAATTGGCTTCTTTGATTTAGCATGTTTTCAAGGTTCGTCCATGTTATAGCATGTGTCAGAATTTCATTCCTTTTTTTGAGATACCACATTTGTCAGGACATGGACATTTGGGTTATCTTCACCTTTTGGCTACTATGAATAATGCTGCTGTGAACATTTGGATACAGGTTTTAATTTCTCTTGGCTATGTACCTATGAGTGGAATTGCCAGGTCATATGCTAACTATATTTAATCATTTGAGGAACTGCTTTGTTCTTTATTCTGTTGATCATGGTGACATTGGTTGTTATTTGGCGCAAAACTAGCCTTATATTCCTGGATAAAACCCACCTGATCGTGATATATAATTCTTTATATATGTTGCTGGATTTCGTTTGCTAGTAAGTATTGGGAATTTTTGCACCCATATTCATGAAAATACAGGTCTGTAATTTTCTTGTGATGTCTTTGTCTGGTTTTGGGTCCAGAGTAATACTGGCCTCATAAAATGAGTTGGGAACTGTTCCTTCTTCTTCTGTTTTTTTTTTGTTGTTGTTGTTTGGTTTTTTGGGGAGAGTTGTGAAGAATTGGTATTAATTCTTATTTAAATGTTTGGTAGACCGCACCTGTGAGGCTGTCTAGGCTTTTTGTCGTGTATAGTTTTTTGATTCTTAAGTTGTCTTATTTCTAAGTCCATTTTGGTAGATTTGTTTATTTCATTTCAGTCATCAAATTTGTTGTCATGCAGTTGTTCGTAGTATTCCTTTATAGTCCTTTTTATTTTTTTCATTTCTGATTCTAGTTATTTGGGTCTTCCTTCTTTTTTCTTGGTTAGTTTAGTTTAGCAAAAGTTTTGTCAATTTTGTTGATCTTTTCCAAGAACCAGCTTTTGGTTTCACTGATTTTCTCTCTTGATTTTTCTCCATTTCATTAGTTTTCACACTAGTCTTTATTATTTCCTTCCTTCTGCTTGTTTTAGGTCTAGTGTGCTCTATTTTTTCCAATGTCTTGAGGTGGAAGATTAGGTTATCTTTCTTCTTTATTAACTAGCTATGAACTTCCCTTTAAGAACTGTTTAGTAACGTCTCATAAATTTTGTATGTTACACCTTCATTTTCATTCATCTCACAGTATTTTCTCTTTGGCCTATTGGTTATTTAAGAGCATGTTATTTACTTCCCATATATTTGTTAAGTTTTCGCATTATATTTTCTATTCTTGATTTCTTTTTCTTTTTTTAAGTAGGTTCCATACCCAGTGTGGAGCCCAATGTGGGGCTTGAACTCATAACCCTGAGATCAAGACGTGAGCTGAGTTGGACACTTAACTGACTGAGCCACCCAGATGCCTGGTGTTGTTGATTTCTAATTTCACCCCATGTGGTTGGAGAATATACTTGTATTATTTTTCTCCTTTTAAATCTATTGAAGTTTGTTTTATGACCTAGCATGTGGTCTGTCTTGGAGAATGTTCTGTTTGTACTTGAGAAGAATATAGATTCTGTTGTTATTAGGTCATGTGTTCTATAGATGTCTGTTAGGTCTGGTTGGTTCATAGTGTTTTCAAGTCTTCTATTACCTTATTGATCTGCCTAGTTGTCCTAGTCATTATTGAAAATGGGGTATCAAAGTCTCCAGCTGTTGTAGTTGAGTGGTCTGTTTCCTTCATTTCTGTCAGTTTTCTGTTGAGCCCCTTCTACTGAATTTTTCGTTTCAGTTATTGTACTTTTCAACTCCAGAATTTCCATCTGGTTCTTGTTAATACTTTTTAAAAAGATTTATTTATTTATTTTAGGGAGAGAGTGAGAGCACGAGCCTGGGGGTAGGGGGAGAGGGAGACTGAGAGTGAGAGACTCCCCGCTGAGCGTGGAGCCCTACAACATGGGCCTTGATCTCAGGAACCTGAGCCGAAATCAAGAGTCAGATGCTTAACTGATGAGCCACCCAGGTGACCCTCTCGTTAATAATTTTTCTCTCTTTATTGATATTCTCTATTCAATGCAACATTGTTATACCTTCCTTTATTTCTTTAATTATGGTTTCTTTAGTTCTTTGAACATACTTACAAAGGTTACTTTGACGTTTTTTCTGTTGAATCCAACATCTAGTGGGTAGATTCTATTGCCTGCTTTTCTTCCTGTGTATAGCCCCTACTTCTGTTCTTTGTATGTCTCTTAATTTTTTGTACATTTTAGACAATATATTGCAACAACTCTGGGTACTGCCCTCGCCTTCTTCCTCTCCCCCATCCACCGTTTGTTATTTGCTTGTTTTTTGTTTAGTGACTGCTGGATTATTTTAGTGAAGTCTGTGTCCTCCCCACCTTCTGTTCTCTGCTACAAGCTAGCTAGCCTTTAGTTTAGCCTGCATCTTCATAGAATCTGAGAACTTCCTCTGAATTACCTCTCATCACAGTCTTCACTGCTTTTGAGAGTACCCTTTGGGCTTGGCATTTCCAGCTCTGTTGCAAGTGAAGTCAGTTCACTTGGGAAGAAATTCATTTGGGAGCTGTTTTATGGCTTACTTTTCCTCCTGGGCAAAATCTCTTAGCCAGAGCTCTGAAGTTGGGGGTAGGGACAGTGTTGCATTCCTGAGTGATAGCCCTACTTTAGGAGCCGAGTGCTTGGTGGAGGTGGGGAGCAGTAGTCTTAGATCTTTTTGGCTTTTTTCACTGCCCCAGTATTCTCAGTGGCACCATGCCCATGGTAGAGCCTCCATTCCATAAATGGGAGATGACAGAAGAAGGGAGGCACCACCTGTCAACTGCACTCACCTGATACTTAGTCTCAGTAATAGGTGGCTTGGGGCAGGATCAGAAATGTTGATTTTGATGTCTGTCATGCAGTATTTGTCTTTCTGTGACAGGCTTATTTTATTAGCATAATGTCCTCAAGGTTCATCTATGTTGTTGTATACGGAAGGATTCCCTTCTTTTTTTAAGGCTGAATTTTCCATTATATGTATTACCACATTTTCTTTATCCATTCATTCATCAGTGGACATTTAGGTTGTTTCTACATCTTGGCTATTATGAATAATGCTACAGTGAATTGGGAGTGGAAATATCTCTTTGAGGTCCTGATTTCAGTCCTTTGGGTAAATACCAGTATTGTAAATGGGGAAAACAGCAGGATAGAGAAAGTACAACAATGTTGTAAAAACATACATGCTCAGGAAAAGACTGGGAAAATATACTAAAATGTTAGTGATAATTATCTACAGGTGGTGGAAAAGTGGGTGACAGATTTTCTTTATACTTTGCTCCATTTTCTAAGTGTTCTACAAAAAATAAGCATTACTTTTGTAATCTAAAAGTAAGTTGTTTAAAAACAAAAAAGATAGCAAGTCTGAATAGTTTTTATTAAGGAAGAGATGGATACTCAATTATTCAGGAAAAGATCAATACTTAAATTTTTGGAGAAAAAATGAATCAGCTTGAGTTTGAGCCATAAACTGGAAGTCTTGAACACCAAGGTCTAGTCCGTTTCTCTTATTACTGGTGGGGGGCGGGTGGTGGTGGTGATGCTGGCAGTGGTGGCAAGGTTTCGGTCAGTGTAAGCTCTTGAGTCATCTGTCCTTTTGGTTCAGTAAGAACAGTGTCTACACCAAGAGCCCCGTACATTCATTCTCTGTAATTGTGTGTGATAATGATAGCCATTAGTCAGGGATCCTTATCTAGTTCCTCAGGTCTGGAGCAGGTTTGACTCTATGGTAGTCACTGCATGGATATTAGCAATTGTTCTCTCTAGAAACAACCCCAAGAGAATTGGTTCACTGAGAAATATGCTTTCCTTCAAAAGCCTGCTTAATCCTTTTCTAAGTAGTTTCTTTGGCCCTGTCATTATCACGTATTATAGAAACTGGTTCCATTCCCTATAGTACTGCACTGTCCCATTTGCTGTAAATACTATAAGGTAAACACTAAGATGAGAGCATCTTAAACAGTCCCTAAAATAACCCTTATCCCCACATAAGAGAGATGTATCCAGCTCTGAATGTAGAAGATATAGTAGATTTGACTGAGAGAGTCCTAAATATACAGTATCTTCTTAGTTGAATGTATTTATTTGCTTGGACACTCATACTCTTGTGTAAATAGAGATGAAAGAGCTAGTTCACTTGTGTGTCTTTTCAAGAATATCATCTCAGAAATCCGCATACCTGCTTTTCATGGGCAGACTGTTACGTGTTTCCCCTTTTCTCTTTAGCCCATCTACCCAGTCTAATAGATATTCTTGTGTTTGCTGTTTTAATACTTCATAATCATGAACATGTATCTTAGCTAAGAAGATTATGTACGATTTCATCGTTTTTCTCCTTCCTGGAAACAATATTAAAATAATAATACTATCGATAATAATTATTGTTATTTGATTGCTCTATGCTATACTTTCTTTGGGTAAACAGAAATATTAGTACAATGAAGCATGCTTAAATTACTGATTTCATCCACAGAAGCAAACTGTTGTCTGTGTGGCAAGCTTCACGGAAGTGTTCTATGGGAATGACAGCACCGAGATGACCAGTGGAGTTGTGTAGGGTAGATTGCCTTCTGCCATTGGTCCTGCTGTACTAAATAGAAACTGAGCTTGTCTTGGGTTATATGGTGTAGGCCCTTCTTAATCCTTAAAGAAACAAAAAACTCACCCTGCCACTTACTGGTCACTTATTTTCTCGTCATCGAACTTTGTTTGATGTGCTTTTACTTACCCTGCTTACTTTCTCTGAACCTTAATTTCCTTTCTGTACCATAAGTATGTTGTACTGTATGATTTCTTAAGGCCCCTTTCTGTTTACTATACTTTCTCTGATATTGTGCTTATGAACAATGAAGACAAAAAAGCAGCAAGACAGGAGATGAGGCTCTAGACCGTCAGTTCATAGATAATCACTATGACTTACCAACTCCACTTTAGTGGCTGCTGCTTTCTTTGCTTATTCCATGGGCTTAGGGTGGTGGTAGTTATATGGGTAAATATAAAATGTCTTTGTGGAATTCTGTCTATAAAACTTTTAAATTTTTAATTGGATTGTAGCCTGTAGTACTATCTGTAGAATGTTCTATGTGCCAACCAAATATTTGATTACTTCATTTTGGCCTAAATATACAGAATGGGTTTAGGTATGAATGTTGCTAACCTGACTTCTCATTGCAGACAAAACTCACCTGGGGCCCCTACTTATGGTTTTACATGCTTCGAGCTGCCACATCAACCCTTTCAGGTATTACTTTCCTGTGTGAATATTGTATAACTACTATAATATGCTCCAAGAACAAGAACTTTACCAAATGGGGTGTTGCAAAAGTGAAAGAGAAACAATGGGGAGTTAATCACTCTGTTCTCAGCAGCTACTTAGCATTGGAAGATGTTAATCTAACTTGTACTTCACTTTAAAACATTCTTCAACTTCAGATTATCGGGGTTTTTTTTAGAGAACTGAAGAATGGCTTTATTAATTTATATTAATTTTTATGTTTTTGAACTTCTCTGTTAGCAACTATTTTGGTATTTTTTATATGGTTTCCTACTGATACTGTTCTTATTCTGTTTGTTTATTCTACAGCCTGTAGTTTTATAATATTTTATATTTTAATTTCATTAATTTTCATATCTTAAGTTAAGCTATAACTAAGTCCTGTTTGAAGGAAATGAATTATCAACTTATGAGTTAGTCATGCTAACTTTAAGTATAGGTTTTAAATTATAAAGCGTTCCTCTGTTTCCAATTTTAACTCCCTGCTAGCTTCTATCATTTTCTGCTTTTTATTAGAGGTAATTTTGAATGGTAATTCATTCAAGAAATATTTACTGAGCACTCAATATTACTAGACAGTGTGGTGTAAGGAAAAGAGCATGAGCTTTACATTCAGACCTAGATTACATTTTGGATCTGGTTTGCCAGCCTCTCTGAGTCTAATCTTTCACAGTGCCTGGCATGTGGCAGGCACTCAATGAATGTATAGTACAAGCCATTCCTCCCCCACAGCCTAATGATGTCCCAACCTTCTAGGGGTATATGTTTTTCTGGAAAAAAATAGACATGTAATAGATAATTATAATACATGGTAATACATGTATAATTGGAGGTATGAGCAGAGTGTTGTTGGGAACCCTGAAGGAGCCACTAGTGCCTCTTGAGGAAATCAAGGAAGATACACAGAAGAGATGTAGCGAGTGTTCATAATTTCCCTGAAGGCAGGGACTTGTATTCTTACAGTGTCTTGAATGTTGAAGGTGCTCAAGAAATGTTTATGGAATTGTATAAGCCATTTAGCTTTTGTGTTTTTTGTTTGTTGCCATTTAACTTTTGTATTTTTAGTATGTGATTTTCTTGGAGAGAAGATTGCATCTGTTTTGGGCATCAGCACCCCAAAATACCAATATGCCATTGATGAGTATTACCGGATGAAGAAGGAGGTGTGTCTCCTTTTTACATTTTTTGATTCAGTTTGGTTTACTGTGGACTTGTGGGCTGTGTAATGAGCATACGGATCCTCTCTAGCCGCCCAAAAGAGTGCTCCCTTAGGGGAGGCATTTCAGTCTAGAGTTACTAATTTATCAAGTTAGGTATTTTTAGTTTATATATTTATTTTTTAACACTGAAATTTCCCTAGGATCTTTTGTGTGAGACTAAGCTAGATTTCATTGTGCTAGGTGTTATGTGAGGTGCCTTATATAGGTTATCTTATTTAATCTTCATACGTCTCTCTTTGGATTATTAGTCCAGTTTTCAGATGAGGAAATAAGACAGTCTATGTACTTAGAATACGTATACTGGATGTAGGAGAAGGGGAGGCTTTGATGCACAGAAAATTACAAGTGCTAGAAATGTGTAAGTGCCAAGTGTTAAGGCACAAAGACACGAGGCAATTTTGTCTGCAGATGTAGTGAGGTTCTAGGGTCGGGGTGAAGTGAGTTTGGCCTTAAGGAATGAGAAAAGTTTAGCTTTTAAGAGCATAGGCTGAAGAACCGAACGGTCCAAATTCAAATTCTGATTCTGCCACTTCTAACTTTGTAACCCTTGGGCAAGATACTTAACCTCTGTAAGCCTGTTTCTCCATCTTTATAAATGAGGAAAAGTGTGGCATCCATGTTCAGGGTTGCTCTAAGGATTAAATGAGTTGATATATAAAATGCTTAGAATACCACCCAGTGTATATTAGTGAGCATGAAATAAATATTAGAATCTTTTATTATTCCTCAAGCAAATGGGGAGGGGGAATTCAGCTAAAGCTAGAATGTAGAGGTATGAGGATAAGTTGTGTATTTTGGAGAAGTGGCAGGAATGGTACTTTGTCACTGGAGCAGAGTGCAACCGGGGAGTGGCTGGACATGAATCTGGAGAAGGCAGCTGACTTTAGATTTGTTACATGGTTTCAAAAATGTTTTTATGAACGAATGAGTGTTTTTAACACTTCCAGCCTTGTTTAGAGCCTCATTACCTCATCTGGACTATTGTAATAGATTCCTTAATGTCTCTCTTGTTTTCTCTTGAGCAAGCTCTAAATTTAATCTTCTTGACAGGTTACCTACTCTGTACTAACTACCCTTAACTGCGTTGACCGATACAATTGCTACTTGCTCCATGAATTTAGTAGTTCTGGAACTAGAAATTACCTGTATACTAGCTGCTTAGGGGAACATTAGCCATGTTATACCATTTAGTGAATAGACCACCCTATTCCACTGAATAGGCTGATACCCAATGATTGAAGTGATACAGTATTTAGCTATTTTTTATTTAGAATTAATCTGAAAAGATATGGTCTTTGTCAAAGTTAATTCAGGACCCATCTAAGCAGTGCTGTGCCATGCTTTAAAAATAATTTCCCTTTCCTTAAAATGTCATATGATAGTTTCCATTTCAGTTTGGGAACAGGGGACAAGTAGGTATGTCTTGTCTTAATTAGACCAAACCAAACTGGACATGACACTAATGTTTTAGTTTAAAAAAAAAAAAAAGGCACAAACAGTTGAAAGTGGGGAACAAATGCTGTTCCTTTTGGGCATTTCTATTTCATCTATTCTTGATTATTTCCTCTTTTTAGGAAGAAGAAGAAGAAGAAGAAAACAGGATGCCTGAAGAAGCAGAAAGACAATACCAGCAGAATAAACTGCGGGCTGATTCCACTGTCCAGAGGGATCAACCAGAAACAGTGGTATCCAGTTCATTTGTGAATCTCAATTTTGAAATGGAGGGAGACTGTGAAGTAATTATGGAAAGCAAACAAAATCCAGTCTCTGTCCCACCGTAGAATGACTATCAAACTTCAAACTCTAGGGTTTTTATAATACCAGGAACTTTCACATTCTTTATTCAGTGGGACTTAATACAATTATTTATATTTTAAATTATTAAGTTATCTGGAAAGGGAAAAATATTTCTTCATTCTTAGGCTCTATCTAGCAAAAGCCAGATCTGAAATTTGATATTTGTACTATGCTTTTACTGTGTGTCACATTAGTGCTTTGGTTTTAAAATGTTCTTTGAAGAAATTGAGGACATTCTAGATCCCTAACTGCCAATTAAGCGTTAAATTATTGATCTCGTCTGTTGCTTGTGTTTGTAAGAAACAAATAGTTAAATTACTAACACTAATTGGAGCTGATCTTCCTAGTCTCAGATTAAAATGAGGATTCCCCCCCTAGATCTTCTCATGTTGTCTTAAATCCATATATCTAACCATTAATTTCATACTAAGGATGGTTCACTGAGTGTGTAATAAAAGGAGCAAGACAAAAGCACTTTGATTTTTCTTTCCTTGAGAATATTTTATGAAAAGGTGATTGCATTTATAACAACACCAGTTCTAAGATGGGTTTCCATTTTTTAATGCAGGTTAATCTTTACATTCTTTTTCGGCAGTTATTCAAATTAAAGAACTAGCTTTGAACATAATGACGTTAAAAACACTAGTTATGGGATGTATTTATTAATGTATTTGTATTCCAGTGGTAACATCTAGTGATTATCCACATGGCATCCTGGTTTTGTCACTCAGTGAACCCTGAGTGTTTCCTGTGGGCCAAGTAGTTGGAGGGAGGGGGTGGGGTGAGGGACAGATGAAGACTTGACCCTTCAGGGGCTTACTGTTGGTATAAGGTGCCACAGTAGCATAGTGGAGTCACCAGTCATTCTCTTCTTTGAACAACAGTAAAGTGGACACTTTACTTAACCCAGGTTTGGTCAGCTCTCTAGAGCCCACTGTGCTATTGGCCACGCTTATCAAAGTATAATATGAAACTAATTTTGAAAATATTCCTAAATATGTGCTCATAATCTTATGAGGTTATCTGTATGATTTTGATTTATAACTAATGTGGGTAAGGAAGAATGTGTGGAATATTTCAGAAATGCTGCTCTTAAAAGCCTATTTGCAGACTTAGAGCTTTCAGAGATTAATGGTTGTTCTAAACAGCATTAAGCTGTCAGTCATAAATATTTTTATATAAAATATGGCTTCAAAGAAACTCATAACATAGGTACAGTGGACCTGTTACAGAAATCTGTTATTAGTGAACGTGAACATCTGGCCACTAAGTTCTTCAACTGAAATTTGAGGGATATAGGAAAGATAATTTTTCACTTGGAATCTTCAGTTACACGGATCTGTAGTACGGTAGTTCATGCATGGTATGCGATGGGTTTTTTGGTCATGGCTGTAAACTCTTTAATTTAGTACTTAAAGGATTAATCTTCAGATCATGTAATTAATGTCACCATAAATTATAGTTTACCAGTAGCTCTAAAACATGCTAACCTGACCTCTCTTCCTTCTAATGTTTTTAACTTCATTTGAGATAGGACCTCCAACTCAGATATTAATTGGGTTATCCAGTGAAGGCATGCATATCTAATGATGATCTCAATCTTTTCTCCCTAGAGGCACTAGATCTGAAAGTTTACCTAGAAACTTTTCTCATTGTAGAAGGAAGATTATGAAAGTTTTGTTTCTTAAATTTTACTTTCTCTAATTGTCCAACAGTGGCCAGTTTGTAATGTTGATATAGTCATTCACTGTGCCTTAAATTTTTATACTTTATTTATGCAAACTATAAAATTTCCCAGAAATGAATTAAATGGTTTTGTCTTATTTTTAAGCCTCTTTTACTTTTCCTTCCTTTTCGACCCTTTTTATAATTACTATTCCCTCTGGATCATAGTTCATGATATTTTACCCTCTTCTAATCTTTCTTCTCATAAAAAAATGAAACAGAACAGTATAATTGAGAACCTTTACACTGAATTAACAAATTTTCTAACAAAAATCCTTAACAAAATGGAGTTGAGTTTTCTAAAATGTGACCCTGGTACCAGTTAATTAAAGCTAGACAGACTGTTTTATACCAGTGATTTTAATTAAAGTGAAATATTAACTTGAATAAAAACATCCTATAGAAAGAAACATCATCTCCAAACACTTCTAACCCAGAAATGAAATGGCTCTATTCTAATGAATGGGAAGTTTATGATCTGGGATACAGATAATGCTTTAGAAGAGTCAAGGTTAAATGAACACAGATAAACTGTCCCTCAAGTATTTGAATTCTTTATATCTAATGTCAGAACTATCCCGTGAAAACTTCCTTTATTTCTAAAGATTATACAGATTTAAAGTAGACTCCTACCTTTACCAAATCACACTTATACCATATTTGAGCTAAATGGAACAAGAATTTAATACCTCCTAAAACAATATCTGGTCCTATTGCCTCCAAACTACTGCAACCAGCATTCCAATAACCAAAACGTTTGCTGTGTTTTATAGGCATATAAAGTGTTTTATTTAGGCTGTTTCTAAGGATTGTGCTTGAAAGGTTTTGCGTGCAGCATTCAAGCTTATCTTAATGAACACAGTCTAGTCTTTGAGAGATCATGTATCGTCAAGGTCTGCAGAGTTTTCATTGTCATTTGCAACAAGAGCTTCTCTGTTCTCGTAAGTCCAGAAGCCATTCAGATCAATTAGAATGGTGGTGACCGTGTCTCCTTGATTACTGTTGATTAAATCCTGAAGAGAGATTTTCAAAGGATCCTTTGGTTTAACCATGTCAAAGATTTCATCCTGCGAGAGAGAAAAACACAATGAGATCTGGTATCTGATCCACTAAATTTGTATCAGACAATGATGTGAAATTCAAGGCTGGCACTTGAGCTTATGTAAAATTTTTTGTTCTAGTTTTTTCTTTTCTAGTTCACACACAGGCAACTCCTTTTCTGTATGTACAATCACAGAATTTTATTGGAAGATTCCTTAGGTATGTAATAGCTATCCCTCATCTTTTTTTTTTTTTTAAGATTTTATTTATTTGACAGAGAGAGGGAAAGCACAAGCAGGGGGGAGCAGCAGGCACAGGGAGAGGGAGAAGCAGGCTCCCTTCTGAGCAGGGAGCCCGATGTGGGACTTGATTTCAGGACCCTGAGTTCATGACCTGAGCCAAAGGCAGACGCTTAACCAACTGAGCCACCCAGGCGCCCCACTCTTCCTCATCTTAAAAGAGAAAGAAACTGAGGCTCAGAGTTTAATCTAATCCAAACTACATAGCTAATTACTGGCAAAATTAATACAGTATTCTTTGAATATGTGTTAAGTATCTTCAACTTTTCTATTGTCTTTTAATTGGTGGTAAAGTAAGGTCTTCCTTTAAGTGCAAACTCAGCTCCAACTAAAAACATAAATGCTTCCAAAGCCAAGATAGTGACAAAACTTCATTTCCAATATAGATGTCAACTTTTTATACTCTGGATCTAAGATGGGTGGTGGATGGGGGAGGTTCAGTTTTAAAGAATTAGTCATATTAAAGAATTAGTCATCCAGAATGACAATGAAATTGTGCTGAAATTTACTGGAATAGATGTAAATACTTCTATATTATGTGGTATACTGTATGAGTATTTAGAAGGAATTAGGTACATGTTTTCTAATCTTTTTGTACTCAGAGGCTCTAGTGGCATTTAAGGAGGCAAATTTTTAAAACATTAGAACAATTCAGGGCACCTGGGTGGCTCAGTCAGTTGGGCCTCTGACTCAATTTTGGCTCAGGTCATGATCTAGGGTTGTGAGCTCGAGCTCCCTGCTCAGTGCAGAGTCTGCTTGTCCTTCTCCCTCCCCCTGCTTGCGTGGTCAAGCTCTCTCTCTCTCTCTCTAAAAATAAACAAAATCTTTAAGGGCGCCTGGGTGGCTCAGTTGGTTAAGCATCTGCTTCCAGCTCAGGTCATGATCCCAGGGTTCTGGGATCAAGTCCTGCATCGGGCTCCCTGCTTCACAGAGAATCTGCTTCTCCCTCTGCCCCTCCTCCCACTCGTTCTCTCAATCTCTCTCTTGCTTCTCAAATACATAAATAAAATCTTTAAAAAAAAGTTTATATATATATATATATAATTCATATAAATGAAAGGTACGAGCTTTTAATCTTTTATGTTTATGAAACTTCCTTTTCTAGGTTAGTGGCAATTTAAAATTACTAGTTCTTAGGTTGCCTATTGGATAGTTTCAGATTTGTCTCATTTATATTAAACCAAAATAGTCCTTTACTTTAGCTTACACTTAATTAAAATTGGATGGGTTATTTCAGTCTGTAACCTGAACCTGAATCGTACTGGGTACCGTAGGTTCTTCACGGTTGGCGGAAGTCCGACTACTAAAATAAAGTATTAGCATGTGTTTCAAATAGTGGTCGTTTTCATATTGTAGGATTGATAGCTCCTTAATAATACAAAAGCAAGTAAGACCTTTGAAGTAGATTTAAAAAGTGCCCAAACCTAAATACAGTTGACCCCTGAACAACGGAGGTCTGAAATGCATGGGTCCACTTAGACGTGGATGTTTTTGATAAATACAGTATACTGTAAATGCATTTCCTTTTCTTATGGTTTTCTCAGTCACATTTTTAAGAATATAGTATATGAAACAACCACAAAATGACTATGTTATTGTTTATGTGAGGCTTCCAGTCAACAGTAGGCTCTGAGTAGTTAAGTGTTTGGGGGAGTCAAAAGTTCTACATGGATTTCAACTGCGTGGGGGAGGGACATTGCCCCTAACTCCTGTGTTGTTCAAGGGTCAACTGTAGTTACCAGGATAAAAATTCATTTTACACTGGAATAGGCTGCCAAAGGATGCAGGCTGTATTGATTCTCTTCATTTTCAATCAAAATGAATGAATGCTTCCAATGAAAGTACAGTCTGACAATGCTAAAATCATAAACCATACAAATCGTTAGTCCAAGTGTGGTCTCAGTTTCTAATGATTTAAATATTGCTCAGAATAAATAATAGCAAATACTTGATTCGATTCAGTACTTCATATTCATAAGTTTCTTTCATATAAAATTTCACATGATATAGGTGATTATCTGGTATTATGTGTATTATTTTTTAAAGATTTATTTATTTATCTTTGTGCGTGTGTGTGTGCGCGTGCGTGCGCATGAGCAGGGGAGGGGGGGCAAGGGGAAAAAGGGAGGAGAAGGAGACTCCCCACAAAGCCCGAAGTGGGCTCAATCCCAGGACCCTGAGATCATGACCTGAGCCAAATCCAAGAATTAGACCCTTAACTGACTGAGCCACCCAGGCGTCGCAAGTAGTATCACGTATATTAAAAGGTAAGGGGCGCCTGGCTCGCTCAGTCAGTAGAGCTTGTGGCTCCTGATCTCAGGGTCATGAGAGTTCAAAAGCCCCACACTGGGTGTAGAGCTTACTTAAAGAAAAGAAAAGAATAGGTAACCTTGACATCTTGAAATGAAACAGGATCTTGTCCATGGATTTTCATTAGTTCCTGTATGGCCTGTATGGGTAGGAATAAGTCTGTAAATAAAAAATAGACCACAGCCCCCTTCCTGTTCCATGGCCCCTTTTTAGTCCCACTTCCTTTCCTATCAGACCACAAGCTTTATCATTTCAACCACACTTGCCAGTGTTCTCAACTTCCTTGACCTTGCTTCACATCTAGTCAGCAAAATTTAAACAACGATCAGTGTAACCATCAACCTTTCTAGATCTATATCTTGCTATTGAGAATTCCAGAAAAAAGTATACGAGGCCACAGATTTTTGCTACTATATAGGAATGGTCTCCAGCCTCACATGGGCCTTTACATGGCCTAGCAGTTACTCTGTTATGCCTGATCCTTGCATTTTCCAGGAATGCTGTTCATACCTTCACCATTCTTTAAGACACCCAATCTGCCATCTCTGCCTCCCACCCTATACTTTGCTTTGTACTTGACAGAAAAAAAAAAAATGGAGGTAAGCCTCCCTCAAACTCTCTTTTATAACCTTTAAGAAACAAAACAAAACAAAACAAAACCACTAGCGGAAGAAACTACTGTGATCCAGGTGGACTAATAACTATTTTAGGTGAGAGACATTCACTAGAGAATGTGAAGCTTAAAAATCTTGGTAAATAGTCAAATAAATATGTTGCAGGTGCCTAGTCTGTATGTGGTGCCACCGGTATCAGCGTGTGCATAGGTTTCTCTTTGGAGTAGGTGAGAATCTGAGGATACTCACAGCCACTGGAGTAGGAGACCCGGAGATACGATCTAGAGTGCACCAGCTAGGCCGACCTTTATCACTGGGATATTCATGGACAAAGACTCTACGAACAGCTTAGGACTGCAGGACTCAGCACCAGTAAGTATTTACCTTAACCCATACAACCAAGCCTGAATACTTTGATAAAATAAATGCATGTATAAAATATTTTAAAAACAAAATTTAATATTCTAAGAGAATATACTGTAAAGAAGTCTTTATGAAAAAGGGTTGAGTGTTTAATTTCCAAAATTTGTTTGTTTTCCTAAAACTGAATTTTCATTTAATAGGTCTGCCTAAAGTGGGGCATCCCTATGATAAATTGGTATTATATTCTCAGATTAGCCACGGATTCAATTTTAAAAAAATGTATCCTAATACTGTGATTGTAATTTATACTAATATTTGTAGTCATTACTATCTAGGAAATCATTATGGAAGTTTTAGGGAATTTAACATGAAACTATGAATTTTAAATACTATGAAACTCAGAAACCAAATAGTTATTTTTAAAGTATCCCAGATTTTTAAATGGAAAAGGAAAAGCCTCTGGGAAAAAATGTTTTACGACAAAGATGGAAAATGTCATTTTTATTGCTTAAAAAAAGCCATTTCTTCCTATTGTTGTCTTAACCATATAAAAAAATCACACAGTCTTCTAAAAACTAGCTAAAGAAATAAGGTCACAGAGTGAAATACTACTGTACAAAACTGTTCCGCCAAATAGAAAAGTCTCCATTCAAATTTAGGAATGATTGGTCTTTAAAGGGCAGACATTCCTATTTTTACACCTTGTGCATCTGAATGCTTATCAGATAAGATACAATCAAATTTCCCTTCTCAGAACTCATCATGTTATTCTCTGAGACCACTGAAGGCACAAAATAAGCACTTCAGCAAATCTTTTTTCATACTGAAATGCAGCATATAATAATTTAAAAATTATTAAAGTTAATAATTTTTATTTTTTACAGCACAGTATTTAAAAGAATCTACTACTATCAAAGTCTGCAAAACTTCTACCTTTTCTAACTGTTTAATTGAAGCTTCTGAAGGATTTTACACACTAGTTTTTGATCACCAAAACACAGAATTTCTCATGCATGTCTGTATCTCAGTGGCTAGTATAACCCGACACATATTTATACACTTTGATGTTCTACAACTGATCAAATCAGCTTTGATTTAGTCTATTTATATTTTTTAAAAACAGAAGAAACTAAAAGCAGACTTGATTTTCTTGTTAGTAAATTGGGGCATCTGGGTGGTTCAGTCAGTTAATTAAGTGTCCGACTCTTGACTTCAGCTCAGGTTTCAATCTCAGGGTTGTGAGTTCAAGCCCCATGTTGGGCTCCATGCTGGGCATGGAGCTACTTAAACAAATATTAATAACAAAATCTGTTAGTAAACCTCTTTGTTATATTTAAACATCACAAGTTAGATAAAATTGTTACTAAGTAGGTAATTTAAATCAAATAGTATATCTTAAGGAACAATGACTCATTTACACAAATGAGACTTACCCTAAAGAAGTAATTAAGTGAAAAGACATTCAGATAGCCTTTGTTCTCAATGTCAAGTAATTTGAAAATATACTGCAGAGCTGCAGGTTCTTTTCGATTTTCTAACGCAAGAACAAAGTCCAGGTAGGTCTTATAGTCCTACAGAGAGGAAAGTGACATTCATTAGAAGCCTTGTGTGGAATTAACTTTTCAAGTGAATATCTAATGATCTGAAGCTATTTTAAATCAAAGATGACAATTTTTTATTTTTTATTTTTTTTTATTTATTTTTTTTTTTTTTAAAGATTTTATTTATTTATTCGACAGAGATAGAGACAGCCAGCGAGAGAGGGAACACAAGCAGTGGGAGTGGGAGAGGAAGAAGCAGGCTCATAGCAGAAGAGCCTGATGTGGGGCTCGATCCCAGATCGCCAGGATCACGCCCTGAGCCGAAGGCAGACGCTTAACCGCTGTGCCACCCAGGCGCCCCCAAAGATGACAATTTTTTAAATTCAATTAGCCAACATATTTTTTTTAAGACTTTATTTATTTGAGAGGCAGAGAGAGAGAGAGGGAGAGATCATGAGGGGGGATGGGCAGAGGGAGAAGCAGGCTCCCAGCTGAGCAGGGAGCCCAATGCTGGACTCGATCCCAGCACCCTGGGATCAGGGCCCGAGCTGAAGGCAGATGCTTAACCAACTAAGCCACCCAGGCACCCCTCAATTAGCCAACATATAGTATATCATTAGTTTCAGATGTAGCGTTAAATGATTCATCAGTTGTGTATAACACCCAGAGCTCATCACATTCCGTGCCCTCCTTAATGCCCATCACCCAGTTACCTAATCCCCCCACCCACCTTCCCTTCCACAACCCTCAGTTTGTTTCCCAGAGTCAAGAGTCTTTCATAAAAATGGCAATTTTTAAAAAATATGAAATGAGATATCCATTTGTATACTTAATATTGGTTTCTAGAAATTCTACATAGCAGTTAATCTGTACAGGACAATATTGGGGACATAGCTCATTTTCTTATGAGAGCTGCTGTCTTAAGGAGTAATTTTCTTTTATTATGACTTTGAAGTGGATAGGACAGTGACTAAGCTGTTATACAATGCCACTAAATTAGTATCTTCAGCATAGTCAGTTTGGAAAAAAAAGTTTATCTGGAATGAATAGAATAGTATATTTGAATAGTATATGTAAATAGCTATTTTGAAATATTTAAACATTTTAAAAGCAGATGATTTCCAACAAGAAGCTATCTTAAGAATACCCAATATTATACAGTGAACTGAAACTGTTCTCTTCCAAAAAAAGGCAAAACACAAAATGGAAGCTAGAAAAACATGAAGAAAACAAAGCTTTCTCTACAAAAAAGGGATACTCATTACTTTTTTTGCATGATGAAAAGAACACTTTGGAGATTCCACTTAGAAAAAATTTTTTATATTCTTGTAAAGTTTTTTTAGGCTAAGATGAAGAATTCCTTTTTGCATAAATTGCAGTATGAAGAGCTAAAGAGATGCAGCCTCGTCATGGTCTAACTCCACCCATAGCTGCAGCCTCTGACTGTATTCACCAGAGGTCATTAGTAGACTACGAGCTCCTCACTGTCGCCTGTAGACAGTGACTGTAGCTGCAGGAGTCACAAAGCAGAGTTTCTCCCCCTTTCCCCCTTTTCCTACACCACTGACTAAAAATGGTGTAATTTAGAAAACTGCTATTCAAGCTAAGTGATAAAACCTAAATCCCCAATTCTCTTCTGAGAATTTCTTTTTTTTTTTTTTTTAAGATTTTATTTATTTGACAGAGACAGCCAGTGAGAGAGGGAACACAAGCAGGGGGAGTGGGAGAGGAAGAAGCAGGCTCCCAGCGGAGGAGCCTGATGCGGGGCTCGATCCCAGAAAACGCCGGGATCACGCCTTGAGCCACAGGCAGACACCCAACGACTGAGCCACCCAGGTGCCCCAATATGGCCATTTCTTAAGTGTCATTGGTTTGGTAATTTATCCCATTCTTAACACGTTTTTAATAGCAAGGATGGTGATTTTAAAATGCTAGGTAGAATTTCCTTACGTATTTTGCATTGTTGTGATAAAAGGACAGGTGCATGTTAATCATTAGCTACTAATACAGCCACTTACAGAAAGTAATACAACCCGATTCTTGGATTTAAATCACGGCATCCATGGTACACTGATCTGGAAATTTAATGAATGGACCATCTATATGAAAGCAGTCAATAGGATTTGCCAGCTTTTCAGATTTTTTCCCCCACTAATCCATACTCCTTAGGGGAGGTGGGCAGGGGAGATGGGCTAAATGGACGATGGGTATTAAGGAGGGCACTTGTTGGGATGAGCACTGGGTGTTGTAGGAAGTGATGAATCACTAAATTCTTACTATTACACTGTAAACTCCTGGAATTAAAACAGAACTTGAAACATTAAAAAAGAAATACACTGATAATGAAATGAACAAAGTATTAAAATTTTATATTTGTCCTGAGTCCATAATGTTTTTAAGCAAATTTACCTTAAAAGTCTTCAAAATTCACAATTTGATTAGTTCAGACTTTTAAAGATACTGGTATAAAAATAATACTGTATCACATCAAGAAAAGGGTTTGTGGAAACTGGGAGCCTAAATTTTTAAAATTTATCAGAGATTTAAACTACTACCATTTCTCCATCATAAGTGAGACACTCCTGGAAAACACGATCTAAGAAGACGTTGGTCATGGTTGCTGTTCCATAGCGGGAGAGTTCTTCTTTACTGAGCATACCATTGTGATCCTTATCAAGATTCAAATACTGGCCTTGGGAAGAAAAATGATAAAAAGACATTTATGACTAAAATAAAATTCTAATTAGAGGACAAAAGAACAAACACAAGTAGTTCTTTTTATTGGTCAATACTTTGATTTTCAAACTTTCCTAGGGTAGTGCCCTAAGATCAGCTGTCCCTGTGCTCCCTAGCACAACAGCCTTTCAGCTTTGCATAAAGCCATGGCCTTTGGGCCATTTCCATCATTATTTGTTTTCAATTTGCAACCTTTTAAACTTTCCTAGGTTTCAAAATTAGAAAGAGACAGGGGTCAATAAAAAGCACTGAAATGCTGGCTCTTGAAAGCAGAGATCAAGGATGACAAAAGGAGTCAGAAGATCACCCAAGAGAACAATGTAGCAGCTAACGAACTTAAAGTAAAGAGTGAACAGTCCCCAGAACACTTGCCACTGTGGAGGCTGATAGCAGTGGCATTTTACCACAATGCAAGATAATAACTGATGTTCACAATGACGCTCCTGAGTCAAAGGATCAAATTACATTCCGTATGTTCTGTTAAAGAGTAAGAAAATGACAAGGAAATTTCAGTAATCTAGAATACTAGCTCTTAAGGTAATTAGAATACTTTCATCCTAAGGTAAATTAGCCTATGTATAAAAGTGTCCTTTGAACGCTAATTAACTGAGGAGTGGATCATTCAAATTTTAGCATTATGACAGGAACCATACCATATACCCTTAGGGCAGAAGGTGCAGAAAACCAGTTAGTTTCTTGACTCTCCTTGGACAGTTCCTCATCCCTTAACTAAATAAACACAGAGATATAATTAGAAGATAGTAAATGTCAAGTGATATAATTATAAGTATTTAAAAAACATATTTACCTCCAATAAATCATCTAGGAAGCTGCATGCTAAAATATCTTGAATTTTAATCTTCCCTTTAAAGAACAAACACAATTTCATTTTTTAAAAAAGAGGAATTCAATTTTATAAAGGTATTATTTTAGAAGAGTAATCACACAATTGATATTTTAAAGCTTCATATCTTTCATCAAAAACATCTCTCCAGTGTATTATATATCAGGGATAGCAAATCATGTCAGAATAACTGGCTTCTTAGAACCGGAGGGAGTCATTGGTTATCCAGTTCATACGTCACTTAAGAGATGAAGAAACTAAGAGTTAGGTCACATGCCCACTGTCACACAGCTGGTTCTGGTTGGTGCAAATAAATCATAAAAGATCTTTATATATTAAAGGCAATGACATACTAGAAAAATAAATGACATTTTCAAAACTTTAGTTATTGAGATTTAGAATAATATCCTTATAATATCTAAGATTTTCTTTACCTGTTCTTAGAGGGTCTAAAAAGAAGAAGAACTTCCTAACTGCTGTACAAACATAGAAGGAGTAAAAAGACTTTTCCAGCCCATCTAATTGTGGCAAAGTAGGGATAAGTTCCAATATGTAGTTTTCTAAATCCTGAAAGAACAAAACAAATCAAAACGTTAAAATGTGGACTGTCTGATCTTGTTTCTTCATTAGATACTGGAATGTTGAATTTCAGGACTAAAAATTATTCAGCTCTTAATAGTATTTTAATGATAAAATAATTACATTAGTGGTAAAACTTATATTGTTTTGCTTTTTATTTCGGTTTTAACATTTTTGAAAAAGCAATATATCCTACATAATTCCAAATTCAAAAGGAACAAAAAAGGGGGTGGCTGTGTGGCTCAGGTCCCGAGTTGGCCTTCCTGCTTAGTGGGGAGTCTGCTTCTCCCTCTGCCCCTCCCCCTGCTTGTGCTCTCTCATGCTCATTCGCTCTCTCTCAAAATCTTTTAATTTTTAAAAAGATTTTATTTATTTATTTGAGAGAGAGAGAGATAGCAAGAGAGAACACAAATGGGGAGGAGAAAACTTCCCACCTCCCCTCTCCATTTTACACTCCCACCAGCAATGTAGAGACTAAACCAATAATTCCCAAATTGTGCCCAGGAATGCTTCAGTAAACTCACAGGGGTGCAGCAGGATATTTTAAAAATTTCGGGGAAACAGTGACATCTGCCAGAGAGTACACAATAGATGTGGCTATAAGCTAGAGCTATGAGCTCAAGACACATTTTCAACAATGACCGAGATACGTGCCTTTTGATGACATCAATCTTTGTCAAGCTAGGTTCTTGATGGTCGCTGTGATAAAGCAAGTACCACACAAAGTTCGTGTGGAACAGGAAGCGAGGATGACCGCCCAATCTAACTGCCAGGTTTGACTGGCCATAGAGTGTGCCCCATGGGCACAGATGCAATTAGTATTTCTAATTTAAGAATGAAGCAAAAATTTTACTTACTTTCAACTTATGTGTATGTTTTTTCAAATGGCAAATATAATAAGCTTAATGAATACGTTCATAAATTGTTTAGAACTAATAAATGGGGCGCCTGGGTGGCACAGTCGTTAAGCATCTGCCTTCGGCTCAAGGCGTGATCCCGGCATCATGGGATCGAGCCCCACATCAGGCTCCTCCACTAGGAGCCTGCTTCTTCCTCTCCCACTCCCCCTGCTTGTGTTCCCTCTCTCGCTGGCTGTCTCTCTCTCTGTCAAATAAGTAAATAAAATCTTAAAAAAAAAAAAAAAACTAACTAATAAATGGAACCGGTAGGTATTTCTTTTGACCTAGAGGCACTATGCAAAAATTACTGAGATACTAATGTCACCGTGAATTAAGAGTTTGGGAAATCATGGCCTATTTTATATTCCCTTATTAAAAACATTATCAAACTTAATGATCTTTGTCAGCCTGAAAAATTCCTGCCCCTGACATTTATAACGCTCATGAATAACCAAAAGTTTTCCTGTTTCTTCAATGATTTTTAATCCTGTGAAAACACTACATTCTTTGTATTTTCTCCTTTGAAAAGCTATTTTTAAAAGTTGGAGAAAAAGAATCTAAAAAGGAATTTTTGTGGTCAATATACATTTTTAGAGATTTTTAGTAACACATTATTTGTAAAAACTAATAAAAGCAGAGAAACAAAAACAAAACAATCATCTGTAATCCCAACATGCAGTGATAACTACTGTTAACATTTTGGTGTCTATAGCAGTTATTAAACTAGGTTAATACTTACAGATTCCCGAAGGTACCCTTGTCCAGCAACATCATATAAACTGAGACCTATTCTTGTCTGATGAAGCCAAACTGACAATAAATAAGAAGATGAAATGTAATTTTAAGATCTGTCCTTTAGCATATATATGGATAAAAGGAGATAAACAGCTAGATTAGAGGGACAAAATAATAATTCTACAAACATACTTCTTCACACACATATATTACTTAATTCAGTAACCCCAAAATTGTTTGTATCAAAATATACCATAGAATTAATGGCAGGTATCAACAATTCTACCCTGCCTACAGTGACAATAAAGTTGATGCCCTTGAAAATATTCTTTACCCACTAAACTTGGTGTCCACCAAAAAGGGGCAGTGAGTGCAATGTTATGCCTTCAGTGAAGGTGCATTTATTCTTATTCTGCTGAGGTTAACTACTGTGACTAAATATTAATTAAAGATGGTACACAAAGGACTTCATAGATCATTATGGAACTTACAGAAATGAATCATAACAACTCCAAGTTGTTTAATAAGAACTTGAATCTGATGTTGTAATTCTGAGTTTGGAACTATCCTCTCCGGCAACTCAACCCGTAACACAGCTGACTCTTGAACAACATGGGTTTGAACTGTGTGAGTCCACTTATACAGGTCCCCCCCCCCCAAATACAGTATGGTACTGTAAACATACTTTCTCTTCCTTATGAATTTCTTTCTTTCTTTCTTTTTAAAGTAATTTCTTTTTTTTTTTTTTTTAAAGATTTTTTATTTATTTATTTGACAGAGATAGAGACAGCCAGCGAGAGAGGGAACACAAGCAGAGGGAGTGGGAGAGGAAGAAGCAGGCTCATAGTGGAAGAGCCCGATGTGGGGCTCGATCCCATAACGCTAGGATCATGCCCTGAGCCAAAGGCAGACGCCCAACCGCTGTGCCACCCAGGCGCCCCAATCTTTTTAAAGTAATTTCTACACTGTACGTGGGGCTTAAACTCACAGCTCAAACTCAAGAGTTGCATGCTCCACTGACTGAGCCAGCCAGGCACCCCACCTCATGATTTTCTTAATAACATTCTTTTCTCCAGCTTCCTTTATTGTAAGAATATAGTATATAATACATGTAACATATAAAACACGTGTTAATCAACTGTTTATGATATTGGTAAGGCTTCTAGCCAACAACGGGCTCTTAACAGTTCAATTTCTGGGGAGTCAAAACTTATACTCAGATTTTCAACTGCATGGAAGGTTAGTGCCCGAACCCCTGTGTTCTTCAAAGGTCAACTGTATATTGATAAAACAGAATTACCAGTGAATTAAAATAATTTAAATCACCATACATTAAAACTCTTGGTTTAGCTTTTGATATATAGTTCTTAGCTAGTATCTTTAGGATACATGTTTTTGTTTTGTTTTGTTTATAATAATGAACCCAAATTTATAGTAGAAAATCTCAGCTCTAGTAAGTTCCTCTACGAGAGAATTGGAATAATAAAAAAACAAATCTGGGTCAAAAGGTAAGAAATTCTGCTATTTGTGGTTGCCTGGGTGGCTCAGTCAGTTTAGCATCTGACTCTTGATTCTGGCTCAGGTTATAATCTCAGGGTCCTGATATCCAGCTGTGTGTCGGGCTCCCTGCTGGGCATGGAGCCTGCTTGGGATTCTCCCTCTCCCTCTGTCCCAACCCCCACCGCCCGCTCTCTATGCTCTCTCTTTCACAAGAAAAGAAAAGAAAGAAGTTCTGCTATTGATTCAAACTTACTACGAACAAACTTACAGTTGTTTCATAGAGAAGGAATACGGTAAAAGCATGTACCAAAACCTCCTTGGTTCCCAGTAAGAGGAGTTTAAACACAAGGAAAATGAAATCACCTTTTCTCATGACATAATTGAAGAACTGCATGATAGAAATTCTTCCATAAGAGTCTGTATGAAGGAGTTTAGCAAAGACTTTTGCTGTGAAAAACTGCCTAAGGAAAGGAAATGAAGATTAAAATCATCTGCCAACATAGCAGACCTACTGAATTGGCAAACAGCATGAATTCAAACAATTGAAAATCAAAATGAAAAAAATCAAAGTGAAAACCATAGTTCAAAACTTAAAATATTAAGTCATACATCTTTGAGTTTTATGTTAAGAATGAAAGGCTAAAAAACCCACAAAAGAATGAAAGCCTCTACTGTTGTAAATAAATGTACTATATATATAGTCGTATAATATATAAATACACTATATTATAAACTATTATTTCTTTTAATAACTTCATACCAATGTAATTTTCTTGACTAAATAATTTTAAAATTTCATTAATAACTCAAATGGACTCAAACTGTCACACGATTGACTTATATTTTCATTGACATTTATTTCAGGCATTTAAAATGCTTAACATAACATACTTCTTTGTTAATTATACTTAATTATACTTACTTGCACTTTGGTCCAGCTTTTTCACCAACCTTCAAAAAATTTTCATAATTAATCATTGCTTCCTCTCCAATCATAGGTGGCGTCTGGTGCTTATCCAGCAAAAACCATAAGTTCTTAGGAGAATTGCAGAAATGAAGATGTTACAGTTAACAAAGCAAAATTTAACATCAGTGAAATGTGTTATTTCCACTAAAATGACAGTCGATAGCAGAGATTTAATATTTAGATGAATCTTATTCCCTATTATCCCTTTGATTGCTAATAATATAATATGAATAGCTGGCGTTTATTGAATGCCCAAGTTTAAAGTTTTCATATATGGTACCTCTTTATTCCATATAACTATGTGATGCACATAGATACTGTTATCCCTATGTAACAGATGAGAATTGAAGCACAGAAATGTTAAGTCCATTGCCCAAGGTCACAGACCATGGCTAGGATGTGAACCCCCGAAGTTTGACCTATAGTAGTGGTTCTCAACTTTGGCCTCACATTAGAATTACCTAAGGACTTAAAAAACAAAACAAAATCTTTGGGAGATGGTGCCCAGGCAAGTTCTGCAGCTGATTCTGATAGGAATCATTGCTCCAGGGCCTGCAGTCACCCACTCTGCTGTAGTGGCTCCATTAAGACACCCTGAGATCCTGTATGACTTTAGTACAAATAAAGAAATGGCCAACATCCAAAGCAAACTTTAATCCTACTCTTACCTGTAATTCTTCATTATCTAACAGTTCTCTGCTTTTTCTCTGCAGAAAGACGGCTCTGGATTCCTCTCTTAATTTTTGTAGTAAGACTTCATCTTCAGCTGGCAGCTAAAAATACACTAGAGTTAATTTCTACACTTAAATTCTAGACTATTATTGGATTATGTAAAAATATATTTGGCCTCCTAAAATAACTACATACTGCATTGCCTCAAATTACTTTTTGTATCTCAATTTTGCTTAACTTCAAGTTATCATGCATTTAAAAAGTTCATTTAACAAAAAGAGATCCCCAGAGGATTCAGTAATCAGCAAGGCCAGATCCCTGCCTACAAAGAGCTAACAGTCTAGCCCAAGTTTCATTTTATATTCTTAGGATACTCTTTCCACCATAACCTTAGACTGACATACAATTAAGTTAGGACTAACTGAATCTTCACAGTCTTAGCAAAATATGCCCTTTGAGCTTGAATGACCTTACTTCTTGGGTGATTTCCGTAAACAGGGCTTTAAAATGACTCATTCCAGCACGACCTCAAATAATTTGCTTCGAGGATTTCTTCTTTGTCTATATCTCTGCCCCATTAAATGTAGCTAAGTAACCATAGTCCAAATTCGTTCTTTCATTTCCAAGAACTAAGATGCCATCACTCCCATCAAAAGGAATGGAAAAGGAGGAAGCATTAGCAGGTGAGGCTGGGGTTGAAACTGTGACTGTGCTCCCGTGGCTAGTCAACCAGCTAACCAGCCAAGGACAGAAGTGGTAATCAAAGATGGTAGGTGGTTTCTCCAAAGCAGTGGGAAGACAGAGAGGGAAGAAACAGAAAGAACATCCCACAAATCCACATCTGCAGACAGGAAACTATATGGGATCTGGGAGAGGTCAAAGAGAGAAACAGGGGAAAAGGGAATTCCCTCAGGAACCACACGGGAGAGGCAAAAGGCTGGTACTGGAAGTACAGGAAAGTTGGGTCCTGGGCTCAGAAATGGGGTCATGTCAACATCTAAGGGCTGTTTCTGGATAAAATACTATTTCATAATTCTGATTAAATGAGATCATGAATATAAAGTGCTCTGAAGTACAGTGGCACTCAATAAACATCAATTCCCTTCCTGTTCCCCCAGACTATCAAAAATTTTCAGTTGTCTAGTGGGCTCTGTTTAAGAAAGTATGAAACACATAAAGTGGGAGAAGTAGGGTTGTTATGATCCCATTGTTGTTAAACACACGTGTACACAGAAGTATGGAGAAGGATTCATGTAGAAATATTTATTTACATCTCTGTGCAATGTTATGGGAAAATATCAGCTGTTTTTTCTCTTTTCCATGACAAATATGGATTTAGTAATATAATTTTTTTTTAAGATTTTATTTTTAAGTAATCTCTACACCCAACATGGGGCTTGAACTCACAACCCTGAGATCAAGAGTCACATGATCTACTGACCTTGGGGCAGCTAGGCCCCCGTAGTCATATAATTCTTAAAAGACTGGGAAATAGTATTACAGAAAAGTTTCCAATAAAAATGGTTCACTTGGCAAAGGTTTGTACTTGAAGAAATAAGTTACAACTATCTAGATAATTCACTTATATCAATACATTGCAAGCGAAAGAATGTTTACTTTCTTTGTAAATACTGTTATAATTGAGTTTAGAAGGTAGCAAGTTTAAGAGACATTCAGCTAAAATTTCACAGTTAACTCTTCTATAGTGGTCACATTTTACATAATACGAAATAGGTCTTATTCTTTTCAGTTGCCTTCAATTTCAGCTGTAAGCAGCTTTCTTAAGGTCTTCCTGTCGTCTATTCTCTTTTTCAAAGACTTCTTTATGGTTTCGGCACAAGGAAACGTAATTATAACTCTTCAAGTTTTCCATTTTAATTTATTTTTCAGTTTAACCTCAAGCAAAATGTATTACCTTAGAACATGGGTAAAAGACAAAGTTAAAAATGGTGATCAGCCAAGTAAACCTAAATCTTATAAAGAGCCTGACACATGATCCAACGGAATACCTACTACTGAGACCCACAAGAAAAAGCCTGTAACTCAAACAAAGGGGGCCAAGCGACAACTTTGTGTTCTCATACCAATTTATATAAAACTTGAGATTTTATCCATTCCAAAACAATGATAAAATCAACTACAATGAAAGAACATATAGAATTTAAAGTACAATCTCTATTTATTTGTATAAAAGATTCTGATCCCATTTTAAAAGCTAACATCTCATTTATAAACTCCATGAGACACTTGCTTAGATAACACTTACCCTGTAATAAAACCGGGGAATGGTCTTATAGAATTCATTTGTGTTTTTTCTGTCTCCTTTCCATTCTGAGTAGTACTTGGTAAACAAATCCATTTCTTCATCTTTTAATTCTTGTTCACTTTTTTTTTCTGGTAACAAAATAGATTAAAGGGGGAAAATCACTTTCAAAATCAATATTTTTACATATATATGTATATATATAGAGAGAGAGAGAGAGGGAGAGAATCTTAAGTGGGCTCCACACCCAGTACAGAACCCAACACACGGCTCAATCTCACGACCCTGAGATCATGACCTGAACCGAAATCTAGAGTTGGATGCTCAACTGACTGAGCCACCCAGGCACTCCTTAAAATCAAGGTTTTTTACGACAGTGTAATTACACTGCAAAAAAGACGTTCAAAGTTGTGCTTATACCCTGAACATCTATATTAATTTTCTTGAAACACCAAGAATCAAAAGAGCCTCCCCTGCGTTTTCAACCACATCTTAGTTGCTCCCTCTACTTCTTTTTATCATTATACTTGTCTCTTCCTCAAGTCACTATCTCTCGTACGGACTTCTGGCATATTCATTCCCTCAAAAGTACTTACTGAGCACCTACTATGGATAGAACACTACTAGACACCGGGACAAGTGTGGTGAGAAAACAGACACAGCCCTTGACCTCATGAAGTTTCGGCCTTGCAATCACTGTTCCTCCACCTGATGTAAACCCCTTCCGTCTCAGGCTCTCTCACCCTCCAGCCTGCCTGCTGCTGGCCTATGGCCGTCTCATTTAATCCATCCCCCGCACTGTTTATTGACCACAGCAACTGGCACACAGTGTTCTTCACCTCAAGGTCCTGCGATTGTCAAGGAAGGATAAACGTTTATGAGTAACTGTGACCCTTCAACTATGAAGAGGGGTCACCTCTGTCACTCAGTTCCATGGTAAGACCACAGATATCTGCTCCTATATATACTACACTTAAATATACTCTCAGATAATTTTTCTCTCCTGGTTATTCAAAACCTGTCATAACACCTACACTTCCGCCTCACTGAAATCTTCAAATCTGTGACCTATTTTCTCAATAGTTTATTTTCCTCTTCCTGGTCTCACTTCCTTCCAACGTGCCTATAGCTGTTCCCTAAACCTCTCTTATGCCTGCATTTCTGCCACATGTGCCACGTTAATTTTTAACCTTAGGCCACGCTGTTGATTCTCTTATTTTTTGGCCATTTCCTTTTTGTTACTCTTTCTTCCTCATTTCAACTTTCATAGTTTGACTTCTAAGTCCCAAATGTATGTCACTAACCCAGACATTGCTTTTGAACTCTAAACTCATACATTCAAAACAAATATTTTCATCCTCACCCTCCAACATATCTAAAATAATTTTCCCATCCCTTACCTTAATATTCTTCTAATTTCATATTTCCATCCCAGTTAATGGTATTTGTCCAGTTACCCAAGCCCAAATCCCAAGAGTCATTTTCATTTCACTCATTCTTTTTCATTCAACTATTCTAAGGAGACACAAGTATATGTATGAGTGGACGTGTGCACATGTGTCCATCCCTACATACGGCTTTCAACAGAGCGTCAAGGAAAGCCTCACTGAGATGAAACTGAGCAAAAAAACTGAAGAAGGCAAGGAAGCAGGCTGTGCAGATAAACAGGGAGAAGTATATACCAGGCAAGGAAACAGTCAGGACCAAGGCCCTAAGATAGAGGAACGTGCCTGGTGTATCCAGGGAAGAGGGAGGCAGCCAGTGTGGCTGCAGCAGAGTGAGCCAGAGGAAAGAGTAGATGAGGGAAGGCAGATAATGGGAGTCAAGGCCACTAGGTCATTAGAAAGACACTGGCTTTTATTCTGGTGAGGGAGAGAGCCACCAGCAGCAATTGGGAGTCTAACGCAGTAATCTAGGTGACAGACGGTAATGGCCTGGATCATGGTGGCTGCAATGGAGGTGCTTAGGAGTAAACATTCTGGATATATTCTCTTAGTCTCAGGATTTGCGGACACACTGAATGTGGGTGTCAGAGAAAAAGAGC